>NC_052146.1:301954785-302254785 GCF_902713615.1 Scyliorhinus canicula
ATGGAAAGAGGAACAGAAGAAAAAAAAATCAGTCAATATTTCGGACACACACTCTCAACGATACTCCTTGATAACCAACAGCCACAAGTTTTTAAATATTCTGTCTAACATTCTGACAAAAGTTAGAAGTGTGTCAGGGGTCGGAGAGTACCTGGGGGTGAGTCCGGATGGGTCTGGGCTGCGGGAGTTGCGAGGTTGGCTGTATCCAGTAGCAGCACTGGGAAGGGAGCTGTTCCTGACACACGGTGCTGAAATCGCTGCTTCTCAATCGGCTACTCCCATCCTTTCTGTCTCAGCCTGGCAGGTTTCCCTGTCCTGATGGGTTTTCCTCCTCATTCCTTCTGACCTTCTCCTTATCCATGTTTTCTTTCCCTGACTCTCCCCTTCCCCAGCACTTTGTCCCCCTTCCTTTAAGTTGAAGAATCTCTCTTCTCACCCAATTGAAATTATCTTTCACTCCTGCAATCTTCGCTCTTTCGCTCACACATGTTCTTCCTCCTCTCTCTCCCCCCCCCCCCTCTCTCCCCCCTCTTTACCTTTCTTTCGATCTCTCCTTTGATGCTTCCTCTTAATTCCTCTGTTGAAGATTCTTCCCGGGGTTTTGCGCCTGCTCTCTCACGGTGCTTTCGCAATTCCTACTCATCAGTTCTCGGAGAGCTCCCCGTTCTGTCTACTTCTGCCGTAACAAAAAAGTGACCATTTCATCGAAGGGCGGACTAGGTGACTGGGAGGGTGACGAGATTTACTGCTGAGTCCAATGAGATAAATCTCAGGGGGGGGGGGGGGGGGGCGCCTCCACCTATCCAACAATAAGCAGTCTGCTCCCACACAGCAAGTCATTCGACCATCACCAACCTATTGCTGAGATCTCATCATTTTCTGTCCTTTTCCTCCAAAGGATGTTTAACTCTTCAATACCTTCAATACCATCGCCCGCTCAATTCCTGTTCTGCATTGGGCGGGGGGTGTTGGGAGGAAAAGTGTTTCTGATTTGAGCTGTGTGGGACTAAAGTGTCTAAAATCTATAACCCCGGTTCTGGGAGAATCGCCTTTCCCCAGCTGATTAACCGGCTCAGGTCAGACACACACCGATCGATACTCATCGCACACTCACTCTTCCAACTAACATCTAGAGCAAGTCGAATTCTTTGAAACAAGTTAACTTCTTCGCCAGAACTGGAGAAATAGAAAAAGAATTCGCGTTTGTTTTTAAATTGACGCGTGGTTCTATGCAGCAGTTTCAATTCACCTTGAACCCCTTTGAATTTCGGAGGAAAATTGGTATTTTGTCAAATTTGCATCTATCCGCAGTAGACGCGGTCACTTCAAAGGGAGATTTTTGCAGGCAGCGACCTTGCTTCTTTGGGGTTGGACCATGCGGACGGTATGGATGGAGGGGAGGGTGGGATTGAGGATCCCAGTCTTCACCAACCCCCTAGACACCTAAACGAGTGAATCACATGTCCTCATTCTGCGGAGTGTCAAACCCCTGCCCCGCGGGAGAAAGAGCGAACGAAAGATTCGAGCCCTACCACTCATGCTCTCCGTCCAATCATTTAGGAGGCTGTTCTGCTCCTGACAGAACCACCACACAGAGAGCGCCTGCCGATATACCTCTAGGTAATAAAAGGAAATTACTGCGGATGCTGGAATCTGAAACCCTTTGTCATCTGGAGTGGAAACGTTAGACCTTTTGTCTCCCTACAGATGCTGCCAGTGCTGCTGAGATTTTCCAGCATTTTCTCTTTGGTTATCTCTAGGCAGTATTTCCTTCCAAATCATCATTCTATTTTCACCCTCAATCTGGCAATCATTGTAAAACAATAACAGTGGAAGACATTGTACCTTCAAGGTGTTGGTTGCTTATTCTGTGCATACACCCTGGGTCACTTGGACAGGTCGAGCCATAATCATGGCGTTTGGGGAGATTTACAGCACAGAAAGAGGTATTTCGGCCCCTCTGCATCGGCTATCAAACACCTATCTCTTCTCATCCCTTTTCCAGCAGTTTGTCCGTAGCTTTGTACGCTCTGGGGTTTCAGGTGCTGGTTTAAATGCTTCTTAAGTGCTGTGAAGGTTCCGTTTCTACCAACCTCTCAGGCAGCGAGTTTTAGGTTTCCACTGCCCTCTGGGTGTAAAGAGATTTCCTCAAATCCCCTCTAAATTTTCTGCCACTAGGCTTAAATCTATGCTTATGTTGTTGATCTTCCTCACTGGGAAGCACTGTAGCACAGTAGTGAGCACTGTTGCTTCATAGCGCCAGGGTCCCAGGTTCAATTCCCACTTGGGTCACTGTCTGTGCGAAGTCTGCACATTCCCACCATGTCTGTGTGGGTTTCCTCCGGGTGCTCCGGTTTCCTCCAACAAGACATGCTTGTATCATGAATTGGACATTCTGAATTCTCCCTCAGTGTTGCAGAACAGGCGCCGGAATGTGGCGACGAGGGGATTTTCACAATAACGTAATTGCAGTGTTAATGTAAGCCTACAGGTGACAATAATGAAGATTATTATTATAAAGAGAAAAGTTCCTTCCTATCCACCCTATCTATATCCTTCAAAATTTTGTCCAACTCAATCAAGTGGTTAGCACTGCTGCCTCACCGCTCCAGAGTCCTGGGTTCAATTCCGGCCTTGGGGGACTGTCTGTGTGGAGTTTGCACTTGCCCCCCATGTCTGCGTGGGTTTCCTTCAGGTGCTCTGGTTTCATCCCACAGTTAGGTTGATTGGCTGTGCTAAATTGACCCTTAGTGTCCACAAGGTTTGGTTTCAGGGATAGGGTGAAGGCAAGGGCTTGTGTAGGGTGCTCTTTCCAGGGGGTCAGTGCAGACTCGATGGGCCAACTAGCCTCCTTCTGCACTGTAAATTCTATGAATAAGTCACCTCTCAGCCTTCTCTGCTCTAAGGAGAACAACCCCAGCCTATCCGGCGTCTCTCCATAGCTGTAATGCTCAAACCCAAGTAACATCCTGGCGAACCTCCTCTGCACCCTCTCTAGTACAATCACATCCTTCCTATAATGTGGCAACCAGAACTGCACAGTGTTCTAGCTGTGGCATAAGGAGCGTTTTATGCAACTTCATCATAACTTCCTGCTCTTACATTTTGTGCCTCTGCTAATAAAGGCAAGCAATCCATTTTGCCTTCCTAACCACTTTATCTACCTAGCCTGCTGCCTTTAGAGATCATTGGGAGCAAAACTCTCTTTTCCTAAGCCCTCATCAACAACTTGCGATCTGTTATTGATGGGATTCTTCAGTGTTCATTGGAAACTAAATTCTTATATAATATAATAATATAATGGTAATTGTACAAATTTATTATCCACAACCCAACCTCATCCTTTATGAGGGGTTATTAAGGACAACTGACTAGTGTTACAGCACCGATAGAGTCCATTCGAGCCTTAACACCAGTGCCAGCATCTTCGAAAAAGTTATTATTTCCCCCACTGCTCCCTCTTTTTCCATAAGCCGGCTTCACCCACCCTTAAAAGTTTTTTTTTTCTAAAACTACAATTGAATTTTTTTCCAGCAGCTTTTCATGCAGCGCCTCGCAGATCACAACTGTTTGCTCTGAAAGTCCAAAAGTCTGGGCTTCTTTTAAATCTGTGGATTACAGGGCCTCCTGCCACTGGAAGCCTTCCCTCATTAACATTCTTCATGCTCAACGTAGCAATAATACCGCCCTCAGCTGGAGCGGGGCTGGTAGGCTATAATTTCTGCTCAGAAGTATCGACACCAAGCGGTGGTTTTATAGACTCTCAGCATAATAAACAAAGTTGATTGTAGAAAAGGCTTTGAATAATAAGGGCACAGAGTAATCAATAGCTGGTTATGGATAACAGGGAAGTTAGCAAGGAACTGGTCCTATTCTTAATTTGCGGCTGCTCCTCGGCCTGTCTCCTAATGATTGACCAGGGGGACAGCACAAGATTGTTGTGAGGATTTCAGTAACAGGCCACAACTTGGACAAAGGTAATCCTGCAGGATTTTTCACAGTATGAGCTAAACATGCTTGCCGGCAAGGCGATTCTCTTTAATATGAATAAAAAAGAACAGTATCAAGTTCATTAAGTCTCCCTTCCTTTTGGCTTCCAATTCTGATTTGGATATTGGCAGCCGCTCATTTGATGTCCAATCTTGTGGAACCCCAGTATTATCTAAGTCTGCAAGGGGTTTGTGGCAATGATAAACTACAAAGTACATTTTGGTTTTTACCTCTATCATTCCCTGAGTTATCCAGTCAATGGGGAGCACTTTAGGTCTGTTTATGTCGACAAAATATACTTATTTATTTATAATAATAATAATCCTCATTATTGTCGCAAGTAGGCTTACATTCACACTGCAATGAAGTTACTGTGAAAATCCCTCAGTAGCCACACTTCTGAGGGAGAATTCAGAATGTCCAATTCACCTAACAAGCCCGTCTTTCAGGACTTGTGGGAGGAAACCGGAACACCTGGAGGAAACTCACGCAGACATTGAGAGAACGTGCAGACTCCGCACAGACAGTGATCCAAGCCGGGAATCGAATCTGGGACCCTGGCGCTTTGAACACTGTGCTACCATGCCACCCATTCCGTCAGTCTCAACCTCAAAAACTCACCTTTTAATATATCCCTCAGTTTCCTCAGTCACCAGAGAATCATAGAATCTCTACAGTGGAGAAAGAGGCCATTTGGCCCATTGAGCCTGCACCGACCCTTGAAAAGAGTACCCTATCTCGTCCCAACCATATCCCTGCAGCCCAGTAACCCGACCTAACCTTTAGGACACTAAGGGCAATTTAGCCTGGCCAATCCACCTAACCTGCACGTCTTTGGACTGTGGGAGGGAACTGGAGCACCCGGAGGAAACACACACAGACACGGGAAGGAAGTGCAAACTCCGCATAGACAGTCACCTGAGGCCAGAATTAAACCCGGGTCCCTGGTGCTATGAGGCAGCAGTGGTAACCACTGTGCGACTGTGCCGCCCACTGGGAGAGTTGACCCTTTAACTTATTTATGCTGCTCGTTCCAATGACTGAACCGTACAATTTATTTCTGAAAACCTATATACTTTGTGTAGAAATAAAACGTTGATTCCTGTCATCAAGGAATCACAGAATTTCTGCGCCATTGAAAGAGGCCATTCGGCCATCATGTCTGAACCGGATCTCCAAATGAGCATCATAATTTAGTGCCCTTTCCTTGCCTTTTCCCCGTACCCCATGCACATTGTTTATTTTCAAATTATCATCAATGCTCTCTTGAACGATTCGATTGAACTTGCCTCCACCAAACGTCCAGACACGCATTCACCTGCCTTGTCCTTTTATTTCTGTAGTCACTTACATGTGGCACTGGGAGTAGTGTGGACGTTATTATATTTGAGGTCCTGCTTGCTAATTGTCTACCTAGCTCTCTAAATTCTGATTACCGGTCCCCACTCCATCCCCCTTCCTACCTAAGTAACTAATACCAATGTAGACGATGACCTCTGTTCACCTTGCCCCAAAAGAATGTCCTGCAGCCACTCTATAACATCATTGACCCTTGTGCCAGGGAGGAACATACCACCCTGGCGCAATGCGCTCCGCTGCAGAAATATCTGCCTGTTGCCCTTCTTTGATTTGTATCCGTGTTATCCAAAGCATTTTCATCAACCGACTTGGTTAATTCCTTGAATAATTTTTTTAAATTCATGTTTAATGTTGATACTTTTCATCAGAAATCATAGTCGAACATTAGTGAAGCTGAAGATGACACAAATGGTGGACACCAACATGAGTTGAGTACAAAAACAAGGCTTGCACATGCTGATGTTTCCATTTTCTGCATCTAGCAGAACGGTAGCACACTGGTTAGCACTGTTGCTTCACAGCGCCAGGGACCCGGGTTCGATTCCCAGCTTGGGTCACTGTCTGTGCGGAGTCTGCACGTTCTCCCTGTGCCGGCGTGGGTTTGCTCCAGGTGCTCCGGTTTCCTCCCACAAGTCCCGAAAGACATCCTGTCAGGTAATTTGGACATTCTGAATTCTCCCTCTGTGTACCCGAAGTGTGGCGACGTGGGGATTTGCACAGTGACGTCATTGCACTGTTAATGGAAGCCTACTTGCGACAATAATAAATATCATTTTTAGATTATGATGACAAATTATTTTGGGGCTGTGATTTTATTCTCTCATGGCTAACAGAAAGAGATCGGCATTTAATCATTCCGATTATAGATTCAGACTCAACCATTCACTCCCAAAGCTTTTGACAGATTTATCGCCCTTTCCCGAAATGGAACTTGCTCCTCCTGCCTATCTGAGAGGGATGGATTTGCTTCTAGCTGTTCACCTCTTTTTGCCTGAAGGTGCTACTCCTATTTTTTCAAGGAAGTTCTTGGCCTCCCTGAGGTACTTGCCGCCTATAGTGTGGCTGAGATTGAAAACTCAGAGAAACAGGCCATGCCAACAAACTTGTGTCAACTCACAACGTCAAAAATTGGCACTCCAATATTGCAGTGGGAACAACAATAAAACCCGTTTGGCATGTTGCTATTTTTGGAACCCCATTGTTCATAAACTGGCTATGTTACAATAGCGACTGCACTTCAAAAGTCCTTTATTGAATGTTGTGAAGCATTCAAAGCTGTTTTGAGACCATGAAAGGTCTTGTATAAATGGTTCTGATTTACCTTGAACAAAGCCTTCACCTTTTCAATCTTAGCTTGATCACCATACTGCAGGAATTGTGCCGGGTTCTCAAGAACAGTAATACGCTTTGAATTTAGCAAGTGACATATCAGGAACTTGCAAGAATAAAAGTTTGCAACCACCAACCCATCAGGATCTTTTGGCATAACAAGACAAATGCAATGTTACATAGGCAGATGCTATCTACACTATCTACACTTCTCAGTGAAAAGTTTATCAGACTATTTCAGAACTGATCTTGGATGTGTATAAATGACTAGTAATGTTCCGATATATGGAAACAGGTGCTGAGTCTCAGTGTTCAAACAGTGCTGAGGATCAGTTCAGTGATACAACAAAGAGAGAGAAAATCATGAAGGAGTGAACAAGTGTGAACTATGCGTTTGATAAAGTTTCCCATGGCAGGTTGATGGAAAAAGTGAAGTCGTATGGGGTTCAGGGTGTACTAGCTTGATGGATAAAGAACTGGCTGGGCAACAGAAGACAGAGAGTAGTGGTGGAAGGGAGTGTCTCAAAATGGAGAAAGGTGACTAGTGGTGTTCCACAGGGATCCGTGCTCGGACCACTGTTGTTTGTGATATACGAAGTGATGAAAATGAAATGAAAATCACTTATTGTCACGAGTAGGCTTCAATGAAGTTACTGTGAAAAGCCCCTAGTCGCCACATTCCGGCGCCTGTCCGGGGAGGCTGGTACGGGAATCGAACCGTGCTGCTGGCCTGCTTGGTCTGGCTTTAAAAGCCAGTGATTTAGCTCAGTGAGCTAAACCAGCCCCTACATAAATGATCTGGAGGAAGGTATAGGTGGTCTGATTAGCAAGTTTGCAGATGATACTAAGATTGATGGAGTTGCAGATAGCGAGGAGGACTGTTAGAGAATACAGCAAAATATAGATAGATTGGAGAGTTGGGCAGAGAAATGGCATATGGAGTTCAATCCAGGCAAATGCGAGGTGATGCATTTTGGAAGATCTAATTCAAGAGCGAACTATACGGAAGAGTCCTGGGGAAAATTGATGTACAGAGAGATCTGGGAGTTCAGGTCCATTGCACCCTAAAGGTGGCAACGCAGGTGGATAGAGTGGTCAAGAAGGCATGCTTGCCTTCATTGGACAGGGTATTGAGTACAAGAGTCGGCAGGTCATGTTACAGTTGTATAGGACTTTGGTTAGACCACATTTGGAATACTGCGTGCAGTTCTGGTCGCCACATTACCAGAAGGATGTGGATGCTTTGGAGAGGGTGCAGAGGAGGTTCACCAGGATGTTGCCTGGAATGAAGGGTGCTAGTTATGAAGAAAGGTTGAGTAGATTAGGGTTTTTTTCGTTGGAAAGACGGAGGTTGAGGGGGGACCTGATTGAGGTCTACAAAATTATGAGAGGTATGGACAGGGTGAATAGCAACAAGCTTTTCCCAAGAGTGGTGGTGTCAATTACAACGGGTCATGATTTCAAGGTGAGAGGGGGAAAGTTTAAGGGAGATGTGCGTGGGAAGTTTTTTACGCAGAGGGTGGTGGGTGCCTGGAACGCTTTGCCAGCGGAGGTGGTAGAGGTGGGCATGATAGCACCATTTAAGATGCATCTAGACAGATATATGAACGGGCGGGGAACAGAGGGAAGTAGATCCTTAGAAAATAGGCAACAGGTTTAGATAAAAGATCTGGATCGGCGCAGGCTGGGAGGGCCGAAGGGCCTGATCCTGTGCTGTAATTTTCTTTGTTCTTTTGTTCTTATGCTGAATGCAGAAAGTTCAGAGGAGCAGTGAATAAGAAATGAGAAACAAAGAGAGAGTATGAGAAGAGAGTGGAGCTAACGAGAAAAGTAACACAGAAGTCTTCTCTATGCACATAAACAATAAAAAGGTGGTAAAAGGAGGGTTTGGACAGATTAGGGACCTAAATGAAGATTTATACATGGAGACAAAGGGCATGACTGAAGTATTAAATAACTACTTTCCACCTGTTTTTACCAAAGAAGAGGCTACTGCCACAGTTATAGTGAAAGAGGAGGTAGTTGCGATACTGTATGGACTAAAAAATTTAACAAAGAGGAAATATTCAAAAGGTAAATTCCATTCTGTCCTTGAAGTTTATAAATCATCAAGGCCAGGCAATATGCATCCAATGAGTTACGACGCCCTGGGCCAGTATGTGGTCAACTCCAACCCCACATGCCTCAGAGTCACAACACAAGTGAATGATTCTCATACACAAGTTAATGTCTATGGCTCTTGGGTGCCCAATAATTATAATCACCAGGTTTGTAAATGTAAATATGATTACTTTTTATTTATACCAAGAACTATTGTGAAATATGCAGTAATTAGAACTTGTTAATGATAAGCTAATACCTACTTCACACTTTAACTGTCCCATCCTCTCCCCACACACACAAGACAGACAAACACAGAAGGGTGGAAAGGGGTAAAATAATAAGGATGAAGGTCAAAAGATAAGAGTCTTTGCTCCAGATTGTGGTTCATAGCAGGCTTTCTTCACAGCAAGCTTGATGATTAAAGTTCCTGGCTTACAGCTGGTAACTGTCTTCTTTGCAGATCCCTTCATTCAGGGTCCCTGTAGTCCAGAAAATACAGTACTCACAGGCAGCAGGCTTTCTGGAGAGACACCTTATTTCTCATCAGACTGGACCTTCAGCTCGCGGTTCACATTCAGGCCTCTATCTTTCTGGAGAGACAATATATTTCAAATTAAACTTTGCTTTCCGCTCATGGTTGACTTCAGGTCACTGCAATCTCAAGAGTACAGCACCTAGACTTTCTGGAGAGAGAGTCAGCCCTCATTGTAGCCAATTAGCTGGATCTTTTTGGAGAGAGTTTGTTAGATCTCTCCATTGGGCTGCTAGCATCAAAACTGAAACCAAACTCAAGCCTTGGGACTCTGAAAAACATGAGTGGAGAGGCGGTGGTGTAGTAGTATTGTCACTGGACTAGTAAATCAGAGACCAAGAGTAATGCTCTGCAGACCCAGGTTCAAATCCCACCACTGCAGATGGTGAAATTTGAATTCAATAAAAATCTGAAATTTAAATAAAAGTTTAATGTTGACCATTGTCGTTTGTCATAAAAACCCATCTGGTTCATTGATGTTCTCAGGGCAGGAAATCTGCTGTCCTTACCTGGTCTGGCTTACATGTGACTCCAGACCCACAGAAATGTAGTTGACTTTTTTTTTTTACATAGAATTTGCAGTGCAAAAGGAGGACATTCGGCCCATTGAGTCTGCACCGGCTCTTGGAAAGAGCACCCTACCCCCTATCCGAAATCAACACCTCCACCGTATCCCCATTACCCAGTAACCCCACCCAACACTAAGGGCGATTTTGGATACTAAGGGCAATTTAGCATGGCCAATCCACCTAACCTGCACATCTTTGGACTGTGGGAGGAAACCGGAGCTCCCGGAGGAAACCCACGCACACACGGGGAGGATGTGCAGACTCCGCACAGACAGCGACCCAAGCCGGAGTCGAACCTGAGACCCTGGAGCTGTGAAGCGATTGTGCTATCCACAAGGCTACCGTGCTGCCCTTTTAACTGCGCCCCTCAAGGGAAAGGGATGGTCATAAATGCTGGCACAGCCTGTGACGCCCACGTCCCATGACCCAATCATCACCTGTTACTGGGTGGCGAACAGCCTGTTGGGCAAATTCATTGGACGCCAGCCAATCAATCAAACCGATTTTAACCTTAATGGTGTGATAGCTTGTAGATCCATGTAAACATGACAAAAGTAACAGTCACCTGGACAAATGTGGTTTAATTAAGGAAAACCGGAGTGGATTTGATAAGGGCAGAGTTGACTTCATGGGTTTCAGTTGGGCTTAAGGAGGACTACCTTGAATATCTGACCCTTGCTAATGGACAATTGAATAACTGATGACATGAGGCAACCATCATGCTCCTAAAAGTAAGTTTCCAAAACTGGCACACAAGAGGGAAAAAAAACACTTTGGCAGAAAAGGACTTCCAGGTCCTCCATGTTGCTTTCCGAGTAAAACTTTGGCAAGTTCAAGCAGACAAAGAATTTCACCACCAGCTACGAACATCAACTTCATCCATCTGTTTGTCTGATGCGTGAGGAGACTGTGCAGTCAGTCAATCACAGAGATCAATATCCCCCTGGATCTAGTAAATCATTCTCATTTATTACAGGTTGAGTGCCTTTTCTGCCTACTTAGATGATATGCCACATCTCAATTGTTCCTTCTTAATATACCGTTTTAAAATCACTTAGGTTTTTGACATGCTTATTGGGTCATCTGTGACTCCTGGATCTAAACTTAGAGAAAGAGTCTTTGAAGGAGATTTTGACGACTTACTGCATCTTCTGACATTGGGCACTGGGTGGTTGTGGGGGGGGGGGGGGGGGGGGGGGGAGGGGAAGGGAATATTTAGAAGGTGGGCTGTGAATCAAGCAGACTGCTTTGTCCTGGATGGTGTCAGGCTTCTTAAGCATTGTTTGGAGCTGCACTCGAGTGAGCACGTGGAAAGTATTTCACTACACTCCTGGCTTATGCCACAGAGGTATTTGACTTTGGGAGTCAGAAGGTGGGTTACGCGCCACAGAACTCCCAGCCTCTGACTTGCTCTCCTAAGCACAGATGAATAAGTGAGTTCTGAGGCTGTAATATATTTCCTAGCACAGGAAAGGAAAGCTGACACTTCGAGTGAAAGTGTAATGGCATCTTCATTGTACAGTTCATATATCATACATTCCTATATCTGGTAAGAGGTCAGTGTTAATCTTCCTCGGTATTGGTCATCTAGACTCTGAACACAGATTGCATTTCTACGACCTTCCTTAATAAGATTCCAGCATTTTCCCAATCACTGATGTCAGTCTAACTGGCCTGCAGGTTCCATTTCTTCTCTCCCTCTTTTCCTGTTAGTTCTTTAGTTTACTAACTTAATTGTTTCAATTGTGCTTGACTATGACATGTGTTCAGTATCCAGAAAAGCTAGGCTGTGTTCTTCCTCCAATAAATACTTGGATCCATACAGGGCCTTTCATGTGCTGAAGATGTCCCAATGCACCTTCTTGCCAATGAAGTATTTTTGGAATGTCTTTGTTGTTATAACATAGTGCAAATGTAAGAGTTCTTCCTGTTTATTTCCTTTGTTCCCATTTCTGTTCTTTCATTGTTTTGGTACGTGGACCCATAATCGGGATGTGCCTTTAAGTAGAAGACACAAAGTTGAACAGGACACTGTGTTCCCAGGTTTTGTGTTTGAGAAAGGCGAAGCCAATCTCTTAGGCACTGACTGGACCTTAGGAACTGGCTTTGGAGGAAATTGGTTTGATTGGTTAACTGGCAACCGGTGGGCTGGCCAGGGACAGTGTCCTGCCTGATAACGGCCAACGATTGTTTGCTGCATGATGCTTTCTGAGAAAATTCGGCAGAAGTGTTTTGACCTTGGAAGTGAAAGGAATGCTCTCTCTCTCTCTATCTCTCCCTCCTGCTTGCTGAAGTGTAACAACTGCTCTGTTGTTCTGAAAGCAGTGAGTACCTGGCACATCCTTTGCTGTGAACCTGAAATGAAGCTGTGTCTGCAGAGAAGGTAGCCAACCTTGCCAGAAAAAACATCTCAAACCTAGAAAGAAGAAGTACCAAAACGAAAGCCTGAACTTCAGAAAGACATTGACCGTAAGTCATCCCAGAGCATCGTAGATCCTTATCCTTTTATTTTATGAATATTTTACTTCCCTTTCCACCATCCTTTCCCCTCTGTGTTGTTTGTCTGTGTGTGTGTAGAGAGAGTGGGGTGTGTTAGAAAGGAGAGGGTTGGGAAAGGGATAGTAAATCGTCAGTTATGTTTTCTCTCCATTTAGTTATGATACTGTACATAATAAAAGATTACTTGTGTTTTAAAATTACAAACCTAGTGACTGTAGTTTATTGGGCTCCACCAAGGATTTGGGGTATTTTAAATAAAATTTAATTTCACCTATATTGCGACTGTGGGTCACGAGGAGCTGGACTTGACCGCACAAGAACCCAGGGTGCCGTGGCATTCAGCAATGCAGCAACTAATTTGGGCACAGCACGTCCCACATATAGCAGTGATAGCCTGCTTTTAGTGCTGACAATAATTGGCGGTCAGCATGCTAGAGATAACTCTGCTGTTCATCTTCACAATAGTGCCAGAGAATCTTTTATATCCACTTGAGAGAACAGATGGTGCCCCTGTTTGACATTTCTTCCCAAGACTGTACAGTTACCAAAGCTGTACTCCCTCAGTCCTACGCTGATGTGCCCAGCTTCGATTTTCATGCTCAAACCTCTTGCTCAGAATCTGAACCCACAACACACTGACTCAGAGTTAAGAATGTTACCATAGAGATACAGGTGGCGAACTAATTCAGCTTCACAAAGTACCTGGGGCATGCTGGAATGAGGAGCAATTTCTGTAATGCACTGCAGATTAGAGAATCATCTCCAATAAAGCATTTATGATGAGATGAATTAAAAGACTGCTTCTGGAGTGTGCTTGGTGTTAGCCGGATGAAAAAAACTAATTTTGAAACACTCTTGGGATCTGATAGATTAAGGGATAATTTCTGTACAGCACTTAGAACCAATCGGATCAAAATAACTGCTTGTTCAAGTAAATTGAGGGTGGATAGCTTCAGAAATCAGTTACATAACTCATTTCAGATCAGCTGGATTAAGGAACAATTTCTGCATTGTGTTTTGATTCTCATGTAAATCAATGAACCAAATTTACCGAATGAACCCTGACAAAGAACAAATGGACAAGATTTCACTTTTGATAACTTTCAAAGAACAAAGAAATTGATTGTTTCAGCCCCTTGTCTTCAGGCAAGACTACTTTGGACTCCGAGTCAGGCAGATTTCTCTCTCTGTCTCTCTCTCTCTCTCTGTCTCTCTCTCGCTCTCTCTCACTCTCTCAAAGACATATATCTCTGCAGGCTGCAAAATCACATTAACTCCCCAGACAGGGACCTCCTCAGTCAAAGAAGAACAATGAGCAAAGAAAAGTACAGTAAGAAGTCTTACAACACCAGGTTAAACTCCAACAGGTTAGTTTGAAACACGAGCTTTCGGAGCACTGCTCCTTCCTGATTAGCTGGCACCTCCACATCAAGAAAGGTACAGCACAGGAACAGCCCTCCGACCCTCCAAGCCTGTGTCGACCATGCTGCCCGTCTAAACTAAAATCTTCCACACTTCCTGGGTCCGTATCCCTCTATTCCCATCCTATTCATGTATTTGTCAAGATGCCCCTTAAATGTCACTATCGTCCCTGCTTCCACCATCTCCTCTGGCAGCAAGTTCCAGGCACCCACTACCCTCTGGGTATCCTCTAAACCTTGCTCCTCACACCTTAAACCTATGCCCCTAGTATTGACCCCTCTATCCTGGGGAAAAGCCTCTGACCATCCACTCTGTCTATGCCCCTCATAAATTTGTAGATCCCTATCACGTCACACTTCAACCTTCGTTGTTGCAGTGAGAGCAAACCGAGTTTATTCAACCTCTCATCACAGCTAATGCCCTCCATACCAGGCAAAATCCTGATAAATCTCTTCTGCACCCTCCCTAAAGACTCCACATCCTTCTGGGAGTGTGGCGACCAGAATTGAACACTATACTCCAAGTGTGGCCTAACTAAGGTTCCACACAGCTTTAACATGACTTGCCAATTTTTATACTCAATGCCCCGGCCAATGAAGGCAAGCATGCCGTATGCCTTCTTGACTACCTACTCCACCTCTCTTGCCCCTTTCAGGGACCTGTGGACCTGTACACCCAGATCTCTCTGACTTTCAATACTCTTGAGGGTTCTACCATTCACTGCATATTCCCTACCTGCATAAGTCTCCAAACAATCTAAATCCTGCCATATACTCTGACAGTCCTCATCGTTATCTGCAATTCCACCAACCTTTGTGTCATCCGCAAACTTACCAATCAGACCAGTTACATTTTCCTCCAAATCATTTATATATACTACAAACAGCAAAGGTCCCAGCACTGATCCCTGCGGAACATCACTAGTCACAGCCCTCCAATCAGAAAAGCACCCTTCCATTGCTACTCTCTGCCTTCTATGACCAAGCCAGTTCTGTATCCATCTTGCCAGCTCACGCCTGATCCCGTGTGACTTCACCTTTTGTACCAGTCTACCATGATGGACCTTGTCAAAGGCCTTATTGAAGTCCATATAGACAACATCCACTGCCCTTCCTGCATCAACCACCTTTGTGACAGGGGCAGCATGGTGGCACAGTGGTAGCTCTGCAGCCTCACGACGCTGAGGTCCCAGGTTCAATCCTGGCTCTGGATCACTGTCCCTGTGGAGTTTCCACATTCTCCTCGTGTTTGCGTGGGTTTCGCTCCCACAACCCAAAGATGTGCAGGGTAAGGTGGATAGGCCACATTAAATTGCCCCTTAATTGGAAAAATGAATTGGGTATTCTCAATGTATTAAAAAAAAACATCTTTGTGACCTCGAAAAACTCTATCAAGTTAGTGAGACACGACCTCCCCTTCACAGAACCATGCTGCCTCTCACTAATACGTCCATTTGCTTCCAAATGAGAGTAGATCCTGTCTTGAAAAATTCTCTCCAGTAATTTCCCTACCACTGACGTAAGGCTCACTGGCCTGTAGTTCCCTGGATTATCCTTGCTACCCTCCTTAAACAAAGGAACAACATTGGCTATTCTCCAGTCCTCCGGGACATCACCTGAAGACTGTGAGGATCCAAAGATTTCTGTCAAGGCCTCAGCAATTTCCTCTCTAGCCTCCTTCGTATTCTGGGGTAGATCCCATCAGGCCCTGGGGACTGATCCACCTTAATATTTTTCAAGGTGCCCAACACCTGGGGCGGGATTCTCCGACCCCCCGCCGGGTCGGAGAATCGCCGGGGGCCGGCGTCAATCCCGCCCCCGCCGTGTCCCGAAGGCTCCGGCACCAGAGATTTGGCAGGGGCGGGAATCGCGCCGTGGCTGTTGGTGGCCCCTCCCCCCCTTCCCGGCGATTCTCCGGCCCGCGATGGGCCAAAGTCCCGCCGCTGTCATGCCGGTCCCGCTGGCGTGGATCAAACCGCCTACCTTACCGGCGGGACCAGGTGGCGCGGGCGGGCTCCGGGGTCCTGGGGGGGGCGCAGAGCGATTTGGCCCCGGGGGGTGCCCCCATGGTGGCCTGGCCCACGATCGGGGCCCACTGATCGGCGGTCGGGCCTGTGCCGTGGGGACACTCTTTTCCTTCCGCCTTCGCCATAGTCTTCACGATGGCGGAGGCTGAAGTGACCTCCTCCCCTGCGCATGCGCGGGGATGACGTCAGCAGCCGCCGGCCAGCGAAGTCTCTTCGGACCCGGCTGGCGTGGCGCCAAAGGCCGTTCCCGCCGGCCGGCAGGGCACCAACCACTCCGGCACGGGCCTAGCCCCTCAATGTTAGGGCTTGGCCCCTAAAGGTGCGGAGACTTCCGCACCTTTGGGGCGGCCCAATGCCGGAGTGGTTCACGCCACTCCATCACGCCAGGACACCCCGCCCCGCCGGGTAGGGGAGAATCCCGCCCCTTGTCGTTTTTGGATCTCAATGTGACCCGGGCAACTGTCTGTGTGGAGGAGTCTGTCCGTTCTCCCCGTGTCTGCGTGGGTTTCCTCCGGGTGCTCCGGTTTCCTCCCACAGTCCAAAGATGTTCAGGTCAGGTGAATTGGCGATGCTAAATTATCCCTTAGCATCCAAAGATTATGGAGAAAGGATGGGGAGTGAGCCTGCTGCTGTTTCAGAGGGTGAGCGCAGACTTGATGGGTCGAATAGCCTCCTTCTGACTGTAGAGATTCAATCTATGATTTAGTCACCAGTTCTCTTCTGGCATCAATCAATGGCATTCAAGAACGCATTAAATGATTGTTTCTATTCAAGTAATGTGCAGGGGAAGAGGGATAGGCCAGCGGACTGACACTAAGTTATGATGCTCATTTGGTGAGCTGGTGCAGACATGTTGGGCCAAATGGTTAACTTCAGTGCCATAACAATTCTATGATTCAGTGTTCAGCTCCCAATCAACCTGATTTTGATGGGGATGGTCCTCAGCAAAACGGCATATTACTGCAAAACCTCCTCAACTCTGCTCCTGGTAGTCTTGATGGAGTGGATCCACCAGACTCAACTTTATCTGAACCCTCTGTAACAATCCTGTGAACTGTATGGCTGAATTTGATGATAGAAGCAGCCATTCCAGCCCTGTGGGTTGCCTAGTGCCAGGGCCTGGATCCAACCTTAATTTTCTCGAGCCTGCCTGCACTGTATCACTGGGTGATCTGAGCTCAGGTGGCTCTTGTGTCTTTTATCTGGTTTAAACCAGCATCAGTTTCCCCAGACACCTGAAGTTTCAATATTAGTTTCCCCAGAGCCTGAATGTCAACTTCCCTTTCTGTTAAGGTCCGACTCAAAACATATATGTGCTTTGAAATGAGGCATTCCATCACTGTCCCTGGGCGGAGCACAAAATCCAGTGAAATTAATTCAATTGTGAAGGCAGAACCTGCCCTCAAAAGGTAGGCCTGTAACAAAACCATCTGAATTGTCAACTTTTCAGAAAGTAAGCAAACTAAAAATCCATCAAAATTAATTTGATTGGGGAAGCTAAACAGGGCAGTACGGTAGCACAGTGGTTAGCATGGTTGTATCACAGTTCCAGGGTCCCAGGTTCGATTCCTGGCTTGGTCACTAACTGTGCGGAGTCTGCACGTTCTCTCCGTGTGTGCGTGGGTTTCCTCCGGGTGCTCCGGTTTCCTCCCACAGTCCAAAGATGTGCAGGTTAGGTGGATTGACCATTCTAAATTCCCCTTAGTGAACAAAATGGTTAGGTGGGATTACCGGGGTAAAGGGGATAGGGTGGAGGTTTGGGCCTTAAGTAGGGTGCTCTTTCCAAGGGCTGGTGCAGCCTCGATGGGCTGAATAGCCTCCTTCAGCACTGAAAGGGGCAACACTCAAGAGTATCGACAGTCAGAGAGATCTAGGTGTACAGGTCCACAGGTCACTGAAAGGGGCAACAGGTGGAGAAGGTAGTCAAGAAGGCATACGGCATGCTTGCCTTCATTGGCCGGGGCATTGAGTATAAGAATTGGTAAGTTATGTTGCAGCTGTATAGAACCATAGTTAGGCCACACGGAATATAGTTTTCAATTCTGGTCGCCACACTACCAGAAGGATGTGGAGGCTTTAGAGAGGGTGCAGAAGAGATTTACCAGGATAGTGCCTGGTATGGAGGGCATTAGCTATGAGGAGAGGTTGAATAAACTGGGTTTGTTCTCACTGGAACGACAGAGGTTGAGGGGCGACCTGACATAGGTCTACAAAATTATGAGGGGCATAGACAGAGTGGATAGTCAGAGGCTTTTCCCCAGGGTAAAGGAGTCAATTACTAGGGGGCATAGGTTTAAGGTGGGAGGGGCAAGGTTTAGAGTAGATGTACAAGGCAAGTTTTTTACACAGAGGGTCGTGGGTGCCTGGAACTCGCTGCCTTCCTAACTGCCGACTGAACCTGCACGTTAACCTTAAGAGAATCATGAACAAGGACTCCCAAGTCCCTTTGTGCTTCTTATTTCCTCAGCATCTTCCCATTTAGAAAATAGTCTATGCCTCCATTCCTCCTTCCAAAGTGCATAACCTCACACTTTTCCACATTGTATTCCATCTGCCACTTCATTGCCCACTCTCCTGGCCTGTCCAAGGCCTTCTGCAGCCTGCCTGCTTCCTCAAAACTACCTGCCCCTCCACAAATCTTTGTATCATCTGCAAACTTAGCAACAGTGCCTTCAGTTCCTTCCTCCAGATCATTACTGTATATTGTGAAAAGTTGTGGTCCCAGCACCAACCCCTGAGGCACACCACTAGTCACCGGCTGCCATCCTGAAAAAGATCCCTTTATCCCCACTCTCTGCCTTGTGCCAGTCATCCAATCCTCTATCTATGCCAGGATCTTACCCTGAACACCATGGGCTCTTAATTTATTTAACAATCTCCTATGCGGCGCCTTGTCAAAGGCCTTCCTGAAATCTAAATGAATCACGTCCACTGGTTCTCCTTTGTCTAACTTCCTTGTTACCTCCTCAAAGAACAATAACAGATTTGTCAGACATGACCTCGCCTTGACGAAGACGTGCTGACTCAGTCCTATTTTACCATGCACTTCCAAGTACTCTGAGAACTCATCTTTAATAATGGACTCTAAAATCTTACCAATGACCGAAGTTAGGCTAGCTGGCCTATAATTTTCTGTCTTCTGCCTCTCTCATTTCTTAAACAGGTGGGTTACATTAGCCACTTTCCGGTCCTCCGGGACCCTTCCTGCCTCCAGTGATTCCTGAAAGATCACCACCAATGTCTCCAAAATCTCCTCAGCTATCTCTTTTAGAACCCTGGAGTGTAGTCCATCCAGTCCAGGTGATTTATCCACCTTCAGACCTTTCAGTTTGCCCAGAACTTTCTCCTTAGTAATGGTCACTGCACTTACCTCTGCCCCCTGGTTCTCCTGGAGCTTTGGCATCCCATTGGTGTCCTTCACCGTGAAGATTGATGCAAAGTAACGATTCAGTTCGTCTGCCATTTTTTTGTTTCCTATTATTACTTCTCCAGCCACATTTTCCAATGGTCTAATGGCTATTTTTGCCTCTATGTTACCTTTTATATATTGAAAAAACTCTTCCCATCTTTCTTTATATTACTAGCAACTTGCACTCATACTTCATCTTCTCCTAATTCCTCTTTTGGTTGTCCTCTGCTCGCTTTTAAACGCTGCCCAATCCTCTGGCTTCCCACTAATCCTCGCCACTCTGTATGCTTTTTCTTTAGCTTTTATGCTGTCCTTGAATTCCCCCATCAACCATGGATGCCTTGTCCTCCCAGTGCATGTTTCTTCCTCCTTGGAATGAATTTCTGTTGTGTCTCCCTATGTAAATAAACTATCGCAGTGCAATCTGGCCAGTGGATTCCCATAATTGGGGGCTAGCAGACACGCAACATAGAGCACCCAGCTCTAGCTATGGAGAAGCCCGGAGAATTGCCGGGTCCGTGCTGTGCATGCGCATGGCGGTGGGCTGTAACGGCTGCGCCGTGCAACATCAACGGACCCGGCCTGCCAAATAGTGACCCGCTTTGGCCAGGCTCGCCATGCCCAGACACCCCCCACCAGTGCCCCCAGCCCCCCACCAGCCCCCCAAAAGTCCCCCTGCCCGCCGATTGGCTCCCCCACCCCCCGACTGTGGCGCGCTGGTCTTCGTCTGCAGCCGCCACACCGAGTTCGTGAAAATACATACCACACGCGACCGACACTGTCAGAAACTCGGCCCTTCGGGGGCAGAGCATCGAGGGGAGGGCCTCAGTTACCCTCCTGCATACGGCGTGCAGCGTACCCGATTTCGACGTCAGGGATCGGTGAATCCCGCCCCGATGTGCAAACAAAATCAAAACAACGTTAAATGTTGAAATAATCACATATTTCACAATAATTTGATTCCATGTATTCATTGAGTTGCTTTGTGTGTCTTTTAGTACCTTGGTTATAGTTATTATTTTGAAGACGTCAGCCGCACCTGAAAGCCTGGGTTTGGAAATGAAATATATTCCCACAGCTATGCTGCTGTGAGATGAATTAGTATTGTGCAGACTGAGCCGAGAATGCATCAGTCCGATCAGTCGGCAATACTGAGGAATATTTCCTTTCCTGCCTTGTACTTTCTGCTTGACAGATTTTTATTTTTTTGTCATCATGTATTCGTATTGAGACTTTATTGAAGAGACTGCGTATCATTGTATCTGTGTACGCATGTATATGAGAAAAAGAAAATTACAGCTGATGACACTTAATGCATCCTTTTTCATGCTCCATAGACTTTTTAGGAAGTGAGAGAAAAATAGAGAGACAGTTGTCATGTTGGAGAGAGAGAAGTAGAGACTGGTGACAGGGCGAGACAGATGTGTTGGAGAGAGAGAAGAGGAGACTGGGGACAGAGAGACAGAAAGAAACATAACTGCAGTCAGCAAGGAGACTTAGACAGAGGAGATCAAGAGGAACAAATGTCGTGTGTGGTGATGTGCATCACTGTAGATACACGGGGGGTTAATGTAGATACACTAGGACACTGTAAATACACAAGGGGTTAATGTAAATACACTGGGACTAAGTAAACACTAGAGGGAGCATCAGAGGCATCATGACACACAGACATTCAACCAATACGTCAGTAAGATAGGACACGACCAATGGGCAGTCAATTCACACCCAGAGGTGACACTACCACAAGGGGGCTACCCATTTCAAAGGACAGGGCACGCATGCTCTTTCTCTTTCCTCAGGCGACACTCAGAGAGACAGGGGCAGATCAAGGAAGCAGCTTGTGCTACGTGAAGAAGCATAACACAACATGGTACCGGTTAGTGACCTGTTGAATCCCTATAGTTCAACTCAACAAATCCGTGACAACCAGCAACAGCACCCATTCAACATGTTCGAGATTCCATTTCCACAGCAGCTCAGGTACCACAGAAATCTCAGTGCAAACTGGCGTGCGTTCAGGCAGAGATTCGAGAGCTACCTGGTAGCGTCCAACCTAGATGGCGTGGCGGATGCAGAGAAAATAAAACTGCTACTCACCATCGCGGGTGCAAGAGCAGCAGAAATCTTCAAGACCTTCAAGTACTCCAAAGGGCAAAACAGTAACGATTTCCAGGCAGTCCTGTACAGGTTTAAAGAATTATGCGAGGAAGACACAAGAAAAAACAGTAAAAGAGGCGCCAATACATACCACGAGGCAAAGGTAGACCTGCAAATACAGAAATCAGGAATTTTGATTGGCAGCCATCTTGAGAAAGGAGCTGCACTTGCGCGGTTCCCCAAAAGAAGCTTACCGGCAAAACAGTGTTTTGCGCATGAAATTAAATTAAATGAAAATCGCTTATTGTCACAAGTAGGCTTCAAATGAAGTTACTGTGAAAAGCCCCTAGTCGCCACATTCTGGATCTCGGGCGGGATTCGCCATCCCGCCAGCCCCATTTTCCTGCGCGGCACGCCCCCACCGACAGCGGGATTCTCCATTCACACAGCCGGCCAATGGGGTTCCCCACTGTAGTGACCCCACGCCGTCAGTAAACCTGTGAGGCGTTGCCGGGAAGCAGAGGGTCCCGCCGAGGGAGAATCCCACAGCATGTGTTTTTCTGATGTTGATTGAGGGATAAATATTGGCCAGGTCACTGGGGAGAACTCTCCTCCTCCCCTTTGAAACAATACCAGGGGATCTTTTATGCCCAGCTGGGAGGGCAGACAAGATCTCAGTCCAATATCTCATCTGAAAGATATCACCGCCAACACTGTAGCAATCACCCTCCCCTCTTGAGTTTCGAGCCCAAGTGTAGGGTTAGAGGGCAATTATTGCACCCAGGATTACTTCTGCATCCAATTCAACTGCTCCCATCCCAAAGTGGGGGGGGACAAATCTAAGATGATACCTGCCCCCAGCCTGGCTTTAATTAGCAACTTGTCAAAATATATTGCTTTAACATAGCAAAACATCCCTCCGAGCTTTGCAGGCAAAAAGAAGGAATCAATGTAAAAGTGAGGGCTGACTTTTCTGCCTTTGACGTAAATTATATGGTGAGAGGTTTCAAAGAGTGTTTTACATCACAGTAATATCCAATCAAGTGTACCATGCTGCTGCTGTAACAGCATACTTAGAAGAATGAAGCCTTGGTTAGGTGTTAGACCAAGACAATAGTTTATTCAGTATTGAATTTGATGTTAATTTAATGTTGGGAAAATTGCTACCAGAAAATTAAACTGGTGCTGATGAAAAGCCATTAGTCTTTCTGCTGAAAGTGCTGATGGCAAGTCGCTTATGATGCACAGCCAGTCTGTGTGCTTAGCTCAAACTCCCGTAGAAAGGAGCAGCTTCCATTTACTAACTTGGACCAGTAGTAGAAGTTAGCTTTCCGCCACCTACAACCATCATTCAATCATTTAAAGCCTTTGAGGATAGCTTGAAGTTTTTAAAAAATAAATTTAGAGTACCCAATTCATTTTTTCCAATTAAGGGGCAATTTAGCATGGCTAATTCACCTACCCTGCACATCTTTGGGTTGTGGGGGCGAAACCCACACAGACACGGAGAGAATGTGCAAACTCCACACAGACAGTGACCCAGAGCCGGGATCAAATCTGGGACCTCAGCGCCGTGAGGCAGCTGTGCTAACCACTAGACCGCCGTGCTGCCCTAGGATAGCTTGAAGTTAAAAGCTCACAAGCAGAAGGTGGGAAGGAAGTCTGAAATGTTGGCATTGGTGACCTATTGCTGCTTCTGGGCCATCGTCCTAGAGGCAGGGTCGTCACCAGCAGAGACTATCCACCTGGCAGCAGGTGGTCAATCTGCCTAACCGCCAAACTGTGGGTTGACTTGGGAGGTCGTTGGGATTTTCCCGGCCATGAGTAGGCTCTCCACTGAGGGCCAACCCAGGCAGGTGCCGAAGCAGCTCGTCAGAGGTCTGCGAGGCCTCTGATACTCACTCCTGGCAAGGGAGCTATGGCCATCAGCATCTGCTGCCAGGTTTCGCCTCCTCAGAGGCGCGAGCTATGGCCAATGTTTAAATCAATTCAATACCTTTTCAGAATAAGCTAAAAGGCGGATGCACCCCTGAGGTCCCCATTCTTCAGCAGCTGGTTCCATCTCTCATGATGGGACTATAAATAAAAATAAATAACCTTTATTGTCACAAGTAGGCTTGCATTAACACTGCAATGAAGTTACTGTGAAAAGCCCCTAGTCGCCACATTCTGGTGCCTGTTTGGGGAGGTTGGTACGGGAAATGAACCGTGCTGCTGGCCTGCCTTGGTTTGCTTTCAAAGCCAGCTATTTAGCCCTGTGCTAAACCAGCCCCTAAAGATGTCAGTGGTGTTCAAGATGTGGTGGCGTCTACGTTGCTGTGGCTACATGCATGTTGTAGACTATGAGTTATGATGGTAGAGGCTCCAACCTTCTTTACATCACAAGGCTGACCAGCACTCTCTCCTACTCCTACCGCCTGCCATTAACATGTGTCGGAAGGATTTGCAGGTTGACATTTAACCTGTCCGACCATGTCATGGACACACCTTCCTTGCCCATCAAGGACTCTGACTTGGAGCCTCTTTCATAGAGGCCAGGCACTCAACCCACTGCTCCACAAGATGTCCCTTGTTCAAGATGCAATCGTTCTGAATCAAATACATCGTCAGAGAAAGGAATGGGAAAAGGGAGGGGTTAGAATGTGATATGCTACCCCTAAAAAAAATAGTCCGAGGCAAACGGCTTGGATTTTTTCAAAACCAAATTGGATGAATAACGACAGAAAAGGGAATCAGAAGGGATTCTGAAAGGCTGAGATGAGGGAAATGCAAGAGGAGGAGCACATGTGGCATATAAACCCCAGCGCAAAGTAGTTGGGCTGAATGGCCTGATTCTTTGGCATTTATTCTATGCAATGGGATGTTTATGACAGGGTGGGGGGCAGCAGTGATTAAATGATAAAATGATGGTGGGAGGAAAAACAGGGAGATAATGAGACAAATAGCGAATCAAAAATAAGTTTGGTGGAAGTGTTAAAGATTACAGGAGAAGAGAAGAGAGGGAGAGGGAATCCCCAGTTTCCCCTGATCATTTGTGCTCTGTGCAGACTTGAGGCTATCCAAATTTTAGTTGCCCATATTAATAAATATTGTACAGAAGCCTGATGGCTGTGGCTCACTCCCAAAATGACTCTGCTGAAGAGCCTCCCTTATCATAATAATAATAATAATCACTTATTGTCATAAGTAGGCTTCAATGAAGTTACTTTGAAAAGCCCCTCATGGAGTAATTCAGTCCCAAATGGTCGCACAGGCCATGTACCCTTACTCTGCTGTGTTGCCCTTAAAAGGACAATCATCGCAGTTTTCCTGCGCAAAATCTGGCAAAGAGGAGACGGCTTCCATGAGCTGAGAAAGATGTAAGAAAGGCAAGTAAACCTCAAGGGTCCTTTTAAAAGAAAAGAGTCCATGATCTTTAGATGTCAGGCGCCGGAATGTGGCGACGAGGAGCTTTTCACAGCAACTTCATTTGAAGCCTACTTGTTACGATAAGCGATTTGCATTTCATGCCTCGAATCAAAATCTGAAAGGCAGCAATTTTTTTTATTTGTTCATGGGTATTGCTGGTGAGGCCATCCCTAGTTCCCGTGACCTTCCTCCTCATCACTCTCCCCAGTTTTCCCTGATCAATTGTGCTCTGTGCAGACTTGAAGCTATCCAAATTTCAGCTGCCCATATTAATAATTATTGTACAGAAGCCTCATGGCTGTAGCTTGCTCCCAAAATGACTCTGCCGAAGAGCCTCTCTCATCATAATAATAATAATAATTGCTTATTGTCACAAGTAGACTTCAATGGCAGTCCCAAATGGTCACACAGGCCATGTGACCCTTACTCTGCTGTGTTGCCCTTAAAAGGACAATCACCACAATTTTCCTGCGAGGTGCTCTGAGATGATCTCAACTATTATGCTCAAGGCGCTATATAAATTCAGATTAGTGGTCACTGTTGTGTGTTATACAGTCAATGTCATGCTAGCGCGCTTTCTACCGCCAGCATTTTGGATGTTGTTGCCTTGGTCATTGGGTGGGAGAGCGAGAGGGTTGGTGCATACAACAGCGTGTTGCCAAGGCTGGATCCAGAAGGTCTTCAGTCCTCACGATGCACATGTAGAGGTAGAAGAGAAGTTAAATTGAGAAGGTGTTTGGGTTGCACAGTCCACAAGACACTTTTTGTAAAGAAAGAACCATCTTACATTCAGACAGCTTTCCATGCCCTCTGGATACCATAAGGAGTGACCTGATCAATACGACACTCCTATATGCTTCACCCAATGCCAGAGTCTAGGTATTGACATTTTGTATCTTGTGTTGCCCTATTATGTATTTTCTTTTCTTTTCATGTATGAAATGATCTGTTTGAGCTGTACGCAGAACAACACTTTTCACTGTACCTCGGTACACGTGTCATAGAACATAGAACATAGAACATAGAACAGTACAGCACAGAACAGGCCCTTCGGCCCTCAATGTTGTGCCGAGCCATGATCACCCTACTCAAACCCACGTATCCACCCTACACCCGCAACCCAACAACCCCCCTCTTAACCTTACTTTTTTTAGGACACTACGGGCAATTTAGCATGGCCAATCCACCTAACCCGCACATCTTTGGACTGTGGGAGGAAACCGGAGCATCCGGAGGAAACCCACCCACAAATGAATCCAATCCAATCCAATAAGGACATCAATTATTTTTTGTAGTATAGTTTATTATTGTATTGTAGGAAAATGTAGAACCATCAAATTCATACAGTGCAGAAGGAGGCCATTCAGCCCATCAAGTCTGCACAAACCCTCTAAAAAAGCACCCTACAGCAGGGTGTAGCACCATTAGCCGCCTCGCTACTGTTCCCAGAGGCCTGCACCGGATCGCCCGCCTGGATTAGATGTTGAAATCTGCGGAATGCGATTTCGATTCATCTGCAGTAGTCTGACTCAGAGACAAGAGTGCTACCCACTGAGCGAGGACCGACACCTCGTAGGAGGATGAAGAGCAGAGGGATATCTTTATAAACCTGCAGCTGGAGCTTGATTTTTTTTTAACCTTACCCTCCTGGTGTAATTTGCTTTTCAGGATTCTACACGCCATTATTAGAGTTCCGACTGTGAAGTTTAGTTCAAGAAGTGGGACGGCGCTTGTTCTTTTCTCTCTCCCTTCTCCCACGCTGAAAGTGTGAGTGTCTTCAGAAACACCTCAAAACATTGAGACAAGACCAGTACCCTGCAATTACCCGAGATGGCACACTGCCCTCAATTTATTTCTCTGCGCGTTTCAGACATGCAAACCTTTGCAAGTACCATTCCTTGTTTCAGTGACGACAGAGTCACCTAGTGGAGAATCTAGAGAGTGAAGTTTATCCTGGGAAGTGTTAATAATAATAATCTTTATTATTGTCGCAAGTCGGCTTACGTTAACGCTGCAATGAAGTTACCGTGAAAAGCCCCGAGCCACCACACTCCGGCGCCTGTTCGGATACACAGAGGGAGAAGTCAGAATGTCCAATTCACCCAGCATCGCGTCTTTCGGGACTTGCGGGAGGAAACCGGAGCACCTGGAGTTAACCCACGCAGACACGGGGAGAAGGTGCAGACTCCGCACAGTCACCCAAGCCGGGAATCGAACCTGGGACCCTGTGAAGCTGCGAAGTAACAGTGCTAACCACTGTGCTACCTATTAACTGAGATACAAGTTCAAAATACACTGGATGCTGAAAATGGGCATCAAATGCTGGCCTTGCCAACAGTGTCCACATCCCGAGAAAGTATTAAAAAGAAAAAAAATCTGAAATAAAACGGTGAGCAGGACTTTACATAGATACATAGAAGATAGGAGCAGGAGGAGGCCTTTTGGCCCTTCGAGCCTGCTCCGCCATTCATCACCATCATGGCTGATCATCCAACTCAATAGCCTAATCCTGCTTTCTCCCCATAGCCTTTTATCCCATTCTCCCCAAGTGCTGTATCCAGCCGCCTCTTGAATATATTCAAAGTTTTAGCATCAACTACTTCCTGTGGTAATGAATTCCACAAGCTCACCACTCTTTGGGTGATGAAATGTCTCCTTATCCCTGACCTTATTTCCGACCCTTTGCGCAACAAGATGGGGGGCAAAAACAGCAAAGAAAACGGGAAACAGAATTTGGGCAGGGGGTGCAATCTCAACTTGTTCAATCTAATGTTAAACCCAGAAGGCTATTAAGTGCCCAGTTGAAAGATGAAGCGCTGTTCCTCAAGCAAGCTTGCAATTTTTAAAATATCCATTTCGGGGATGTGGGCGCTGCTAGTTAGGCTAGCATTGATTACCCATCGCTAGTTGCCCTTGCGTTGACAGTCTGATGCACCATCAATTGGACACGAGGCGAAGATGTGATCCAAACAAAAGGCTTTAATACACAAGATGTGTGCCCGGCAGCAGACGTACAGAAGAATGGCCGACTGCCGGGGAACACGGGTTCTTATATCCCGCCCTGTAGGCGGAGCTACCTACCTCTCAGCCAATCGGCTGAGAGGCACATGACTTACCCGGGCAAAAGGGCAGCGAGTCCTCTGCACCAATGGCAGCTCACCTCTGAAGGTACCGTAATACCACTAGTCATACTACCACACAGTCATATACCCTGCAGGGGGCTGAGGTGAGAATGGGAGCAAGGTGAAGAGTTAAAACGACAGGGCACTTGGCCTCACATATGCAAACTGAATGAAGCCGATCCACCAGCTGGCCACCCAGTCTACATTTATCCCCAATGTAGAGGAGAACACATTGCGCGAAGTGGATACAGTGGGCTGGATTCTCCGATTTTGAGGCTATGTCTCCACGCCGGCATGGGAACGGTGGTGTTTTACAGCAGAGGAAATGGCGTAAAATGGCCACCAATCCTCCATTTGGCTGCAGGCTAGCATCAAGGCAGCGTAGAGCACCCGTCTCCAGCTGCCATAACAGCCCAGAGAATTGCCGGGTCCGCGGCCGCACCGTGCACCATTGTACCGGCCGCTCGCGGACCCAGCCTGTGAAATAGTTACCCCTTTGGCCGGCTGGCGCGTCCCGGACCACCCCCTAACAGAGCCCCCAAACACTGACAAAGTGGCCCCTGCCCGCGGATCGGCCCACCCCCGACCTGGATGCCCTCGTGCACCAGCCACTGAAGGTAAGCATGCAGGTGCAGTAGGCGGTAAAGGAGGCAAATGGTGCTGTCCTTCATTGCAAGAGGTTTCCAGTACAGGATCAATTATACAGGGCCACGGTGAGGCCACACCTGGAATATTGTGTGCAGTTTTGGTCTCCTTATCTGAGGAAGGATGTTCTTACTCTACAGGGAGTACAGCAAAGGTTTACCAGACTGAATCCTGGGATGGCAGGACTTACATACGAGGAGAGACTGAATCAGTTAGGATTGTATTTGCTGGACGTCAGAAGAATGAAGGAGAAATCTCATTGAAACCTATAAGATTCTAACAGGACTGGACAGGGTAGATGCAGGAAGGATGTTCCCCATGGTGGGTGTGTCCAGAACCAGGGGGCACAGTCTGAGGATTCAGGTTAGACCATTTAGGAGAGAGATGAGGAGAAATGTCTTCACCCAGAGAGTGAACGGCCTGTCGATTTCATCACCACAGGAAGTAGTTGAGTCCAAAACATTGTAGGGTTTCAAGAAGCAGTTAGATATAGCACTTAGGGTGAAGGAGATCAAAGGATATGGGGGTAACCGGGATCAGACTATTGAGTTGGATGATCAGACATGATCATAATGAATGGTGGAGCGGGCTCGAAGGGCCGAATGGCCTCCTCTTGCTCCTATTTTTTCTATGTTTCTTTCTGTGAGTGTTGAGGGGGCTTGGTGTAGTCTACGAGATTACACAATAAAGTTGCTTTTGCGGTAATTCGTTTTCACTTTAGGTTTTACCCTATCATGTCGTGCCATCTGTGCTTCAGAGGATCCATTCTGTTCCTCCTCACCTGTTTGTAGCATGAATCTTTTCCCCAGCACACATTATGGGTGTGATTTTGTGGTCGCATTGTACTAAAGGGGCGTGAAAAGTGAAAATGAAAATCGCTTATTGTCACGAGTAGGCTTCAAATGAAGTCACTGTGAAAAGCCCCCAGTCGCCACATTCTGGCGCCTGTTCGGGGAGGCTGTTACGGGAATCGAACCGTGCCGCTGGCCTGCCTTGGTCTGCTTTCAACGCCAGCGATTTAGCCCAGTGTGCTAAACAGCCCCTGCAAATGACCAACTGGCACGCTGCTAAGTAGGCTTTAAACCTATTAGGCAAGTTCACTTGATATCTACTGGCCTCCTGTGATCTACCAACCTGTCCAGTGAGGCTGCAGCCTGGCACCTTTCAATACTGGTCCACACAATTGGGAACCGGTGGAATGGCCCCTGGGAGGTCTCCCTGGCCAGCGGAGACCCCCTCGGTGGTCAGGGTTCATGCAGGTTGCCTCCCAGGCCCTCCCCCTCTCCTGCAGGCACCTTGGCACTGCCACCCTGGCACTGCTTGGGTGGCAGTGCCAAGAGTCATGGCCTGAGGGGGCGATGCACAGGAAAGGAGATTGGAGAGGGATTTTGAAGGGTGGAGGGGTGTATGGCAGGGAAGTAAGCACCTCTGGGCAGTTGGGGGGGGGGTGACAGGTGGGGGTCCTGGAGGGTGTGGGAGCTTGAAGAGGGGAGACTCCCAGGGACCCCATAATGGGGTGCCCCCATTTGAGGAGGGGGGGGCGGTTGTGCCCATGTGTGTGGGGTGATATTTCCCATGGGTGGGGGTGTGGGGGCAATCCACAAGCTCACTCAGCACGTCTTTCGGGACTTGTGGGAGGAAACCGGAGCACCCGGAGGAAGCCCACACTGACACAGGGAGAACGTGCAGACTCTGCACAGACAGTGACCCAAGCCGGGAATCGAACCTGTGACCCTGGAGCTGTGAAGCAACAGTGTTAACCACTGTGCTACCATGCTGCCCCAATGAAACATGATGAGGGCTAATCTATAATCTGGACTGTTATTCTTCCGGATTAATTTTGGTTGGTGTTTATATTCTATTTAATAGTCCAAACTAGACAAGCTGCAGGAAGCTTGTGGCTGGTAAATGGCCCGGTTTTCGCCAGTTTAGCCCCACCTGTTTCCCTTCACACTCACTTGGTGGTCTCAGCTTTGCATGTTGCAGCTGGTATTTAAGTCTCCTGGGTTCCTGGGGATGGGTACGTAGATGTATCTCTTCCCAGAGACATTCACCTGAAGAAGGAGCCGTGCTCCGAAAGCTCGTGTTTGAAACAAACCTGTTGGACTTTAACCTGGTGTTGTAAGACTTCTTACTGTGCTCACCCCAGTCCAACGCCGGCATCTCCACATCAGGTCTTCCCAGAGAGTGAGGGGACGGAACGCAGATGTGGATTGTTCCGTTAAAAGTTCTTTCAAGACTGGGAGTGAGTTCCACCACCTATTGAACACCAATCTGCAAAAAACACAATCCAGAACTGGGTAATGCCCAGCTGGCACACTGCAGTTAACCACAATGGAGTGGGCGTGGAGTACAATAAATGACTTTCAATGTTGATGTTTGTCACTTTGTTTTTGTTCCATTGTTTGGTGTTGTGCATGCCCCCCGCCCCAGGGTGGAGGCCTATGTTAGTTACATGACCACACTCTGCCTGGTCAATTTCATTCACTTGCCCCACTGCCAGTATCAAAGGGCAGAGAGAGAGGAGAGCTGGCTGATGGCTGAGGTCCCTTGGTCAGGCAGCTCTGTCACAACCTGAATCGTGACATGAGGAGAGGTGCGGCTGGCGAATGGGGAGGCCTGAACGCTTCGTCTGGACTCGGGTTGGTGTGTGCATTCTTGTTCTCTTTATTCAACTGCAAAACCCCAACTAACCATGAACAAGGAATTCCTGAGACGCCACCAGGCGCATATTAGGGGAACAGCGAGGTGTCAATATTTAGAGACAAGCAGACTTGTGTATGCAAACCCGAGGAAATATTCCAACGCCAGTTCATCAACATTCAGAATAGTCCAATTCTGGGTTTGGAAATAATTTCCAACCGGGTGTTAAAATTCCGAGCAGCGGTTTCATTCTGGACCGTGTTGTTCTGATGAGATACTGTCTGCTCTGAGGTTGGACGTTTAAGGCTGACCCCTGTTCATAAATAAATAATATGGACAGAAAATTAAACTCGGCAGCATTTGTGGCGGGAGAGGCAGGGTTAAGGTTTCGAGTCCAAAATGAACCTTGTGCGGGAACATCCGGTAATAACGTCCGACCCACAACATTAACCAAAACAGTAAAATCGCTGGGGGGAGTTTTGGGACGCCCTGGAGTGGTGGGAATAATACTTCATCCCTCCTTTCTGCACAGCGCGACAGGCAGTCACCCCCCCCCCCCCCCCCCCCGGTTAGCAAAGCCAGACATTTCACTCCCTCACTTTCTTCCCAATCACTCACTTGCAGACCATTATCCACAGAGTCCACAGATTCAGTGGGTGATGGATTCGGGATATTGTACCGAGAGGTGTTGTTGGATTAATAAATCAACCGTGGATCCTCAACCCCAAGCTCCAACCCCACCCTGGGTGATAAACCTAAAATTGACAGTGGAAGAGTGGACCAGTACAAACACAACTTCCTCATCCACCCCAGGAAGGAGCTGCGCTCCGAAAGCTAGTGTTTGAAACAGACCTGTTGGACTTTAACCTGGTGCTGTAAGACTTCTTACCGTGCTCGCCCCAGTCCAACGCCGGCATCTCCACATCATAACTTGGTTGGGGGAAGGGAACCAGCCATCGTTATGGAGTCCAGACTGTAGGTGTGACTCCAGTCTCCACATCAACACTGGTGATGGTTAACCGCCTGCTGATGTAATTGTACCATTCACTCAATATCAAAGAAAGGTCAGAAAGTGCTGGGGGGTGGGGGGTGGGGGGGGGGGGGGGGGGGGACTCGGCAGGTCTGGCAACATCTGTGCAGAGAAAACCAGCTTTGAAGTCCTCCCAACAGAAGCAATGGACTCCAAACCTGCTTCTTTCTCCACCAATACTGGCAGACCAGCTGAGTTTATCCAGCACTGTCTCTCTTTCTATTTCAGGGACCGGATTCTCCGATTCCGAGGCTGAGTGCGGAGTATCTGTGGCGCTTTACGTGGAAAAAAATCGCCGAAGCTCTTGAGCGATCCTGCGACTGTTGAGGGGCCAGGTAAAACGCCCGGCCTCCACAAAATAAACGTCTGGGGAATGGGCAGGCCCGTGGCCGTGCAAGGGCACGGCGACGATCTGCAGCGGTCGCACCGTAAAACATGGCGCCGGCCATGCCCACGGACCTGACCTGCCAGATAGCGCTCCCTGCCCACCCTCTACCAATCCCCCCCCCAACCACTCGCGGAAGCAGCCCCCCCCCCCCCCCCCTGCTCCTGGCCAGCAGCATGGCTCCCACCCAACTGTGGCGGCGCTGGACACAGTCCGCAGGTGCCACGCCGGGTTCCCGCACGGTAAGACCATGGGCGAACCGCGCCGTCGTGAACCCGGCCCATTTGGGGTGGAGCATTGGGGGAGGGCCTTCAGGTGACACACTGAGGCTGTCCCAACGGTGTGCGGCGCGTGCCGCGATGAGGGGGCAGAGCACACGAAACCTGCGTCAAACAGGCGCAACCCCCGATTTCGGCGTCAAAAAGGATTCTCCGTCCGATCGCCGATTATGAAATCGGCGTCAGGGAACGGAAAACCTCATCCCATATCTCCAGTACCCGCAGTATTTTGCTATTATCAAAATAGGGTAAATGAGGTTTGGGTATTACCCGCCCTTGCCCACCTGTTAAGAATGTTGATGAACGGGACAGGTTGACTGACGGGGTAAATGAGAGGTCTACTACTTTGACGTGCAATTCTCAATGTCATTATTACTTTGATACATAGAAATATACATGGAAAATAGAAGCAGGAGGAGGCCATTCAGCCCTTCGTGCCTGCTCCGCCATTCATTTTGATCACGGCCAATCATCAACTTTAATACCCTGTTCCCCCACCCCCCCAATATACTTTGATCCCTTGACGATGATAGCTCGGGAGAACTTGGGCGGCACTGTGGCGGCACGCTGGCACAGTTTTTAGCACTGCTGCCTCACAGCGCCAGGGGCCCGAGATCAATTCCGGCCTTGGGTGACTGTGTGAAAGTTGCACCTCTCCCCGTGCCTGCGTGGGTTTCCTCCATGGTGCTCCGGTTTCCACCCACAATCCAAAGATGTACAGGTCAGGTTGCGGGAATAAGGCTGGGTGGGTGAGGTAGTGGATCTTCCCCATGGTCGGTACAGACCTGATGGGCAACATAGCTCTTTCTGCACAGTAGGGATTGTAAATAGTTAATTTAGGAAGGAGAACTGTTCAACAACTTGAATCAATTGGGGGACAGCCCATGTGATACATTTGGCTATATTTGATCTCAAGTTAGTAATAGCTCCTACCGTTCACTGCCATCTCCATCTCTTTCTCTCTCTTTTTGTTCCTCTCCCCATTCTATAGTCATTTGGTTTTGAGCTGTGCTGTGTGATGAATCAGAAAGGATTAGGGGAGAGGCCACATGCTCCCTTGCCCTTTGTTTCCATCTTTCTGTTGTGTTTATTTTCTTTGTTGTTTGTTTTTTTTTCCCCCTCGGTGAGTCTGGTTGGGTCCAGAGGCCCAGTTGACAGCCTGACCCTCTCTCTCTCTCAGAGAGAAATGCAAAGGACAGGAGCTTTTCGCTGAAAGTGCGGAGCGACGGAGGTAGTGTCCAGCTTTATCTGGGGCTGGCAATAACTGGTGTGAGCGGTTTGCCCCATTATATTTGTGCTGGGTAACATGTCTTTAAATTATATTCGAAATTTCTATGAAGGATGTGTAAGTATGAAACAACAATCAGCATATTAAACGCTTTTAGTACTTTCTGGTTAACCTTTGTGTGACTAAGTTTTGTTATGTGTCTGTTTTCACCTCCCCTGTTTAGCTGAGGCCTCCGACTGTGATTGGTCAGTTCCACACCCTGTTCTTCGGCTCGGTCCGTATGTTCTTTCTGGGAGTGTTAGGATTCGCTGTCTATGGAAATGAAGCTTTACATTTCAGCTGTGACCCAGACAGGAGAGAGTTAAATCTCTTCTGTTACAATCAGTTCCGACCTGTCACCCCACAGGTAAACACGTTGAACTTGGTTCATTCTTTGCTCCTCTACATATGTATTTCTTTCTTCCCAATCCATTCTTCGGATAATAATCTTTATTAGTGTCACAAGAAAATCCCCTAGTCGCTCCGGCACCTTTTCGGGTGCAGTGAGGAAGAATTCAGAATGTCCAATTCATCTAACAGCATATCTTTCAGGATTTGTGGGAGGAAACCGGAGCACCCGGAGGAAACACACGCAGACACGGGGAGAACATGCAGACTCTGCACAGACAGTGACCCAAGCTGGGGATCGAACCTGGGACTCTGGCGTTGTGAAGCAACAGTGCTAACCATTTGTGTGCCTTGCCCCACAACGCCACTGGATAGTTAAGACTTGACCATGTTTCTGTGGAGACTGGAGTCACACACATGCCGGACTAGATAATGCTGGTTAGTTTCCTTCCCCAAAGGATATTCGTGAACCAGCTGTGCTTTTATAAATCAACAGTTTTGGGGTCAATTTTCTATTCATCACCATTGTTGGGATTTGAACTCAGAATTCTGGATCAGCAGTCCAATTGAGGATTGGTGAGCTAACAGAAAATGGGTCTTTTTCAGGCTGGCAAAATGCCAAGGGGACCAATGTTTGGACCCCAACTATTTACAATCCATGTTAATATCTTGAAAAATGGGACTGAATATATGGTTGCTAAATTTGCTGATGACACAAAGATAGGTGGGAAAGTAAGTTGTGAAGAGGACGTAAGGATATATAGATGAGTTAAGTGAGTGGGCAACAATTTAGCAGATGGGGTATAACGTGGGAAAATGTGAACTTGTCCACTTTGGTCGGAAGAATAAAAAAGTAGAATATTATTAAGTGGAGAAAGATGATAGAACTCTGAGCTACAGAGGGATCTGGGTGTCCTGGTACATGAGTCACAAAATGGTAGTGCGCAGGTAGAGCAAGTGATTAGGAAGCCAAATGAAGTGTTGTTGTTTATTGCAAAAGGAATGGAACATAAAATCGCAGAATGACAGTGTAGAAGAGGCCCTTCAGCCCATCGAGTCTGCACCTGATCTGCACACCTAATCCCACTTGCCAGCACTTGGCCCATAGCCTTGAATGTTATAGTGTGCCAAGTACTTACTCATCCAGGTACTTTGTAAAGGATGTGAGGCATCCCGCCTCTACCACCCTTCTAGGCAATGTGTTCCAGACCGTCACCACCCTCAATGTAAAAAAGGCTTTTCCAACAATCCCCCCCGAAACCTCCCATTCCTCACTTTGAACATTTGTCCTCTCGTAACTGACCCTTCAACTAGCGGAAACAGCTGCTCCCTATCCACCCTGTCCATGCCCCTCATAATCTTGTCCACCTCGATCAGATCACACCCTCAGCCTTCTCCGCTGCAGAGAATGTGACCCAAGCCTATACAACCTCTCTTTATAACTGAAATGTTCAAGCCAGGCAACATTCTGGTGTAGAAAAAGTAGGGATGTTTTGCTACAGTTGTGGAAGGTATTGGTGAGACTGCTCCTAGCTGCTGTGTATAGTTTGGATCTCCTTATTCAAGAAGTAACATCAATGCATTAGAAACAGTTTCAAGAAGATTCCCTTGACTGATTCCTGGGATGAATGGGTGATCCCAATAAGAAAAGGTTGGGCTTGTATCTATTGGCGCTTAGAATAAGAGATGATCTGATTGAAATGTCCAGGATCCTGAGGGGACTTGACAAGGTGAGCACTGAGAGGATGTATCTCCTTGTGGGAGAGTCTAGAGCGAGGGGAGTTTAAATAAGATGACTCCCATTTAAGACAGAATTGAGAAGACATTTTGTCTCTCAGAGGGACATGAATCTTTGGAACTTGCTTCCCCAGAGAGCAGTGGAGGTGGGGGTCATTGAATATTTCTAAGGCAGTGTTAGATTCTTGATTGAAAAGGGAGGCAAATGTTATCAGGGATAGGAAAGAAAGTGGAGTTGAGTTTACAACCAGACCAGCCATGATCTTATTGAATGGTGGAGCAGGCTCGAGGAGCTGAATGGACTACTTCAGCTCCTAATTCTTCTCTTCCTATGTTCCTATGTCTATCAATTTATTAGTCCAGCAACACGATTGCGCTCCTATGAAGTATTGTGTTATGGTTGGGGCCTGTCAGTTGGCCGTTTACTGAGTTAATACCTTGGTGTGTATTAGCCACAGTGATGCTGCATTGTCTGACATGCCATATTTCAGATCCAAAGCCCAGTTTCCAAGGGCTGGAGTGGACCCGATGCGCCGAATGGCCTCCTTCTGCACTGCAAGTTCTATGATTCTCTGATTTGCTCTCTCCAGTGGTCGTAATAGACCCTGCAGCACTTTTGAAGATGAGCAGGAGAGTCCTGGCCAAATACACCACTCAGCCAGCATCTCTTGTAGAGATGTGTTCATCTTTTTCAACGTGGGAGCTTGCTACGCGCAAATTGACTTGTATTTCTCTCCCTTTCAAATCTTCAGCAGCACTTCGCTGGCTGTGAAGCACTGTGGAATGCCCTGGGGCTGTGGGAGGTGCCATATGAATGTGAATCTTTCTTTAGTGTTTGGGGAAGTCATTTCACAAATTGCAATTTCAAATTTCACATTTGCTTCTCAAAACATTTTTTCAAAAATTCATATAAGGGACACAGCCATTGTTGGCAAGGCCGGGAGTTACCGGCCACAGGAAGGATGTGATTGCACTAAAAAGGGTGCAGAGGAGATTCAGCAGGATGTTGCCTGAGTTGTAGCTTTTCAGCTTTGAGGATAGGGGCGGGATAGGCTGGAGTTGTTTTCCTTGGAGCAGAGAAGACTGCGCGGGGATCTGATTGAGGTGTACACAATTATGAAGGACACAGATAGGGTAGATAGGAAGAAACTTTCCCCCTTTTGTAGTAGGGCCAATAACCAGGGGCATTGATTGAAGTTAAGGGACAGGAGATTTTGAGGGTATTTGAGGAAAATCCTTTTCACCCAGAGTGTGCTGAGAATGTGGAACTCACCGCCTGGAAGGGTGGTAGAGGTGGGAACCCTCGCAATATTTCACAAGCATTTAGATGAGCAATTGAAACACCATAATATACACGGCTACAGACCAAGCGCTGAAAATTTGGATTAGAATAGATAGATGCTAGGGGCGGCACGGTGGCACAGTGGTTAGCACTGCTGTCTCACAGCTCCAGGGTCTCGGGTTCAATTCCGGCCTTGGCTGACTGTGTGGAGGTTGCATTTTCTCCCCGTGTCTGCGTGGGTTTCCTCTGGGTGCTCCGGTTTCCTCCCACAGTCCAAAGATGTGCAGGTTAGGTGGATTGGCCGTGATAAATTGACCCTCCGTGTCCAAAATGTTAGGTTTGTTTACAGGGATAAGGGGGAAGCGTGGGCTTAAGCAGGGTGCTCTTTCGAAGAGCCGGTGCAGACTCGATGGGCATAATAGGCTCCTTCAGCACTGTTAATTCTATGATTCTATGGTTCTATGCTTGATGGCTGGTGCAGACATGATGGGCCAAAGGGCCTTTTTCTGTGCTGTAAAGCTCGATAACTATATAGCCACCCTTGAGTTGGCGCTGTGTTGCCGCCTTGAACATAATTGAGTGGCCCGTTAGGCCACTGCAGAGGGCAGTTAAAAGTCACCCATATGGGCGGCACGGTGGCACAGTGGGTTAGCCCTGCAGCCGCATGGCGCCCAGGCCCCAGGTTCGATCCCGGCTCTGGGTCACTGTCCGTGTGGAGTTTGCACATTCTCCCCATGTCTGCGTGGGTTTCGCCCCCACAACCCCAAATATCTGCAGGGTAGGTGGATTGGCCATGCTAAATTGCCCCTTAATTGGAAAAAATGAATTGGGTACTCTAAATTTTAAAAAAAGTCACCCATATCGCTATCATATTAAGGCCAGGTCAGATAGGGACATAAATTCCCTTTTATAAAGGGCACTGGTGGGCCAGGTGGGTTTTTATGGCATCCAGTACTTTCCTGGTTACCATTATTGATACTACCTTGTTAGGTCAATTGGGCATTCTGAATTCTCCCTCTGTGTACCCGAAAAGGTGCCAGAATGTGGCGACTAGGGAATTTCCACAGTAACTTCATTGCAGTGTTAATGAAAGCCTACTTGTGACACCAATAAAGATTATTTTTAATTGCGATTTACTGAATTAATTATAGTTAAATTCCCCAGTAGTCATGGTACAGTTTGAACTCAAGTCCCTGGATTGCTAACCCAGTAACACAGCCAAGATGTTATTATAACCCCAATTAAGAGAATTTAATGATTTTAATTTGTTCCATTTTGGGAAAAAAACAGAGTTAAATGGATGTCGATTTTACTGGTTCAGAACGATGCTATCAACACCTTATCAATGATTCAAAGTGCTTGGAGTGCAGTAGCTGTTGTTATATTGTTTTGAAAACGGCCATTGAGTGAAATCCCTTTGGTCAGCTTTCATGTGTATATTACTGCTGGAATGTTCCACATTGTTGCTTATTTTTACATAAACAAAAAGGATTCATTGCAGTCTTTTTCCTCAGGTGTTTTGGGCTTTACAGCTGGTCTCTGTTTTGGTTCCTGGGGCAGTGTTTCACCTGCACGCTGCCTGTCGCAACATTGACCAAGAGGTGATCCTGCAGAGACCCGCCTTCACCGTCTTCTACATCATTTCTGTCCTGTCCAGAATCATCCTGGAGACTGTGGCCTTTTGGCTCCAGAGTCACCTGTTTGGCTTCCAGGTTCATCCGGTGTTCCGCTGCAACGCCACGTCCCTCGATAAGCATTTCAACATCACCAAGTGCATGGTCCCTGAGCACTTTGAGAAGACCATTTTCCTCAGTGCTATGTACACCTTCACTGCCATCACTGTGCTGCTGTGCGTTGCCGAGGTCTTCGAGATCCTGTGCAGGAGGCTGGGCTATTTTTCCAGCTCGCAAGCAAACCCATGACCGAGCTACACCCAGGGCAATGATTCCGCCCGCATCGACTTGTTTCCTGTGTGTCAATTAACTCAAAAGGCATAAATTGAAAGTATATACGTAGGCTTGAACGGAAACCATTTGCAGGGTTCCTGCAGAAAAGGGCTGGGCGCAGCATGGCTAATTGGTTAGTGCTTTAAAAGATTCAGCACAGACACAATAGGCCAAGTGTCCAAATAGGTTCGGTGGGGTTACTGGATTACGGGGATAGGGTGGACGTGTGAGCTTAAGTAGGGAGCTCTTTCCAAGGGCCAGTGCAGACTCGATGGGCTGAATGACCTCCTTTAGCACTGTAAATTCTATGATTCTTTGTGTTGTATGATTCTATAATTTTATTTCTGGAGTTCGAAAAATTGTCCAGCTCCTTTCCTCCCCAAATATTAATCTACTGGTAGAAAATAATCATTTTAATCCCTTTTATTCTCTAAAATGGAAAAATTAGATCATGATAGAGTGTGGGACTAATGCTGATCAAAGACTCTTAACCAAATTATATACATGCGTGATGGCTATGTCTAATGTCTAGTCCTGAGTGTTTCATATAACTGGGAGTAAAGCTTTAGTAATGTTGTCAAACAGAGTCTATTAATTACTCGGCGGGTACTTTGAACCTTCTAGGCATCATATAAACTGAAGTAAAATTACTGTACAGACGTGCCATAGAGAACATCCTATCCGGCTGCATCACAGCTTGATAAGGCAACTGCTTGGCCCACGATCACAAGAAACTGCAGTGTGCTGAACTCAGTCCAACGCATCACACAAGCTTGCCACCCTCCCATTGATTCTGTCTACACCTCCTGCTGCCTCAGGAAGGCAGACAGCATCGTCAGAGACCCCTCACACCCAGGCATTGCCCTCTTCCAGACCCTTCCATCAGGCAGAAGATACAGAAGTCTGAAGACCCGCACATCCAGACATAGGAACAGCTTCTTCCCCACAGCTACAAGACTCCTCAACAACTCTCCCTCGGACTGAACTGTGCCCTATAAGAACACTATTCACGACTCCCTATGCTACGCTTGCTTTGTTATTTTACTTTGTTATTTTGCTCTCGTTCCATACTGTAACTAATTACTTATTTGTCAATGTACTGTGTACTTTTTTTGCATTCACTGTAACTATCTACTATTCTTTTTTGTCTACGGTGTACGTTTACCTGGCCACAGAAAAATACTTTTCACTGTACTTCGGTACATGTGACAATAAATCAATCAAATCAAAAAAATCAAAAAATCAAAAATCCGAATCAAAAATCAAGAATCAAATATCAAAGTCAAAATCAAAATCAAAATCAAAAATGGGCACTAATATTTCAAAAATTTGGAAACTCTTGGCTAGTGTTTGTGAAACATTTCAGTTCTTGAACTCCAAAGTGTGCAGATTCTTCCAAGGCCACGGGATTGGAAACTCTCATCCGGGGTCAGCCAGTCGTTTAACTCTGGTGCTGCCGAGTGTGAACGGCAGTCATCACACTCAGACAGCCAGCAACACAGCCTAGTCGTAGCTGAACGTTGTCACTTGTGCGCAGTGAGCAGCATCTCCTTGGAGCTCTGTCAATATTGAGGGAAGAGAAAATAAAATAATGTGACGCCCCCACACTCCCACCAGCACACAAAGAAAAAGACAGCTCAGGTTTACTGTGTATTGTCCGCCGCAAACAACTTGTACTTCCTATACTGACTCAACCAGTTTGACTCATTCAATCTGCTGAGTCCAGCCATCTATTCTCGGGCATCGGTCAGAGATTACCACCATATGACCTCACAAAGCAACTGCTGTCAATAGATTGAATGCTCACACAAATAGGTGAAAGCTCCCTGTAAAGGAGAACAGAGTGGCATTAAATTGGCAATTGAGCACAAAGAGGCCAAGGGGTAGCTGATATTGAAGTGATGTCCCGTGGATGTAGCGGGGAATGCTGGTCTGAGGTAGGGGATGGGTGTTGGGGCCACGCTGCATTCAGAATAACGCGTTATGTGTAGTGACACTGTCATTTTAGTTTTCGTTTGTGGTGTTTCTGGTATTTCTAAAAGAGTGTTGGATTTAAAACATATGACTGTTGGACCCCCACTGCCTAAATGCCCACCTGAGCAAATATTCACCAATGGAGTTGCCCTGTTACGAAACACAGGCCCGGAATCTGCCCCAGAATAGTCCGCTCTCCTGATTAGTGTTTTACCCTAATCCTATTATTCATGGTTATTCATGAAGGAAGTTATTCATGAAGGCCCCGCCTTCTCAACCTTGCCCCTCCCCTGAGGCGTGGTGACCCTCAGGTTAAATCACCACCAGTCAGCTTTCCCCCCTCAAAGGGGAAAGCAGCCTATGGTCATCTGGGACTATGGGGATTTTACTTACTTTACCCTCATCCTTCATGGCAAAATTGGTGAAAGTATGAGCTTGTAATGGTGCAGTGAGGACAATGGAGCATCAGGGGCTTTGATGATCATAGAATTTCTACAGGAGGCCACTTGGCCCATCGCGCCTGCACCGACCCTCCGAAAGAACAGCCAACCTATGCCCACGCCTCCACCCTATCTCTGTAAACCCATAACCCCACCTAAACTTTTGGACACTGGGAAATTTATTACGGCCAATCCACCTAACCAGCACATCTTTGGGCTGTGAGAGGAAAGGGGAGCAACCGGAGAAAACTGACGCAGACACAGGGAGAATGCGCAAACTCCGCACAGACAGTCACCCAAGGCCAGAATCGAACCCGGGTCCCTGGCGCTGTGAGGCAGCAGTGCTAACTACTGTGTCACCGTGCTCTATCTTGTCAGCCAGTGAGGTTTGAGGATTGAGACAGAACAGAAATGATGAAGAAGGTAGGAGAATTAGGGTCAAATGGGGTACAGAAACAGAAATACAGTGAGGGAAAAGAAGGATTGAATTGAGGGATAAAAAGAGATGGAAGGGAAAATGTAAGAAAGAAAATTGTCAATCAAATTTTTCAAAATTTCGATGATCAATTTACCTGCATGAGCGAGATGGCACCGTCTGAATTATTCCCTCGAGGGCAACATGGTGGCGCAGTGGGTTAGCCCTGCTGCCTCACGGCGCCGAGGTCCCAGGTTCGATCCCGGCTCTGGGTCACTGTCCGCGTGGAGTTTGCACATTTTGCGTGGGATTTGCCCCCACAACCCAAAGATGTGCAGGGTAGGTGGATCGGCCACGCTAAATTGCCCCTTAATTGGAAAAAATGAATTGGGTACTCTAAATTTAAAAAAAAAGAATTGTTCCCTCTCTGAGCTGGAAATGTTGAGTGAAATTGAAGGCATGTGAACCTCGTTGCTAAATATACCGTTAAACACCAACCCTAACTTTATGAAGTGAAGTTAATGGGTATTTTTGGAGTGAATGCAGTAATTTCTTGAATCTCACAGTGAGACTGAGGACCAGATCCATTTCCTTCAGGGCCATAGCAAAGCAGGACAAATTATCCAGCAATTTGTGGCAGTTGGCAACTCAGGCAGTAGCTCTCCCTCACTATAAATGATGTTTTTTTGATAGCACAGTAATAGCAGTGCGTGCATTGTTATTTTCTCTGTGAGTTCTGGGCCATAGTGACACCACACTTAGGGCAGCGCAGGGGGACGTCTATTCTGTACCTGACCACACAGCGTCTGATCTCGAGTGCTTAATATTGTCACTGCAGGAATGCGTCCAATACCTCAACCAATGGCCTGGTGAGCATAGAATTAACATGAATAAAAGCTTAATTAAGCTAAATCAAATAACGACCGGTTGAAATTGGCCTATAGACTCAAATTTCCACTCGAGGGTGTATAATAGTCCAGAAAAAGAACCATTCTCTATCACCGCTGTGAGCTGTAGAAAAATAATTTGATGCCACAGCCTCAAAGCTGCGGCTGGAATATATTTTATTGTAGTCATTCAGTAACCGTGTTGGATGGGGATAAAATTGTCATCAATCTTGTACTTGTGTAACCTTGACCTGCTGTCTCGGTGGTCCAGAAACTGGAAAGTATTTTGCAGACATTGGTAAAATACAAACATGTTAAGCTTGCTTACCTCTTGAACTCCCCACCGCCTCCAACCAAGCATCTGGCTGCTAGCCTTGGCCTGCCTGTCGACGGTCCATGTTCAATGCGTGCTAAATGGGGAGCATCACCTCAGGTACAATTCTCTTTCTACACGTTCTGTCTTCTGAGATCAGAGCCACTAACCCAATTTCAGTCCATGAAGTACCTGCTGTGCTAAAGGTTACATATTAGCGAATTTACAAATGTTTGCCAATGTTGTACTTTACTACCGACAAAGAAAAAATAAAACATTTCTAACCTTCACTGTTGCCTTTCTCGGCCAGATCCTTACTGGGGAATTTTCACGTCGGTGATGCAATTGGAGAAATATAAGGGGCGGGATTCTCCGACCCCCCCCACCGACCCCCCCGGCCGGGCCGGAGAATCGCCGGGGGGCGGCGTGAATCCCGCCCCCGCCGGCTGCCGAGTTCTCCGGCGCGGGGATTTGGCGGGGGGGGGGGGGCGGAATCGTGCCACGCCGGTCGCTGGCTGCTGGCAGCGGCCCCCCAATGGCGATTCTCCGGCCTGCGATGGGCCGAGTGGCCGCCCGTTTACAGCCGGTCCCACCAGCGTAAATTACAACAGATACTTACCGGCGGGACTAGGCTCCGCAGGCGGCCTCCGGGGTCCTGGGGGGGGGGGGGGGGGGGGGGATCTGGCCCCGGGAAGTGCCCCTACGGTGGCCTGGCCCACGATCGGAGCCCACCGATCCGCGGGTGGGCCTGTGCCATGTGGGCACTCTATTCCTCCGCGCCGGCCGGTGTAATGGTCCGCAATGGCCGGCGTGGATAAGAACCCCCCCCTGCGCATGCACTGGGATGGCGCCAGCACACGCTGGCGCTCCCGCACATGCGTCAACTCGCGCCAGCTGGCGGAGCCCCTTCCGCGCTGCGAACCGACGGGGCGGTCAACTCCGGCACGAAGGAGTGGCGCAGAACACTCCAGTACCGGCCTAGCCCCTGAAGATGCGGAGGATTCCGCACCTTCGGGGTGGCCCAATGCCGGAGTAGTTCACGCCACTCCTTCGTGCCGGAGTTGACCGTCCCGCTGGTTCGCAGAGAATCCCACCCAAGAATTCTGACCTTGGGCGAAATTCTCCAACCCCATGCAGGGTCGGAGAATCGCCCGGGGGCGCCGATATTCCCGCTCCCGCCATGTTCAAAATTCTCCCACCCGCCATAAAACGGCGTTCTTCAAATCCCGCCGCCCGCCTCGGAGAACGGCTGGCACCGGCGGGATGCCATTGTTTTTTTGGGCTTAATTATTTTCCAGCCCGAATGGGCCGAAGTCCCGCCGACGTGGCCACGGGTCATGTCGGCGAAAATCAAAGTTGGTTTATAACGATGTCAACCATTGATGATGGTTGACGCCGTTCAGTTACCTACATCAAGTGCCCGGGGGGGGGGGGGGGGGGGAGGGTTTGTGAAGAGAGAGAGTGAAATCACTTACATCGCGTGCCGGGGGGTCGGGTTAGGGGTGGGTGGGGGGGTAGGGGTAGGGGAACGCAAGGTTCTGCAAGATGGCATAATTAAGTTCAAACATTTGAAGTAATAAATAATGAGGATCACCAAGAGTGCAGCAAATTTTTTTCTCTCTCTCTCTCGGGCACGCAGCACAATATACTCGCCATTTTAAAAAAAAACAAGGCATTCACATCTATTCCAGCCGTGTTGGTTGCGGACTCTGCCACCCCTACCCGCTACCCCCCACACCCCAACCCCTACCCCCACCCCCCCACCCACCCCCTACCCCCCTACCACCCCTAACCCCCCACCACCACCCCTAACCCCCCACCACCCCTACCCGCTACCCCCCACACCCCAACCCCTACCCCCACCCCCCCACCCACCCCCTACCCCCCTACCACCCCTAACCCCCACCACCACCCCTACTCCCCCACCACCCCTACTCCCCCACCACCCCTACCCCCACACCACCCCTACCCCCCTATCACCCCTACAACCCCACCACCCCTACCCCCCAACGCCGGGCGGCGTTGATGATGTTGCCCGACGTCAACCGACGCGCCACTTCCGCAGCGGGTGAAACTGACGCGTACAGCGTCACTCCGCTGCTGGCCCTTTCGGGACGGGAGATTTTGGGCTGATAAGCGGGCCCCGCGCCTGAGTCACCAGCGCCGTTTTTGCCCACCGGTCAAGGGCGTCACGATGGACTTCGGTGAATTTCGCCCCTTGTTTCAGAATCTGTGTTAATAAAGACATTATCATCACAAGCTCCTGCTTGATAGATCAACCTAACCAAACCTCGCATTCCTCCATCGCCGTATTTCTCAATCATTTCACACTTCAGGAACACATTGCGTCTTTCTCTTTTCAAATTTCAAAATGTATGTCATAGTAGTCAGTGACTACTTCACAGTGCAAAGGTTAGCAACCTTAACCTGGCTTATTTTCTGATTCCCTGTTCACACCAAATTGGCCTTGTTAAACAAGCATGCAGAATCCTACTCAAATAAAACCTGAAATCTAGGCCCAGCTGACAGCAGATCTCAAAAATGAATAAAATATAATGGGTAGAATATTTTGGGATGTCAGATAAGGGGTACGGTACCTGTACTCAGTTAGTCTCTCCACATCCCACCCCACCTCCAGCTTTTCCCTGTGGCCACTTCAACTTTCTTTCCCTTTCATATATCCTTAAGTCATAAAGTTATGGGGAGGGATTCTCCGACCCCCCCGCCGGGCCGGAGAATCGCCATGGGGTGGCGTGAATCCTGCCCCACCGCCCTGGCACCGGCGCCGGTTTTTCGGTGGGGGCGGGAATCGTGGGGGGGAGGGAGGGGGGGGGCAGGAGGATCTGGCCCCGGGGGGGACCCCCGAGGTGGCCTGGCCCTCGCTCTGGCCCACCGATCCGCGGGCGGGCCTGTGCCGCGGGGGCACCCTTTCCCTCCGTGCCAGCCGGTGTAACAGTCCGCCATGGCCGGCGCGGAGAAGAACCCCCCTGTGCATGCGGCAACTCTCGCCGGCTGGCGGAGGCCCTTCGGCGCCGGTTGGCGTGGCTCACCTTCCGGGCGGCCTGACGCCGGAGTGGTTCACGCCACTCCTCGGCGCCGGTATGGCCCACTCCGCCGGGTAGGGGAGAATCATGCCCATAGAGTTTTACAGCACAAAAAGAGGCCATTCGGTCCATCGTGTCTGTGCTGGCCATCAACACCTGTCTATTCTAAACCCATTGTCCAGCACTTGCTCCGTAGCCTTGTTTGCAATGACATTGCAAGTGCTCATCTAAATGCTTCTTAAATGTTGTGAGGGTTCACGCTTCTCTCACCCTTCCAGGCATGGAGTTCCAGATTCCCACCACTCTCTGGGTGAAAAGGATTTCCTTCAAATCCTCTCTAAACCTCCTGCCCCTTGTCTTAAATCTTTGCCCCCTGGTTATTGACCCCTCTACTAAGGGGAAATGTTCCTTCCTATCCAGCCCCTCATGATTTTATACCCCTCAATTCTGTCCCCCCCCCCCCTCAGCCTTCTCTGCTCTGAGGAAAACCATGCCAACCTCTCCAGTCTCTCTTCATAGTTGAAACGCTCCAGCCCAGGCAACAGCCTGATGATTCTTGGCTGCACCCTCTCGTGTCCAATCACACCCTATTGTGACCAGAACTGCACAAAGTACACTCGCTGTGGCCTGTCACTTTAAATCAATGTCCCTGGTTCTCATCCCTTCCACCATTTGGAAAACATTCTCCCTATTTACTCTGTCCAGGCCTCTCATGATTTTGAAACCCTCCATCAAATCCCCCTCAGCCTTCTCTTCTTTAAAGAGGAAACCGCCTCAGCCGCACACAATGTTATTGTGGTAACCACGAAAAAAGGTAGTCAAAGCACACTGTGAAAGTTAATGTATAAAAATAACAAAGTTTAAAATACAGTATGGACAAAAAATGGGAGCAGCTGGTTAAACAGCAAAGAAACAGGAACTGAAAAGAGCCAGGACTAAAAGCAGATAAATACAAATATACACAGGTAACAACAACACCTAATGACATCATAGCGCTTACTGATGACATCAGCAATGGACTTAAATGAGAAGATGCACAATAATAACACTCTATTACAGTTATATCAATGTCCTTTAATGCCAGGGCGTAGATTTGAATCTGACTCAGACTGATAGTCGAATGTCACCTTTCAGTGTCAATGGTGAGGAACTGAAGCGAGTTTGAATTCATCCTTGAAGAATGACAAGTCTACTGCCTTCCATTTGTTGCCATGGCAATTTCAAATTCGACTCGGGTGTGAGAAAGGTTATAGCTGTGCAAGATGGGTCCGCTGGTTCTCTCTCTGAGGGTTGATCCCTGATTGGGGCAGCCCATAGTGAGCATTCCTCTCCGTCTGTTGTGTCTCACTGGTGTTCCTGGTAATGCTGAAAATTGGAGCAAATCCCATTCATGGAAGCAGCTGACACCCTTCACAACGATCGGCCTGTAAAACCGCAGCCCAAAGCAAAGAGGATTTCAGTTTAAGGTGGGTGTGAAATCAATGAGTGTTGAAAAAAGGATGGAGTCCAATTAGGATGACTTGTTCTATTCATCTGACTGTAATCCTGAAGTCTCCCTGAATGAGTTTGGCCAGTTAGGACACAAGGGCAAAACAATTGGCCAAAACCCCGCCCCATATTGCTTGATTGGTCAACAGGGTTAAAATACTTAAAAGTAGCACATGGGTTAACAAAGCCTTTACAATGGCAAACTAAACACCAGGATTCATATCTGGGGGAATACTCTAAGGAACGGTTGGACAGGCTGGGACTGTATCCATTGGAGTTTAGAAAAATGAGAAGCAATCTTATTGAAGCATATAAGATCCTGCGAAGAGGGGGGGGCGGGGTGACAGGGTGAATGCTGAGAGGATGTTTCCCATTGTGAGACAGACTAGAACTAGAGGATGCTGTTCAAAATTCAGGGATCTCCCATTGAAGATGAAGAGAAATGTTTTCTCTCCGAGGGTAGAGATCCTTTGGAACTCTCTTTGCCACAGACTGATCGAGACAGGGTCATTGAATATTTTTAATGCAGAGGTACATAGGTTCTTGGCTAATGTGGTAGTCGCCACTGTTGTATTATATTGTATATACTGGTATTACAGTGAGGCCCCTGTACTAGAGATGCGGGGGTAGGTCCTTGCCTGCTGGCTCCGCCCAGTAGGCGGAGTATAAATGTGTGCTCTTCGAACGCAGCCATTTCGCCAGCTGCTGTAGGAGGCCACGGGCGCGATTCTCCGACCCCCACGCCGGGTGGGAGAATTGTGGGAGTGCCGGGCGATACCCGCCACGCCGCCCTGGCACCCGAATGCGATTCTCCCAACCCCATCGGTGCCCACCGATCGGCGAGCAGGCGTCTCTAAAGGACGCACTCTTTTCACTCCGCCGCCCCGCAAGATCAATCCTCCATGTCTTGCGGTGCGCCCGCGGGGAAGACAGCAACCGCGCATGCGCGGGTGACGTCATTTAAGCGCCGCCGGCCGCGTCATTTAGACGGCACCGCTTTGAAGCGGGCGGCAAGGCCTGGCGTGCAAAATTGACACGGCGCCGCTCCTAGCCCCCTGGGGGTGGGAGAATAGGGGGCGAGGAGAGGCCTCCGACGTCAGAGTGAAACACTCCGGTTTTCACTCCGGCGTCGGTACTTAGTCTCCCGTTGGGAGAATCGCGCCCCACACATCTCTGTGTAATAAAGCCTCGATTACATTCTACTCTAGTCTCGTCGTAATTGATAGTGCATCAGCTAACAAGAGAATCTGGGTTGGCCGGAAAGTTCGCCATGGTCTTATTGCATGATTGTACCGGCTTGAGGGGCCGAATAGCCGACTCTTGCTCCTATTTTGTATGTAGAGCTGAAAAAACTAAACAGAGAGTTTATGTTGAATTTGTCTGAAATCTTGGCCAGGATTCTCCCCTACCCGGCGGGGCGGAGGGTCCCAGCGTTGTGGAGTGGCGAGAACCACTCCGGTGTCGGGCCTCCCCAAAGGTGCAGAATTCTCCGTACCTTTAGGGGCTAGGCCCGCGCCGGAGTGGTTTCTACTCCGCCAGCCGGCGCGAACGGCCTTTGGCGCCCCGTCAGCCGGGGCCGAAAGGCCTTCGCCGGCCGGCGGAAGTCCGCGCATGCGCCGGAGCGTCAGCGGCTGCTGACGTCATCCCGGCGCTTGCGCGGGGGAGGGGGTCTCTTCCGCCTCCGCCATGGTGGAGACCGTGGCGGAGGCGGAAGAAAAAGAGTGCCCCCATGGCACAGGCCCGCCCGTTGATCGGTGGATCCCGATCGCGGGCCAGGCCACCATGGGGGCACCCCCCGGGGCCAGATAGCCACGCGCTCTCCCCAGGACCCCGGCGCCCGCCCGTGCCGCCAATCCCGCCGGCACCAGACGTGCTTTGATTCCTGCCGGCAGGATTGGCCTGTCAGCAGCGGGACTTCTGCCCATCGCGGGCCGGAGAATCGCGCGGGGCCCACCGACCCGCGCTGCGTGATTCCCGTCCCAGCCGATTCCCGGGTGGCGGAGAATTCGGGCCATGACGGGGCGGGATTGACGCCGGCCCCAGGCGATTCTCTGACCCCCCGGGGGGGTCGGAGAATTCCGCCCCTTGTTTAACTTGGAGTATTGTGAACAGTCGACAGTCCTGCTCTCTATATTACAAGAATGGACGAAAGCACTGGAGAAGTTGCAAAAAGGATTCATTATAACTGAGAATATTAGGAAAGGTTGAACTGGTTGGGGTTCTTTCCTCTTGAAAAGAGAAGGCTGAGGGATAATCTAATAGAAGTCTTTAAAATTATGAAGACTTTTGAGTGGATGCAATTAGAGAAGACTTTCCCGGTGAGGGTGATGGTGGTGGGGTGGATTCCTAAAGTAGGGGTTAGAAATATTACAGTCATTAATAAATCCAACAGAGAATTCAAGAGAAACGTCTTTACTCAGTGACTGATAAGAATGTGGAGCTCACAGCCACAGGAGATCCAATTCTCTTCCTGCACCTAGAGATGGACTAAGGCAGACTTTTCTCTTTTCATAATTGGTAATTCCTGGAACAGGTCTCGAGTCTGTCCCCAGAAGCTTATAGCTGGAGGGGCGCCACTCCACATCAAGCGTTGCTGACTAGAAACATAAGACCACAAGACATAGGAGCAGAATTAGGCCATTCGGCCCATCGGGTCTGCACCACCATTCAATCATGGCTGATATGTTTCTCATCCCCATTCTCCTGCCTTCTCCCCATAACTCCTGACCCCTTATTAATCAAGAACCTATCTATCTCTGACTTAAAGACACTCAGTGACTTGGCCTCCACAGCCTTCTGCGGCAAAGAGTTCCACAGATTCACCACTCTCTGCCTAAAGAAATCCCTCCTCATCTCAGTTTTAAAGGATCGTCCCTTTAATCTGGTTCTAGTTGTTCCTACAAGTGGAAACATCCTCTCCTAGTCCACTCTGTCCAGGCCTCACAGTATCCTGTAAGATACTCCCTCATCCTTATGAACTCCAACGACTACAGACTCAGTGTCATCAACCGGTCCTCATGTGACAAGCTCTTCATTCCAAGGATCATTCTTGTGAACCTCCTCTGGACCCTTTCCAAGGCCAGCACAACCTTCCTCAGATAGGGGGTCAAAACTGCTCACAATATTTCAAATGGGGTCTGACCAGAGCCTCAGAAGTACATCCCTGCTCTTATATTCAGGAGTCCCTTCCTCTCTGACTGCCAAACATTGGTCTATTGGAAGGATTTTCAAGTTGATATTCAACCTGTTTGGCCGCAATATGAACGCACCTTCCTTGGCAATCAGGTCCTGGGGTGGGACTTAAACCCGGAGCTTCTGATTCAGAGATAGAGATACAACCCAGTGAGCCACAAGACCTCCGCCACAGGGAATGGTGGAGGTGAATAGCACAGATGCATTTAAGGGGGAAGCCTTAATGATGGAGAATGGAATAGAAGGAGATGATAATGGGGTTGGATGAAGAGGAGCTGGGAGAAGGTTCATGTGGAGAATAAACACTGTCATAGTTCGGTTAGACTGAACGGTCTGTTCTGGTGTTGTAAATACGATGTAACATTAAAAAAATAACAGTGAAAAGGAGCTTGGCAGATATGAAAGTTGTCAGTGCAAGTGACAGGAGGAAGACAGCTGTGTCGCTGTACCTCAGAAACTCTCGATATTTACTCTGGGGAGAGCAGCAAAGCAATTTGCAAAGAATACTCGAAGCCAGCCAAGTTTGACGAACAGATGGTGCCCTGACAAAAGCACAAGAAAGTTTGGAAGGCGTTGAGATACTCATTTGAGCAAAAGCAACAGAGCTGGCTTATTTGGCATCCTCAAAAACACTGGAATGCAGAAACCGCATGATTCATTCATTCTTGTTTGGGAAAATAGGCAACTCCACATTGTTGCATCCTGTCTGGAAAGTACAGCATATTGGAGGTGGTACCAGAGGACTGGAGAACAGTTAATGTGGTTCCACTATTTAAGAAAGGTTGTAGAGATAAGCCAGGGAACTACAGATCAGTGAGTCTCACATCAGTGGTAGGGAAACAATTGGAGAACTTTCTGAAGGAGAGAATCTGTCTTTGGCGAGGCAAGGTTTGATCAGGAATAGTCAGCATGGCTTGGTCAGACGGAGGTCATGCCTAACAAATTTAATTGGATTTTCCGAGGAGGTGACAAGGTGTGCAGATGACATAGTGCAGTTGATGTAGTTGATATGGATTTCAGCAAAGCCTTTGACAAGGTCCCATAGAGAAGGCTTATGAAGAAGGCAAATGCACATGGGATACAGGGTGATTTGATAAGATGGATTCAAAATAGGCTTAGTTGTAGGAGACAGAGGGTGGTGATGGATGGCTGCTCCAGTGGAGTACCAAGAGATCTGTGCTGGGTCCCCAATTATCATAATTTATATAAACAACATAGATGACTATGTGGGGGCAAGATCAGTAAGTTTGTGGATGATGCAAAGATTGGTTGTGTGGTTAACAAAGAGATTGAGTGTCTTGGATTACAGGAAGATATAGAAGGGATGGTCAAATAGATGGATAAGTGGCAGGTGTAATTTAACCCTGAAAAGTGTGAGGTGATACACAAAAGGGTAATTTGACTAGGAAGTATTCAATGAATGGCCTGACACTGGTGAGTTCCAAGGATCAAATGGATCTTGGTGTGTTGGCCCATACGCAAGTCAATAAGGTGGTGAAAAAGGCATATGGGATTCTTGCCTTTATCAATCAAGACATAAATTAAGAAGGTAGCAAAGTAATGTTGGAGTTGTATAGAACTTTGGTGAGGCCACAGTTGGAGTACTGTGCACAATTCTGGTCACCACATTGAAGCATGTGATTGAACTGTGTTACAATACCCTGGGCGAGTGCACGGTCTAGTCCAGCCCCACAGGCCCCGGAGTGCCAAGGTCAGTGAATTAACCAATAATTTGTATGTTTTCCTGAGACTTTTGACCCTAGACTGCTCCAGAATCTTCTGGAAGGCTCTACCAATCCCAATCGAAAATAAAAAATGTCCCAGACAGGCATTAAAAGGGAAACCAGGATCAGACAAGGATTTAAAAGAGGTTCCTTACAACTGGAGGGGGATGTAGAGGAGATTCACCAGGATGTTGCCTGGGATGGAACATTTAAGTTATGAAGAGAGGTTGGAGAGGGTTGGATTGTTTTCACTGAAGCAGAGAGCGCCGAGGGGCAACCGGATCGAGCTGCACAGGAACATGAGTGGCATGGACAGGGTGGATAGGGAGCAGCAGTTCCCCTTAGTTGAAGGGTCAGTCGTGAGGGGACACTAGGTCAAGGTGAGGGGCAGGAGGTTCGGGGGGCATTTACGAAAACCTTTTTTGCCCATAGGGTGGTGATGGTCTGGAATGCACCGCCTGGGAGGGTGGTAGAGGCGGGTTGCCTCACATCCTTTAAAAAGTACCTGGATGAGCACCTGGCACGTCTTAACATTCGAGGCCATGGGTCAAGGTCTGGAAAATAGGATTAGGTTACACATGTGCAGGTGCAGACTCAAAGGGCCTCTTCTGCACTGTATTCCTCTGTGATTGGGATATGAGGGTGTTAGGCACATCTGCCAATACACCTGGGTTGAATATTTATTCATAGCGAGGAGCCAGATTGCCAAACATAACAGGTGCTTAAATATTGAAGCAAGCTAAAACATCCATGTAACACTTAGTGCTGATGAATGTGTGATATCCAACCGGCGCATAAAGACAGATCTGGAGCAGTACAACCTGACAGTCATGATTCATGTGCAGAGGAATGTTTCAATGTGATGCACAGGGAAAATAGAAACATCAATAATTTATCCATATTCCCCATTTATCCTCCTGTACTCCCTTGAGTGAGGGGTGATAAATGTTAACAGGATTTGATAGGGTGGATATGGAAAAATTATTTCCTCCAGTGGGGAATTAGTTTTGGAATTAGGATGAAATCAGGGAACACTATTTTCACACGCAGGGCAGTGGAAATCTGGAATTCTGTCCTCAAAAAGCATTGGATTTTGGAGTTTCCAAGAGTGAGATCTTCAGTTTTTTCGGTATTGAGGCAACATATCTTGGGATATCGATCAAAGAGAGGTAAATGGACTTGAGACACGGATCAGCCATGATCTGATTATGGGGCGGAGCAGCTTGGAGGCACCTGCGCTTAATGCCTTTACGTTATGCTAATTAATGCAGCCTTGCCAAGGCATTCAGATTGCAAATAAATAAAACATGTCTTCACCGGAGACATTGCTTTCCTGCCTAATATCATTCAAGGATTATCGTGAAAACCATCATTAAGAACCACTTCCATTGATTATCCGAAAATCTCGAAATATTCTTGCAGATCGACAGGTACCAGCATATGAATATACTCAGCATCTAGCAAGGCGAACACTCACATTTGTTCAAAGCTTCATGGAATTATAAATAGGGACTTGTACGCTGCAGGCAAAGTAATATTTCCAGTGCATGAGATTCTCTGATGCTTTGGCAATTGAGTGTGCAGCTGTGGGATGGTGAGTCAGTAACCCAAGAGAGCCATATTGGTTTACCGCAGAAATGGAGTCCATTTGGCCCATCCTGTTAGTGCTAGAATATCAAAACAAATCTCCCTGTTCTGCTCTCCCCTGGCGGCGGCGGAATTTTCTGAAGTTTTTGCCCTAAATTCCCTTACAAATGCAACATTCACAGGGCAAACTTCACCTCCACATGCACCAGGCTCAGCCTAACACAGCTACAGATGGTGCAGAGAGCGCACCTAACCGAGAACCCGAATGAGTGGCTTCTTTCCAGAGGTGGAGGACAAATGTGAACAGAGAGGCCCGGCCAACCACACCCACACGTTCTGGGCCTGCCCCAAACTTGTCTGGTACTGGATGGCACTTTTTGAGGCCATGTCCAGGGTTGTGGGAGTGTGGGTGAAGCCATGGCTAAAAGTGACGGTCTTCGGGGAATCAGATCAGCAAGAACTCTTCATGGGGAAGGGGAACTAACGTCCTCGCCTTTGCCTCCCTGATCGCCCGTCGGAGAATCCTGCTTGGATGGCGATCGGCAGCACCACCCAAAGCTGCAGACTGGCTGTCCGACCTGCCTGCATTTCTCAGGCTGGAGGAAATCAAATTTGCCACGTGGGGGTTGAAAGAGGGCTGCCACCGGTGGTGGAAGCCGTTCACCAACTTGTTTCAAGACCTGTTCGTAGCCAGCAACCAGCAGAGTGAGGGGGGTGGGATAGGTGGGGGGGGGGGGGGGGGAGACACAAACGAGCCATGGGACAAAGAAGAAAAGGAAAAATGAGAGGGAAATGGGGGAACAGGAGGAAGGGAGTGAAAGCACACAGCGCGAGCGAGATGGACCAGGAACAAAGCCACAGAAGATTGGTTCAAGGGCAACCTGAATCCCAAACCAAACTGTAAATAGACACATGTAACTAGGTGCTCCGGCCATATCAGGATTGTAAATATATATGCCGAATAATCATAGTCACAGCGGGAGGGGAGACAATTGTTTGTAAAAATGTATATGCTGGTCTCTGTTTTTGCTTTCCTTTCCTATTCTCCTTTTTTTTGGGGGCGGTTTTGTAACGTGTAACTGATGAATTGTTAAATATAAGATCTGAAAATTCAATGAAAACATTTTTTAGAAAGATGCACCATCCAGTGCCTCAACCACTCTGTGCGGGGAACCAGTGCATGCTGGTGCAATTGTGTGAAGACATTTCTCAAACTCTCTCTCCTGGCTCTTTGGAAACTGTGTTGATCCTTGTGTCTTAATAAAGCTTGTAGTCTCAAAGTTGAAGTAGATGCTTTATTGTGAGTTTGTTCTGTCTTCAGTGCTTAACTTACAGTTACCTTGATGCTGCTTGCCTATGTCCTGCTACCAATTCCCCCTTCTGTGAAGTGTGGTCTGACTTCCTGTTTGTGTTATTTATAGCTCTCCCGTGCTCCCTCTAGTGCTTGCTCAGTTGTATTGCATCTACACTGATATACAATCACCACATCCCCCCTTTTTTCTTTACATATTTTCTGTACAGTGTTAAAGAAAATTGTACAAAACAGTTAGATTACTTACGATATGTGTATCTATACAAGTGATGGTGCTATTGCATATTTTACAAAGCCAATTTATATTTATGAGTCCAATCTTAATAAAAACATTTATGAGTCCAAACTTGATGAAGTTGTCACTGAGTTTTTTCTTTTTCGTTGTTGACGTGGTGATATTGCTATTGCAACTCCGTTGTGAATGTTGTTGGTTTTCTTGTTATTTTAAGTAACCAATACGTCATCCTGAGGTGTTTGCATGGTTGAACCACTGATGTTGACTGAAATTGACTTTTTTCTGTGCTTGTGGTATCGATTTAGTGTGTCATGTGCCTTGAAAGCTGGTGTGCTTGCTTGTTCTGGAGCAGATGTGAGTTTGTGAGATTCATTGTCATAGACTTGTCATTGTTTTGCAGTGTGCTGTGGCATTGTCCTTCATGTGTAGAGTTGTCCCATTTTGTACAAGTCGTAGTTTCATTGTTGTTGTTTCTGTCTTTGTTGTTTTCGTTGTCGTTCTTGTTGCTGTTTTTGTCGTTTCTGTCTTTGTTGTTTTCATTGTCGTTCTTGTTGTTGTTTTTGTCGTTTCTGTCTTGGTTCTTGTCGTGCTTGTTGTTGTTTTTGTTGTTCTTCTTGTAGTTTTTGTTGTTCTTCTTGTAGTTTTTGTTGTTGTTCTTGTTTCTGCAGTGCTTCTTGCGATTTTTGTTGTTCTTATTGCACTTCATGTTGCTTTTGTTCTTGCTGTTGTTGTTCTTGTTTCTGCTCTGCTTCTTGTGGTTTTTGTTTTTCTTGTTGTGCTCAATGAGTGTCCCGTGTGGATAATTTGAGTCATTGTCACAGTTATTGGTGCGAGTGTCCTTTGTGGTATCTGTTACATTGAATGTTTCGTCTAGAGAATGATCTGATGTTGCATTGATGCTGGTGACATCAGTCATTTGTGGTGGATTTGATTCCTCTTCTTTGCTTCCTATGTACTCCTCTTCTGGAGTCATTTGTAGTGGATTTAATTCCTCTTCTTTGCTTTCTTGGTGCTCCTCTTCTGGAGTCAAATTCTTCACGATTTCATTTTCTTGTTGGTCTTGGTGCTCCTCTTCTGGAGTCAAAATCTTCAAGATTTCAATTGACGTGGTCTCTCTGGACTCTTGGGTGGCCCTACTCTGTGCTTCTCTACAGACGAGCTGAGATCTGTCAGTCTCGCTGTGATCCTGCACCTCCTGTATGTCGAGTGTGATCACATTGTCACTGTTTTCGCATGCAGTGGGTAGATTTACATTGTCTTCTTCTTGATTATGTGAGCTTGGTAGACTTTCATAGTCTGCTTGCGGTTGCTCAGATATGGCGGGTTGACCTTCATGGTCTTGTTCATGCATGGTGTTCGCTATGGAGTGTTTGCTTGCTTCCATTTTGGAGTCTTTCAACGAGCTGTCTGTGGAGGCTCGCATCACTCTCTTGGTGGAGTCTTTGAGCTTTGCGACCGTGTTGCTGATGCTGTGATCAGCATATCCCGTACCAGCCTCCCTGAACAGGCGCCGTAATGTGGCGACTAGGGGCTTTTCACAGTAACTTCATTGAAGCCTACTCGTGACAATAAGCGATTTTCATTTTTTTCATCACTCTCGCTGTGGAGCCTGTCATCGCTTTCTCTGTGGAGTCTTTCTGTGCTCTCTGTGTGGCGTCGTCTTCGTCTTGGGTATTGCTGTCATCCAATGTATCGACGATCTGCCATGGCACCATGGTGTTGGATTCATCTACGACGAGTAGATTCGTGTTGAGCTTTGCGACCGTGTTGCTGATGCTGTGATCAGCATATCCAAATAACTCAGCCATGTCTGAGTAGTATTGTTCGAAAAACAAATCATCTTTTTTTGTTTCAGATTTGGTATCGTTTTCTTCATTTTTTTTGTTTTGGAATTGTTTTTGTTCTCTTCACTTTGGGTGGTGCAGACTGCTTGTTCCAGGGTGTTGTGAGAGTTATTTTCAACTGTAAGTTGGTGTAGGTTCAGGCGTTTTTCTGTCTTTTGAGGTAAGATAATTGGGTTTTACAGCTTTAAGTATCTTGTTTTTAATTTTCGGGCATTTCCCTTTTAAGTGGCCGTGGTCCGGGTCCTCAGACACCATGACGCTCATGGCATCATGCGTAGGATTCGATTGCGCATGCACAAATCGGTCTTCCTTTACTGTGCGTTTTTTTGTCCATTGCGCCTGCGCATGTGCAGAACCATCTTCGAATGGTGCACTCGTTCCTTTCAACTGGGCATGCGCATAACGATCCGCGACCAAAACTTTTTTTAACTGGGCATGCGCAGAACGCAAAACGGCTAATTTTAACTGCGCATGCGCGGCTTCTGTTCCTTGTGCATGCGCAGACGCAAATTTTCGTTCTTTGTTCCCCAGAGACTGTGAAATGTGCTCCGACGCCATTTTACAGCGGATTTCAGCGTTTTGTCTTTGTGAAAAGTTCAAGTTACTTTTTCCTTTTGATCTGGACTTTTCACTCGCGATTTCTAGACTGAACCCTTTCTGTTCTGATAGTGATTGTTTGAGTTTTGCATCACTCAGTCCCTGTGCAGTTTAGCCTCTGAGCATACAATGCTGTTCAAATTCCATACCGTACTCTTCAAATTTTTTTAGTATTATTTCTAAGTTGTTGCTGTCTTCATCTTTTTGTGTATTTAAAGCCATTATATACTCCTCTAGCTTCATGTCCTGCGATGAGCAGTGCCATTTTCATTTCGTCTGAGGCTGCTGCTAAATCATTAGCTATGATATATATATCGAACACTTGTTTAAATCTTTTCCAGACATTACTTACATTACCGGTTATGCTCAGCTGAGGTGGGGTTCCAACCCACCTCATCGAATAAGCGAGGACTTCCCAAGTCGAATGTCCGTGAGGCACTCTCAATTACGACACGAAGGTTAGGTCAGTAATCAACGGCTTTAATAAGCAGTGAACAATGGCAGCCTCCATGAGAAGTGTGCTCGCAAAATGGAGTCTCATCTTAAGTACTGTTTCCCAGGGGGCGTAGCCAGAGGCGGAGTCCCCCAGGGTTCCAGGCCTCTTAAAGGGGCAATGTATTCCGATCATCACAAGCCACTTAAAGGGGCAAGGTATTCCGATCATCACATTCACCCCCTGTTTAAAAAGAAACACATAGTCCGTCGGGGATGAAGTGTTTTAAAATTATAAGTTCAGTCTTTGTGGTGGTCTGATATTCCGTGCTGACTTTCGCCGCTCCGGTGGTGGCGCCGTGGATGCGGTCGGTTCCGATGGTGGTCTATCCGGGAGCACGGTTGACTGAAGCTTTGTCCGCTTTGGAGAGGGGGGGGGGTATCAGGAGTGATTAGGGTGGTCGGTGTCGGCTGGGGGGCAGGGGGCGCTATGGAGGGGGCGCTGTCGAAGTCGGCGTTCGGTGTAGGGCCGGGAGCGTCGGTAGAAGGGGGGGGTCGGTGGGAGGATCGGTGGAGTCGGTGGGAGAGCCAGCGGGTGCCAGGTCTCGCAGGGAGACAGTATCCTGCCTGTCATCGGGGTGCTCGACGTAGGCATAACGAGGGTTTGCGTGCAGCAGGTGGACCCTCACGACTATGGGATCCGTTTTATGGCTCCTCACATGCCTCCGGAGTAGGACTGGACCCGGAGTCGTCAGCCAGGGTGGAAGCGAGACTCCAGAGGTGGACTTCCTGGGGAAGACAAACAAACGATTGTGAGGGGTCTCGTTCGTGGCCGTACAGAGGAGCGATCTAATGGAGTGCAGGGCATCGGGTAGGACCTCCTGCCAGCGGGCGATAGGGAGACTCCTTGACCGTAGGGCTAGGAGGACAGCCTTCCAAACTGTCGCGTTCTCCCTCTCCACTTGCCCATTTCCCCGCGGGTTATAGGTCGTCGTCCTGCTCGAGGTGATGCCCTTGCTGAGCAGGTACCGACGCAGCTCAGCGCTCATGAACGATGTACCCCGGTCGCTGTGGATATAAGCGGGGAAACCAAACAGAGCGAAGATGCTGCGCAGTGCCTTGATCACGGAGGCCGAGGTAGTATCGGGGCAGGGGACAGCAAAAGGGAAGCGGGAGAATTCATCGATGACGGTGAGGAAATAGATGTTGCGGTTGTTGGACGGGAGAGGCCCTTTGAAGTCCACGCTTAGTCGCTCATAGGGCCCAGAGGCTTTTATCAGGCGGGCCTTGTCTGGTCGATGGAACTGCGGTTTGCATTCTGCACAGATCTGGCATGCCTTAGTCATGGTCTTGACCTCCCCTGTGGAGTAGGGCAGGTTGCAGGACTTGATGAAGTGGGCAAGCCGGGTGACCCCCGGGTAGCAGAGGTCATCGTGGATGGCTCTCATGCGGTCCAATTGCGCGTTGGCGCACGTGCCGCGAGACAGGGCATCTGGGGACTCGTTGAGCTTCCCCGGGCGATATTTAATATCGTACGTATAGGTGGAGAGCTCTAACCTCCACCTCAGAATTTTGTCGTTCTTTATTTTGCCCCGTTGTGCGTTATCGAACATAAAGGCGACCGACCGTTGGTCGGTGATGAGGGTGAACCTCCTACCGGCTAGGTAGTGCCTCCAGTGTCGCACGGCCTCCACTATGGCTTGTGCCTCCTTCTCGACTGCAGAGTGTCGAATTTCCGAGGCGATGAGGGTTCGGGAGAAGAACGCTACTGGTCTGCCCGCTTGGTTGAGGGTAGCAGCCAGGGCGACGTCTGATGCATCGCTTTCTATTTGGAAGGGGATGGCTTCGTCCACCGCGTGCATGGCGGCCTTGATGATGCCGGCCTTGATACGGTTGAAAGCCGACTGGGCCTCATCCGTTAGGGGAAAAACCGTGGTCTTAATGAGTGGCCGGGCTTTGTCCCCATATCTGGGGACCCACTGGGCGTAATAGGAGAAAAGCCCCAAGCACCGTTTGAGTGCCTTGAGGCTACGGGGGAGGGGGAGTTCCTTAAGGGGACGCATGCGGTTGGGGTCCGGGCCTAGGACCCCGCTCTCCACAACGTAGCCGAGGATGGCGAGCCGGGTTGTATGGAACACGCATTTCTTTTTGTTGTAGGTGAGGTTGAGGGCCCGGGCAGTCTGGAGGAACTTCCTCAGGTTTGCGTCGTGGTCCTGCTGGTCATGGCCGCAGATGGTGACATTGTCCAAGTACGGGAAGGTCGCCCGTAAGCCGTACTGGTCCACCATTTGATCCATCGCCCTCTGGAAAACGGAGACTCCGTTTGTAACACCAAAGCGGACCCTGAGGAAGTGAAACAGCCGACCGGCTGCTTCAAAAGCCGTGTAGGGGCGGTCCTCTGAGCGGATAGGGAGTTGATGGTAGGCCGATTTGAGGTCAACCGTGGAGAATACCCGATACTGGGCAATTTGGGTCACCATTTCAGCTATTCGGGGAAGTGGGTACGCATCGCGTTGTGTGAAGCGGTTTATTGTCTGGCTATAATCCACAACCATGCGGTGCTTTTCCCCGGAGCGGACTACTAATACCTGGGCCCTCCAAGGGCTGTTGCTGGCCTCTATGACCCCCTCCTTTAGTAGCCGCTGAACCTCTGACTTGATGAAAGTCAAGTCTTGGGTACTGTACCGGCGACTCTTGGTGGTGATGGGCTTACAGTCGGGAGTGAGGTTCGCGAAGAGACGGGGTGGCGCAACTTTGAGTGTCGCCAGGCTGCAGACTGTGAGTGGGGGCAGGGGTCCGCCGAACTTCAGTGTCAGGCTCCGGTGGCTGCACTGAAAGTCGAGGCCAAGCAGCAGGGGGACGCAGAGTTGAGGAAAAATGTACAGTTTAAAACGGGAGTATTTCACGCCTTGAATTGCGAGGTCAGCGACACAATACCCCGTGATTTGAACCAAATGGGACCCTGAGGCGAGGGTGATAGTTTGGGAGGCGGGATGGGTGCGCAGGGAGCAGCGCCTTACCATGTCTGGGTGGATAAAGCTCTCCGTGCTCCCGGAGTCGAACAGGCAGGGAGTGTCAAGGCCGTTGATTCGCACCCGCATCATCGAGTTTCGCAGGTGTTTCGGTCGCGATTGATCGAGTGTGATCGCTCCTAGGTGCGGGCCGACAGAGTCGGACTCACAAAATGGCCGCCCGGAGTCACAAGATGGCCACCGACGCCGGTCGCACGTGTCGGGTTTCGAAGATGGCCGCCGCCAAGATGGCCGCTCCCATGACTCGCACGAGGTCGATGACGCGTCAGAAGTGGGCGTGTCTGGCAGCAGTGCAGCCGCGTTGCGGGGTCTGTGAGGCCGGGAGTTTGATTTCTGGGCCTGATGAGGGTTTCGTTTGTGGCCTTTGGGCCCAGCCAGGCAGACTTTCGCGAAGTGCCCTTTCTTCCCGCAGTCGTTGCAGGTCGCGGATCGGGCCGGACAACGCTGGCGTGGGTGCTGGCCTTGCCCACAGAAATAGCATGGGGAGCCCCCGGAGTGAGTGGATCGTCACGTGGCACAGGCCTGTAGCGTGGCCGAGCCTGGAGGGGATCGAAAGGGATTGGTAAGGTCCGCGGAGTACGTACGGAGGTTACGGTGGGCCGTTTCGAGAGAAAAGCCGAGCATTACCGTGCCTTGGAGATCCTTCGCCCCGTCTTCTAGGAGCCGCTGCCGGATGTACGATGACCTGATGCCAGACACAAGGGCGTCGCGGATGTGTAAGTCCCTGTGTTCTTCAGCCGTCACTGCTTTGTGGTCGCAGTTCCTCGCGAGCGCGGTGAGTCTTTCCACGAACTCGTCCAGCATTTCCCCGGAGCGCTGGCTGCAGGTCGAGAGCAAATGCCTGGCATGTACCTCATTGGTAGTCTTTATGAAGCGTTTCTTCAATATTTCGATCGCCGCCTCATAGGTCGTAGCGGTTTCAATCATGGCGGAGATTCGGTGGCTCACCCGGCCATGTAAGAAGCGCAGCTTGCGAGTGCTGTCGACATCAGACGGTGAGGAGTCCAGATAATCCTTAAAACACCGGAGCCAATGTTTAAAGATTTCCGAGGCTTCAGGCGTCCTGCCATCCAGGTTGAGTTTCTCTGGTTTCAGACCGCTGTCCATCTTGATGTGCACTGCTTATTAAATTGAGGCACTCTCAATTACGACACGAAAGTTAGGTCAGTAATCAAAGGCTTTAATAAGCAGTGAACAATGGCAGCCTCCATGAGAAGTGTGCTCGCAAAATGGAGTCTCATCTTAAGTACTATTTCCCAGGGGGCGTAGCCAGAGGCGGAGTCCCCCAGGGTTCCAGGCCTCTTAAAGGGGCAATGTATTCCGATCATCACAAGCCTCTTAATGGGGCAAGGTATTCTGATCATCACAGTAGGAGTTTTCTGTGCCATGTTGGTCTTTCTGTGTCTGCAGCTGTTCCTTGAGTAATCTTGTAGTAAGTGTCTGAAGCCACTGCTGGTACCATGTGTTGATCCTTGTGTCTTAATAAAGCTCGTAGTCTCAAAGTTGAAGTAGATGCTTTATTGCGAGTTTGTTCTGTCTTCAGTGCTTAACTTACAGTTACCTCAATGCTGCTTGCCTATGTCCTGCTACCAATTCCCCCTTCTGTGAAGTGTGGTCTGACTTCCTGTTTGTGTTATTTATAGCTCTCCCGTGCTCCCTCTAGTGCTTGCTCAGTTGTATTGCATCTACACTGATATACAATCACCACAGAAACTTTCTTTAATTGATGCCCCTTTTTCTGACTGATTTCCCAATCAAAAGAAAATAACCTTTTCCTATTCGCTCAATAAAACCCTTCAATTTCGAATTCAAACAAAATCCTGCCACATCTTTTATTAGCGGTAAGAATCAAGTTAGAACCATCGTTTTGCAAGCCTGCCATCATTTTGGTGAACGATGGCTTTGATGCCTGTTCCGTCATGGGGTGTTGAGTACGGCCATAACTGTGGTCGAACCCACAATTTACACAAACATATCATTGCTTGCCATTTTAACACAAGACCCTGTTCCCATGCCCACATGTCTGTCCTTGGCCTGCTGTAATGTTCCAGTGAAGCTCAACGTAAACTGGAGGAACAACATCTCATCTTCCGGTGAGGCACGCTACAGCCTTCCGGTCTCAACATCGAATTCAACAACTTCAGATGATTAGCTCTATCCCACCTCGACCCATTTGTTTTCACCCCATTTCATTTCAACTGTCTCTTACCATTTCTTTCTTTCTGGTCCTTGTTAATTATATATTTAACCCCCGCCCCATCTTATCCACCTTTCCTTACCCCTTCTCCCCTTTGCTTTCCCCTTCCTCTCCCCCACATCTTCATCTGTCACAGTTCATCCTCTGATGTTAGTTTCCCTGCTGTTTGGCCTTTCACATCTTTTGTCCTCTCTGGGGACTGCCATTAACACTCCTTCCCCTTTGGTTTCTGTGGCCATTAGCACCCGGTTTCCCTGGGGTTCTGTGGCTATGACTCATCTTTCATTCTCACTCCACAGTATAAATATTTCCCACTCTCTGTCTGTCAGCTTTGACAAAGAGTCATCGGACTCGAAACGTTAGCTCTTTTCTCTCCCTACAGATGCTGCCAGACCTGCTGAGATTTTCCAGCATTTTCTCTGACAAACCTATCGCTATTCCACTCAGCCTGGGATTCTCCGCTCTTGTATGTTTTGGGGAGGCAACCCGTCATTGGCTGATGGCGGGACTTCCAACGGATTTTCCTGTTGGTCACACCCTCCGCCACCAGGGAACCCATGGCTGGGGGGAGGGGGGGCACCGTCGGGGGGCACCGGAAGATTCCACAAGCGGGGACAACTTGGGGGTTAGGCCACACCCAAAATGCTCTCAGTCCCTCTATTCATCCACAGCTTCAGGGGCGGCATTCTCCCCTACCCAGCGGGACGGGGGGTCCCGTCGTAGGGGAGTGGCGCCAACCACTCCGGCGTCGGGCCTCCCCAAAGGTGCGGAATTCTCCGGCACTTTGGGGCCTAGCATGTAGTGTTAATCATATCAGTCCATAGGAGAGTTGTTTAAGAGTCTGGTAGAAGCGGGGAAGAAGCTGTTTTTGAGTCTGTTCGTGCATGTTCTCAGGCATTGAATATTTGAATGTTTTTAATAGTTGTTAAAATGTGTTTTAAAATGACATAGCCGTGGTCCACATTGTGGCCATTTTAATGGGCACACTATGCATTTGCCATTGTTGCAACCCTGCTAAATTCAAGGTCAGCTTGGTGCTCACCTTGTCCATCCCTTTCTTTTATGTTTCACATCAAGTATGTAGAAAGCTCCATGTAGAAAGATCAGGCCATTCTGCCCACCTAGTCTGTTATTGCTCCATATTATGAAAAAAAATGAAAATCCCTTGTCACGGCTTCAATGACGTTACTGTGAAAAGCCCCTAGTCGCCACATTCCGGCGAGGCTGGTACGGGAATTGAACCGTGCTGCTGGCCTGCTTTAAAAGCCAGCGATTTAGCCTTGTGAGCTAAACCAGCCCCTGTAGGGATTAACCTCAGTTCATCCCTCGTCATCTCACCCTATCAGCGTTAGCCTTATATCTCTTTGTCCCTCATCAATTTATCTTGCTTCCTGTTGAACTCTCTGCTTCACCTGGTCCCTGTGGTAACGAGTTCTATATTCCCACCACTCTCTTTCTCCTTTTCCAATGTCCCCTCTCCACTGAGCACCCTGATCATGTGGTATTAAACGGCATCATTTTCATTCAATTTGTCTAAGAATTAGAATCCTAATGCTCTTCCAGTTGCAGGCAAAGCTTGATGCTTTTAGGAGACAGTGGAAGTTAATAATGCTCCAGTGAGAGCCCATCAAAGTAATATCTGCTATCATTTTTCTATATCTCATTTTCCTTTGATGCTTTTCAAGGATAATCATTAAAGATACTGGGAACTCCTGCAGACTTCAAATGGTTGGCAATGCAAAATGATTAAATTGTGAGACAGGTTCACCAGTAAACTTTTCAAAAGAAAACCTTTTAATTTCCTTGAGAAGTGACAAAAGTAGACTTGGCAGGTTTCTCAAGTCGTCAGGGACAGCTCAACTTTCTCTTCAATGGACTGAATCACAATTGCTGATTTTGGTCAAAAGCTGTTCTTCGTCTAGGTACAGATCCGGTTCAGCTCAGTTGGCTGGGCAGCTGGTTAATGATGCAAAACGAAGTGTAGCCACCGAAGTTGGCCATTCCCTGAATACAAAATGGAGGAACGCAAAGCATACAGGATAAAATGGACAATGTTTGCAGCCCCAGCAGGCTGCCCCTAGCAGGTGTGGATTCTGTCTGCTAAGAAAGCAGACAGCACCGAAACGAACATTCCGCATACTAATGAGGCAATCACCGGGATAATTAGCATGTTAATGGAACGATTCCAGAGACAATGGACAGAATTGGGGAAGCAACTGCAACATTGTAAGGGATACCAGACACCCTGGCACCAGCAAGGTTCGAAAACAAAGAGCCTGAGAGCCCGCCCAGTAGCTAAGGAACAGCCTCAGTCTTGGGGGGGATTCAAACATATCGATTGGGAAGAGACCCAATCGATTCCAAGCAGGTAAGGGAGTCCGCCCAAAGGGGCGCGGATCCCCTGGGACCTATAAAAGACAGGTCCCACACATGGTTCAGTCTTCTCTTCCAGCCCTCCTCTCTCCTTAACCAGCACTCCTCCGTGGACCAGCACCTCGACCAGCTTTTGCCAAGAAGACCTTGAACGAGAGAGAGAGGGTTCGGACAGCAGCTGCCAGCAAGTAAGTGCCTCACAACGATCGCTACCAGAGATAGACACTCCTGACCCCTTTTAACTTATACCAACCTGAAGTCTGCAGACCAGAGCAGAGCAAGAGGCCTTGTTCCCTGACCCGGCAGTTCCTTCGAGATAAGTGTTAGTTTATTTAGCGGTAGGAATAAGTTTAATCCTTTTAGCGTGTGCATGGGTAGTTATTATAATTGTATTATAATAAACTCAGTTGTTTGGACTTACTGATTGGTGTATGGTTTTATTGCTTTGAACTTCACCTTGAACTTGTGGCGGTGTCTTTTTTTTAAATAAATTTAGAATATCCAATTCATTTTTTCCAATTAAGGGGCAATTTAGCGTGGCCAATCCACCTAACCTGCACATCTTTGGGTTGTGGGGGTGAAACCCACGCAGACACGGGGAGAATGTGCAAACTCCTCACAGACAGTGACCCAGGGCCGGGATTCGAACCCGGGTCCTCAGCGCCGTAGGCAACAATGCTAACCACTGTGCCACCGTGCCGCCCTTGTGGCGGTGTCTTAATGATACCTGGCGACTCCAGAGCTAAGTAAAGAAACAGAGCCAAATTGAGTGTTAAGCACACTCACCCAGAACGACCAACAGAGGCCAACAGCGTCGGTTCAATCCCTGTACCGGCTCAGGTTCCTGAAGCCTTCTCTACCTTCCCCGTCGCTTGAGGTGTGGTGATTCTCAGCTTAAATCACCACCAGTCAGCTCTCAACCACAAAGGGGGAAAGCAGCTTATGATACTTTTGTGACATTGCTTTAGATGTTCAAGAACAACTATGGTGCCCTTCACAAGTTCAGGATGATCCAAAGCACTTGATAGCCAATAAAGTACATTTTGACACGATTGAGTCGGAAACGTGACAGCCAATTTGAGCACAGCAAGCTCTCACAATGTGATAATAGCCAGGTTTGCCAGCATCTGTGGAGAGAGAAACAGAGTTAACGTTTAGAGTCCATATAGACTCTACTCCAGGAGAGTCATCCAGACTCCATAAGACCATCAGACATAGGGGCAGAATTAGGCCATTCTGCCCTTCAATCGTGGCTGATATGTTTCTCATCCCCATTCTCCTGCTTTCTCCCCATAACCCCTGATCCCCTTATTAATCAATACTCAAAACTCTCTCCACAGATGCTGCCAGAGCTGTTGAGTTAATCTCGCATTTTTGATTTTGATTTCAGATTTTCAGCATCTGCAATATTTTGCTTTTATGATAATAGCCAGGCTGGATGTTCTGGTGACATTAGTTGAGAGATGCATATTCCCAAGAAACCTAGAGATAACTCCCCTGCTCTTAGTCAACATAATGCCATGGGATCTCCTGTGGAGACGGCAGATGGGGTTTCCTTTACGTCTTAATTTTGACCTCCAATGTTCCTGTGTGCCCCAGTTTATCACTCATTGCCTCCTTCGAGATTAAAGTCCGACAGGTTTGTTTCAAATCTGATTCACCTGAGGAAGGAGCAGTGCTCCGAAAGCTAGTGATTCCAAACAAACCCATTGGACTTAACCTGGTGTTGTGAGAGGTGCATTCCCCTTCCTTTACTCTAGGTGGCAGTATGGCAGGAGATGCTTTCTCCACCTGACCTAGCTGTGGCGCTGTTGCGTGATGAGTTACTTGGCCCTCCAGGCTGGCGGGGCGCTGTTGCGCGAGGACTCACTCAGCCCTCTGGCCTGACGGCAGCGTTGTTGCAGGAGTCACTGGCCCTCCGACCTTGAGGTGGCGCTGTAGCAGGAGGTGTCACTTCGCCCTCCAACCTGGCCGTGGTGCTGTGACGGTAGCTGTCACTGGCCCCTCCGGTCTGGCCGTGTTGCTGTGGCGGGAGGAGTCAATGGGCTGTCCAGCCTAAGCGGTGGCGGGATGTCGCTGGACTCTACGGTGTGGCGGTGGTGTTGAGGCAGGAGGAGTCATTGCGCCCTCCGGCCTGGCGGTGGTGCTGTGGAGGGTGGAGTTATTGCGCCCTCCGGCCTGGCAGTGGCGTTGGCAGTGGAGTTGTGGCGGGAGGAGTCGCTAGGCTTTCCGGCCTGGCGGTGGCGCTGTTGTTGGAGGAGTCGCTGCGCCCTCCGGTCTGGCGGTGGCGCCGTGGTGGGAGACGTCGCTCGGGTCTCCGGCCTGGGGGTGGCGCTGTTGTGGGAGGAGTCGCTGCGCCCTCCAGTTTGGCGGTGGTGCTGTGGCGGGAGGTCAGGCTCTGCTCCCGGAAGCGGTTGCTGGGACGGTTCAGAGCCCTGGTAACGGAGTCAATGGCGTCCGATGCGATCCCGGTGCCTCCGCAATTCAAACCGATCCAGCATCACCTGCGCACCGCCCAGGAGCACGAGAAGCGCGACCCGGTGGTGGCTTATTTCTGTAAGTCCGCGAATAAATCAGAGAGGGCACCGGGCTGGGTGGGAGCTGGAGGCCCGGGGCTGGGCCCTCACTCTGGCCCTGGAGACCCTGCCTTCCTGAGCACACAAATCAGCCTGACACTGCAGAGCTGCACTGTCCCCGGGCGGGGAGGAGGGGGCTGCAGTGTAGGAGAAATGTTGAATTGAGGGACTGTCTGCCCCTTGATTTGGAGGTGAAAGATCCCAGGGCGCTGTTTTGAAGAACAGGAGAGTTGTCCCCAGTTTCCTGGCAGATATTTATCTTGCGGCATCTCCACAACACAATTTCCAGTACTTGGAGAATTGCTGTTTGTGGGAGCATAGGCTGTGGCTGCTTTCATCTTTGCAAGATTATAGTTATCAATCGGAAAAGAAGCATTTTTACTCGAGAGATGAGAAAGATGAGAGTATTACTGATTCTTTCAATTATATGCAACTAAAGGGCAAGAGTGATTACTTGCTTCTATATCACTGCAGTATATTCCAAGGAAATGAAAATGAAAATCGCTTATTGTCACGAGTAGGCTTCAAATGAAGTTACTGTGAAAAGCCCCTAGTCGCCACATTCCGGCGCCTGTTCGGGGAGGCTGTTACGGGAACCAAGGTGTTGGTTATTTCAACATTACGTACGGTGTGACTGGTTTGTGACTTCTGGGTGAGAGTATTCCCATTTCATCTGTAATTCTCCATTTGTGGGCTAGCTTTGGATTAGTTGGTAGCACTTTCACCTCTGAGTCATGGGCTCTTGCCCCATGCCGAGGATGTGAGCACACAATCTTGAGGGCGGCATTGAGGGAGTGCCACAGTGTTACTAGTGCCATCTGATGCCTGTGTTTACTTTGTTGAGTTCTGAGGGGCTAAAACTACATACCGTAATTCTCTCCCTTCAGGCACCTCGCACAACTTGGTGTGAATCAAAGCTAGCAGCATAACTGGTTCTGCAAGCTATACCTAGCATACTCTAATTCTCAGTCTGAGATTGTAATGCAGCGCCATTGCAAGTTAACAAGAGCAACTTGGGCTTATATAGCACCTTTAGGACATAGAACATTACAGCGCAGTACGGGTCCTTTGGCCCTCGATGTTGCATTTAGTGGAGAAAAAGATCCCAAGGCTCTTCACAGAGTGTAATCAGACAAAATATGATATTGAGCCACATGAGATATTAAGATTATGGGAACATGGGATCATAGTAGTGGTAATTTCTCGAGATTGACGGGTTCAAATCTCACTATGGCAGCTGGAGGAATTTAAATTCAGAGAATGAAAACATCTGGAATATAAAGTCTCAATATTGGCCATTGTTGTAAAAACCCATCTGGTTCAGTAATGTCCTTTAGGGCAGGAAATCGGTCTGGCCTACATGTGACCCCAGACCCACACCAATTGATTGTTAACTGCTCTCTGAAATGGCTGAGAGAGGCACTCAGTTCAAGGATAATTAGGGAAGAGGATCAAAAGTTGGCCTTGCCAGTGACACCTACACAAAGAACAAAGAAAAGTACAGCACAGGAATAGGCCCTTCGGCCATCCAAGCCCGTGCCGACCGTGCTGCTCGACTAAACTACAATCTACATTTCATGGGTCCGTATCCCACTATTCCCATCCTATTCATGTATTTGTCAAGATGCCCCTTAAATGTCACTATCGTCCCTGCTACCACCACCTCCTCCGGCAGCGAGTTCCAGGCACCCACTACCCTCTGTGTAAAAAACGTGCCTCGTACATCTCCTCTAAATCTTGCCCCTCGCACCTTAAATGCCCCCTAGTAATTGACCCTCTACCCTGGGGAAAAGCCTCTTACTATCCACTCTTATCAGGTTGCCCCTCAATGTCCGTTGTTCCAGTGAGAACAAACCGAGTTTATTCAACCACTCCTCATAGCTTATGCCCTCCATACCAGGCAAATCTCTTCTGCACCCTCTCGAAAGACTCCACGTCCTTCTGGTAGTGTGGCGACCAGAATTGAACACAATACTCCCAAGTGTGGCCTAACTAAGGTTCTATACAGCTGCAACATGACTTGTCAATTCTTATACTCAGTGCCCCGGCCAATGAAGGCAAGCATGCCATATGCCTTCTTGACTACCTTCTACACCTGTGTTGCCCTTTTCAGTGACCTGTGGACATGTACACCTAGATCTCTCTGACTTTCAGTACTCTTGAGGGTTCCACACCCCTGAAAGAATAAAGAAAAATAAAGGACATGTGTCTAAATTGCCCCTTAATTGGAAAAAATGATTGGGTACTCTAAATTTAATTTAAAAAACAGTAAATATTGGAAATACTCAGCACCCGTGGAGAGAGAAACCAGTTACTGAGCTGAATAATATCACAGGGCAGCTCCGTGGCTGTATTCTTCAATGTTTGAGGGTAGATGGAGTTTTAACAATGGAGTTATTCACCAAACATATTGACCTGGAGCATCTATTAATCAAAAAGGAAAACTTGATGGGATTTTCAGAAGCCAACTGTGTCTTGAGGGAGTGTCACACAATCAAACATAACCACTCTGTCAATATCTACAGAATAGTTCTGTATTCCGCTTTTTAAATAATCTTTATTAGTCTCACAAGTAGGCTTACATTAACACCGCAATTAAGTCACTGTGAAAATCCCCTAGTTGCCACATTCCGGCGTCTGTTCGGGTACACAGAGGGAGAATTCAGAATGTCCAATTTATTTAACAAGCACGTATTTTGGAACTTGTGGGAGGAAACCGGAGCACCACGAGGAAACCCACGCAGACACGGGGAGAACGTGCAGACTCCGCACAGACAGTGACCCATGTCGGGAATCGAACCCGGGTCCCTGGCGCTGTGAAGCAACAGTGCTAACCACAGTGCTACCAAGCCACCCCGTATCATATCTAAATATCGTATCCTTACGGTTTGGGTCAAATAAAATAATCTTGTGCAAGCATATTTCCTCTGTTGAATGGCTGGTGTAAACACCTTGTGACAGGAAGTTACGGGTTTTGCAAGATCATATTGAAGTGCTATCACTGATGGGAAAATAATCACTTTTACTTGAGAGATAATGAAGATGAGAGAATCGTTGTTTCTTTCAATTATATGTGCTACTAAAATTGAAGACTGGGAGATTACTTCAGTGCCACTACAGTGTATTGTAAGGTGTTGGTTACTCAATCAACAGCATAATTCCTGATATAGTTGTTGCTTCATAATCTTCCAGCTTTGTTGCTCCTCGCGCAGGAATGTCACCAGGCACCCGCTAAACTGTGTATCGCACTGATCACATCTGCCCCAGCTATCAATGAAATCCACATCTGCATTGTATTTGAGGTTGATATGATAGTGAATGCATGAGAGTGATTTTTTAGCCAGTGATGTGATATTGAGTCTGATTGTTTTGTTATTTGAGGAGCTCTGGATGCGATCATTGCCAATTTGTTCAACGTTCTCCATTTAGAGGTCAACTGCACCTCAGTGTGTATAACTTGCCACATCTGAGTCAGCTGTTGACGGATCATGTCCCACTTTAGGACTAAGTATAATCTTTGGTGCTGGAGCGATGGAACTCTGTGCCGTTGGTGGATGGGGTGTTCAATTGTGGTCCTTTTGAGTGAATGCAAGAGAGCCCATGCCTCTAATTTTGACAGAGTGGTCTGCCTTGCTTTCTGACCAATATCTATTTAACAACCAGCATCATTCAAAACAAATTCTGTTGATTTATCTCATTGCTGTTTGTGGGAGTTTGCTGTGTGTATATTGGCTGCTGTTTCCTACATTACAACACTGACTACACACTGCTGCCTCACAGCGCCAGGGACCCAGGTTCGGTTCAGGCCTTGGGTCACTATCTCTGTGGGGTTTCCTCCTGGTGCGCTGGTTTCCTCCCACAGTCCAAAGATGGGCAGGTTAGGTGGATTGCCCATGATAAACTGCTCCTTAGTGTCCAAAAAGGTAGGTGGGGTTACTGGGTAATGGGGATAGAGTGGGGGTGTGGGCGTAGGTAGAGTGCTCTTTCAGAGGGTTGGTGCAAACTTGATGGGCCAAATGGCCTCCTGCACTGTCTGGATTCTTTGATTCACTGGTTATAAAGCACCTGACATGTCCTGAGGACACGGTAGACGCTATGCAAGTATCAGTGATAGCTGCCTTTGACAATTAGATTCGACCACCTGAAAGTCTTCCTCTGAGTCACGTCATCCTGACTTTAATCTTTTAATAATAATCTTTATTGCCACAAGTAGGCTTACATTAACACTGCAATGAAGGTACTGTGAAAAGCCCCGAGTCGCCACACTCCCAGGTCTGTTTGGGTACACTGAGTGGGAAATCAGAATGTCCAATTCACCTAACAAGCACGTCTTTCGGGAGTTGTGAGAGGAAACTGGAGCACCCAGAGGAAACCCACGCAGACACGGAGAACGTGCAGACCCAAGCCGGGAATCGAACCCAGGACCCTGGCGCTGTGAAACAACAGTGCTAACTGCTATGCTACTGTGCCGCCCACTTGGACCTATATTATCATTCCCTCACTGTCACTGGATCAGAATCCTGGAGTTGACTCCCTAACAGCACTGTGGGTAGGGCCTCCCTCCGGACTGTAGTGGTTCAAAGCTATGGCCCACCACCGCCTTCTCAGATGCAATTAAGGATGGGCAACAAATGCTGGCCAAGCCAGTGAAATCTACATCTTGTGGAAGAGTAAAAAGAAAGATTCTGCCACTTTATATAACGCTGATAAATTCAGTGTTTCCCTACTTGACAACTACAATGTGGAACTGCTTCCATACGGGAAATTCAAAGGCTATAATAGCCCAGTTTTCCTCCACTCTAAATTCCTGCTCTTCATTGCCTTCCTGTCTGAGCTCCAGCTCTCCATTCCCTCCCTCTCTGAGCTCCTGATCTCCATTCCCTCCCTCCCTCTCTGAGCCCCTGCTCTCCATTCCCTCCTTCTCTGAGCTCCAGCTCTCCATTCCCTCCCTCTCTGAGCTCCAGCTCTCCATTCCCTCCCTCTCTGAGCTCCAGCTCTCCATTCCCTCCCTCTCTGAGCTCCTGCTCTCCATTCCCTCCCTCTCTGAGCCCCTGCTCTCCATTCCCTCCCTCTCTGAGCCCCTGATCTCCATTCCCTCCCTCTCTGAGCTCCAGCTCTCCATTCCCTCCCTCTCTGAGCTCCTGATCTCCATTCCCTCCCTCTCTGAGTCCCTGCTCTCCATTCCCTCCCTCTCTGAGCCTCTGATCTCCATTCACTCCCTCTCTGAGCTCCTGATCTCCCTCCCTCTCTGAGCCCCTGCTCTCCATTCCCTCCCTCTCTGAGCCCCTGCTCTCCATTCCCTCTCTCTCTCTCAGCCCCTGCTCTCCATTCCCTCCCTCTCTCTCTGAGCACCTGCTCTCCATTCCCTCCCTCTCTCTCTCTCTCTCAGCTCCTGCTCTCCATTCCCTCCCTCTTCCTCTGAGCTGCTGTTCTCTATTCTCTCTGACCCTCCCAAGCTGGGGACTTGTGGACTCTTTTTGTATAATCTAGGTCATACTGACATTCTCCTTTTCCAGATCATACAAAAAAAATTCCCCTCTTGTTCCCATTTAGTTAAAACTGCTTCTCCACTTCATCCTCGCTCCTATTTTGTTTGACCCTCCATTTCCCTCCTTTCTCCCTTTTCTCTAATGTGTTCCTTCCCTTCATTTCTTCCCTCCCTTTCCTTCTCCCCAGGCCTTTTCCCGAAATTGATCTTCATTTCACCTCTCCGGCTTGGCTCCTGCTGTTAATGGATATGACTGTGGCCATCACAATCTGTAGGAAAGGCCTGTCCTCCTGAGAATTTCATTTCTGATATTTCCAGATGCCAAAATACTGGCAGTAAGTGAGCACTCTGATTAAACAAAAGCAAACGCGAGGTTACCCACTGGATGGCAAGAATTGGCCAACCTGAATGACAAGCAGTGCGACTGGTTCCCACTGAAGAGAATTAGAGCAGGGTTCTGTAATGTGTTTGCTGTACAAAGGTGGTTGATTATATTGGATCAGGTATATTGGCAATTGCTGTGTCTCTTCAATCCTCCATGAATCCTTGATCAGAATTGAATTGAAACTTTCCGACTGAGAAGCTTATGGATTTTAGATTATGAGGCCCATTCTTATTAACTGAAGATGGAATGATGCATTGGGGGAAATGTTAAAGGCGCGAACAATCCAAGGAGCAACCACTTTCTGTTCTCTGATTGATCAGATTGCAGCTTTCCATCCCGTCCTTCCCTGACTTGCGATGATATTCCAGAAAACTGGCTCTGATAATTATGTGCTTACTGAAGTGCCATCAGGGCCAAACAGAGAGACATGATTAACATAACATAGCTCAGGATATTGTGGAGGCATTGGTGATGATCTTTCAGGAATCACTGGAGGCAGGAAGGGTCCCAGAGGACTGGAATGTGCCTAATGTAACAGCCCTGTTTAAGAAGGGAGGGAGGCAGAAGACGGGAAATTATAGGCCGTTAGCCTGACTTCGGTCATTGGTAAGGTTTTAGAGTCCATTATTAAAGATGAGATTGCGGAGTACTTGGAAGTGCATGGTAAAATAGAACTGAGTCAGCACTGCTTTGTCAATCGGAGGTCATGTCTGTTAGAATTCTTTGAGGAAGTAACAAGGAAGTTAGACACAGGAGAACCGGTGGACGTGATTTATTTAGATGTCCAGAAGGCCTTTGATAAGGTGCCACATAGGAGACTGTTAAATAAGTTAAGAGCCCATGGAGTTAAGGGTAAGATCCTGGCATAGATAGAGGATTGTCTGACTGGCAGAAGGCAGAGAGTGGGGATAAACGGGTCTTTTTCAAGATGGCAGCCAGTGACTAGTGGTGTGCCTCAGGTGTCAGTGCTGGGACCATAACTTTTCACAATATACATTAATGATCTGGAGAAAGGAACTGAAGGCACTGTTGCTAAGTTTGCAAATGATACAAAGATCTCTAGAGGGACAGGTAGTATTGAGGAAGCAAGGGGGCTGCAGAAGGACTTGGACAGGCTAGGAGAGTGGGCAAAGAAATGACAGATGGAATACAATGTTCAAAAGTGTGAGGTTATGAACTTTGAAAGGAGAAATGGAGGCATAGACTATTTTCTAAATGGGAAGATGCTTACGAAATCAGAGACTTGGGAGTCCTTGTTCACCTTTCTCTTAAGGTTAACGTGCAGGTTCAGTCGGCAGTTAGGAAGGCAAATGCAATGTTAGCATTCAGGTCGAGAGGACTAGAATACAAACAAGGGATGTACTTCTGAGGCTGTATAAGGTTCTGGTCAGACTCCATTTGGAGTATTGCGAGCAGTTTGGGGCCCTGTATCTAAGGAAGGATGTGCTGGCCTTGGAAAGGGTCCAGAGGAGGTTCACGAGAATGATCCCTGGAATGAAGAGCTTGTCGTATGAGGAACGGTTGAAGACTCTGGGTCTGTACTCGTTGGAGTTTAGAAGGATGAGGGGGAATCTTACTGAAACGTACAGCATACGGTCTGGCCTGGATAGAGTGGACGTGGAGAGGATGTTTCCACTTGTCAAACAAAACTCGAAACAGAGGACACAATCTCAGACTAAAGGGACGATCCTTTAAAACAGAGATGAGGAGGAAATTCTTCAGCCAGAGGGTAGTGAATCTGTGGAACTCTTTGCCACAGATGGCTTTGGAGGCCAAATCACAATGTCTTACAGAGATAGATAGGTTTTTGATCAATAAGGGGATCAGGGGTTATGGGGAGAAGGCAGGAGAATGGGGATGAGAAGAATATCAGCCATGATTGAATGGCGGTCGTTTCATAGTCACCATTGCTGCAACCAGCTTTATATTCTGGAATTATTATTTTTTAAAATTTTGTTCACGGTATGTGGGTATCGCTGGCCAGGTCAAAAGTAGTGCCCATCCCTAAATGCCTTTCAGCGGGTCATAGAGGTTTACAACATGAAAACAGGCCCTGCGGCCCAACTTGTCCATGCCACCCAGTTTTTGCCACTAAGCTAGTCCCAATTGCCCAAATTTGGCCCTTAACCCTCTATGCCCAGCTTTCCCATATAACTGTCTAAATGCTTTTTAAAAGACAATTGTACCCGCCTCCATTACTGCCTCTGGCAGCTCGTTCCAGACACTCACCACCCTCTGTGTGAAAAAATTGCTCCTCTAGACCCTTTTGTGTCTCTCCCCTCTCACCTTAAACCTATGCCCTCTAGTTTTAGACTCCCCTACCTTTGGGAAAAGATGTTGACTATCTACCTTATCTATGTCCCTCGTTATTTTATAGACCTCTATAAGACCACCCCTAAACCTCCAACGCTCCAGGGAAAAAAGTCCCAGTCTATCCAGCCTCTCCTTATGAAAAATGAAATTAAATGAAAATCGCTTATTGTCATGAGTAGGCTTCAATGAAGTTACTGTGAGTAGCCTCTAGTCGCCACATTCCGGCGCCTGTCCGCGGAGGCTGGTACGGGAATCGAATCGTGCTGCTGGCCTGCCTGGTCTGCTTTAAAAGCCAGTGATTTAGCCCAGTGAGCTAAACCAGCCCCATATAACTCAAACCAGTAACATCCTGGTAAATATTTTCTGCATTCTTTCTGGTTTAATAATATCCTTTCTATGTTAGTGTGACCAGAACTGTACACAGCATTCCAAGTGTGGCCTGACTAATGTCCTGTACAACTTCAGCAAGACGTCCCAACTCCTGTATTCAAAGTTCTGCCCAATGAAACCAAGCCTGTTGAATGCCTTCTTCACCACCCTGTCCACCTGTGACTCCATGTTCAAGGAGCTGTGAACCTGTACCCTAGATCTCTTTGTTCTGTAACTATCCCCAACTCCCTACCATTAACTGAGTAGGTCCTGCCCCGATTTGATCTACCAAAATGCATCACCTCCCAATGACCTAAATTAAACTCCATCTGCCATTCATCAGCCCACTAGCCCAATTGATGAAGATCCCAGTGCAATCCTATATAACCTTCTTCACTGTCCACTATGCCACCAATCTTGGTGTCATCTGCAAACTTACTAGCCATGCCTCTGAAATTCCCATCCAAATCATTAATATAAATAACAAATAACAGTGGACCCAGTGCTGATCCCTGAGGCACACCGCTGGTCACAGACCTCCAGTTTGATTAACAACCCTCCACAACCACCCTTTGTCTTCTGTCGATGACCAGTTTGAACTGCTACAGTCTATGTGGTATGGTGCTATGGCTGCCATAGTGCGTTTGAGCCCATGTCCCCAGGGAATTGGCCTGAGACACTGGATTACCTACACAGTGCCATTTCCACTATGCCACCATCTCCTACTAATATAGGAGGCCCATTAGTAGGGTCCATATTACCAGTGTCACGTGGGTTTTACTTACCCCATCATTGCCCATGTTCACGTAACTTGCTCAGTCAATCAGACAGATTGTAGCTTGATCTGATTCTGCTCCCAACCTGGCTGTTGGATAGCTGCCTCCAATTTTTTCACTTTTACATCTGATAATAGTAATGTGGCTGAGCTTGGGTACTCATCGTGTGTATGTGATGCTACCCTTTGTGTTTATGTAGAGAAAGTGTTTTACATCTCAACATCACTTTCCTCCCCTTCCCATTGTAGCCTGTAAATAGTTAACAGATGAATTAATCATCTGCATTAGGAAAAAAAATCTAAATATTCCAAAGTGTATTAAATACTTTCTTATATCCCAAGTGTGCAATGACACGATGACGCAGGGTTAAGTATGACCAATATTACTGTGGCTCAGAACAGTTTCAATGGTGTGATTCAGTCCCAGGAGCTTGCTATCTATAGCTGCCTGTTATGATGCTCCGTATTGGTTGAAAATGGAAACAAACCCACACAATCTCCACCTATTTATCTTGTTTATGGGTCTATGTCAGCTGTATTAATTCATCCCAGTTTGAGACCAGAAAAAAAAACTCTTTGAAGTCTTGTGCTGCCTTCTGCAAGAGGCCATTCTCAGCAATTATATTGAGTCAGCACTCGCTGATAGTTTAGCTGAATTTGATTTGTTGTCATGTGTACCGAGGAACAGTGAAAAATATTGTTCTGGTACCATTATTCCACATTACTGGCCTTTGCAAACCTATGTCCCCACCAATAGGCAAGGCTCGTGATTCGTATTGTCAAGTATGAACTGTTGCATGTGTTGAAGGAGCTCCCACATAGTAGTTGTGAGGTCCCAGGTACACATTGGCCAGGACACTGGAGAGAACACCCCTCCTCTTCTCATGTGATCTTTTACATCAAGCTGAGGGGGCAGTCAGGGCTGCGATTTAGTGTCTCCACAGAAAGATGGTGAAGGTTTCTTTGCTTTATGTTTGGGGGGGGATGTGAACTAAGGCCTATTCTCGGTTTGGAGGTAATGGAACATTTAGTTTTTTTAACTAGTTGCAGTTTTTGAATTTTTGGTTCTCTGGTGCTTTTTTTACTTTTTAAGGACGTGTTTTTCACCACCTTGTGTGGCCCGACTATTCCTGGTTTCTGAGGAGTGGCGATGATCTTTTTTCAGTTAGCAGCTTAGTATAGAGCAAGGCATAGATTGTAATAGTAATCTTTATTTTTGTCGCAAGTTAAGCTTACCTTAACTCTGCAATGAAGTTGCCACACTCTGGCGTCTGTTTGGGTACACAGGGAGAATTTAGAATGTCCCACTGACCCAAGAGCATGTCTTTCAGGACTAGAGGGAAGAAACCAGAGCACCCGGAGGAAACCCGCTCAGACACCAGGAGAACGTGCAGACTCCATACAGACAGTGACCCAAGGTGCTGTGGAGCAACAGTGCTAACCACTGTGCTACAGCTGGCAGCTCATTAGGATGGAAACATTCATGGAAGACGTTGGCACAAAAATGGAGAATACTGAAGCTTCAGGGAGGTAATGGCTGATCATCCACGAGAAAAGCAGGAGTAGATGATAGGACTTGATATGGACAATCATAGAATTTACAGTGCAGAAGGAGGCCATTAGGCCCAACGAGTCTGCACCAGCAGATTTAACCTAACAATGTCAGGTGAAATCCTGTGGAAGAGCAAATGCTATGGGTTTAATTTATATTGCTTCACTTTCCACATGGTGCCAGGGTACAGGATAAAGCAATGTGGATTAGTTTGAGTGCTCAGTCCCTCTACCTCTGTTAAATAACATGTGAAGCAGTGTTGCTTTTGCGACTCACAGAACCTCAATCTGACTAAAGTTAACAACTGCACACAATCAAACAACACTATTGTTGCACCGAGGAAAATAAACCCAGCAAAATATGACATGGTAAAAGTCAACTGGCTATTTGCTTAATAAAAAGCAGCAGCCCCAACATGGTTTTTAATCAACTCTACCTTTCAGCTTATGCGTTCAGCCATCGTTTTCATGAGCAGGGGTTCATGTAGTTTCTGTGTATGCTTAATGTCAGCAGATAGAATCCCTACAGTGCAGAAGGAGGCCATCTGGCCCATCGAGTCTGCACCCATCCAGAGAACACCAAGGCCTGCTCCCCTGCCCTATTCCCCCTAAACCCCATGCATTGATCATAGCCAATCCACCTAACCACAGTGTTGGACTGTGGGAGGAAACCCATGCAGATGGGAAACCCATGCAGCCCTTCACAAAATGGTGTTGAGCTGCCTTCTTGAAACGCAGCAGTTTTTTTTTCATAGAATTTACAGTGCAGAAGGAGGCCATTCGGCCTGTCGAGTCTGCACTGTCTCTTGGAAAGAGCAGCCTACCCAAGGTCAACAACTCCACCCTATCCCCATAACCCAGTAACCCCACCCAACACTAAGGGCAATTTTTAACAGTAAGGGAAATTTATCATGGCCAATCCACCTAACCTGCACATCTTTGGACTGTGGGAGGAAACCGGAGTACCCGGAGGAAACCCACGCACACACGGGGAGGATGTGCAGACTCCGCACAGACAGTGACCCAAGCCAGAATCGAACCTGGGACCCTGGAGCTGTGAAGCGATTGTGCTATCCACAATGCTATCGTGCTGCCCAATGGGTGTACCCATTGTGCTGTTGGGGAGGGAGTTTGAGGATGTTGCCCTCGCGACATTGAAGGAATGGCGATATATTTCCAAGTCAGGTTGCTGGTAGTGGGGTTCCCAGGTATCTGCTGCTTTTGTCCTTCTAGATGATAGTGGTCGTGGGTTTGGAAGATGTTCTCGAAAGAACCTTGGTGAGTTACTGCAATGTATCTTGTAGATGGTACTCATGGCTGCCACTGTTCGTCGGTGGTGGAGGGTTTGAATGTTAGTGGAAGGGGGAGCAATCAAGCGGGCTGCTTTGTCCTGGATGGTGTTGAGCTTCTTAAATGTTGTTGGAGCTGCACTCATCCAGGCAAGTGGAGAGTATTTCATTACACGCCTGACTTGTGCCTTGTAGATGGTGGGTTAGTTTAGGGGAGTCAGGAGGTGAGTTACTCGCTGTCGGATTCCTAGCCTTTGACCTGCCCTGGTAGCCACAGTATTAATGTGGCTAGTCTAGTTCAGTTTCTGGTCAATGGTAACCCCCCCAGGATGTTGATTGTGGGGAATTCAGCGATGGTAATGCCATTGAATGTCACGGAGCGATGGTTCGATCATCTCTTCTAGGAGATGGTTATTGCCTGGCACTCGTCTGTGAGACAGACCTCCCAACTTTGGCACAAGCCCCCAGATGGGAAGGAGGACTATACAGGGTTGGCAGGGCTGGGTTTACCGTTGTCGTTTCCGGTGCCTAGTTCGATACCGGGTGATCCACCCGGTTTCATTCCTGTTTTTGTTTTCGTAGCGGTTGAATACAACTGAGTGGCTTGTTAGGCCATTTGAGAGGATATTTAAGAGTCAACCACATTGCTGTGGGTTTGGAGTCACATGTAGGCCAGAACAGGTAAAGACGGCAGATTTCCCTCCCTAACGACATCAGTGAACCAGATAGGGTTTTTAAACATTGGTTTCATGGCCATCATTAGTCTTTTAATTCCAGATATTTTATTGAGTTTAAATTCCATTACTTGCCGTGGTGGGATTCAAACCTGGGTCCCCAATTATTATACTGGGTCTCTGGATTACTAGACCAATACCACTACGCCACCGCCTCCCCAGAATCAAATAACTCAAACCAGGCTGAGGTTGGAACCTGGGGCCTGTCCCTTGACACAAGGTGGGAATTTCCCAATTGCACACTTGGTTGATTCCGAACGTTTGTGATGACAAGAGGGTGTTAGGAGCAAGATGACATGATGGAGTTATCAGTTATATTTCCAGCTCCCTTGAATAGAATAATAGCACTGGCTGACAGTAAGTGACCGGTGGTTCTCATTACATACATTGGATCTCCCAGTAAAGTTTCCAGAGGATTTGCAGGACACGTTAATGAGTAGAAAGGCAATGTGCTGTAGCAGGCAGCCTGCGATGAATGGTGGGGAGAATGAATCATGCTATGAATCATCAGTGTCAAACTCAGTGGCAAGTGGTTTACCAACATACTGCACTGCAGAGTGACTAATGGACCATTGAATTAAGCAGCATCTGTTAGAACTTCTGCTCCCCTCAGAATAGAAAGTGATTGTTTTTCACACCTCTGGAAAGACAGGATGTGTCCGCTCCAGCTCTTCAGGGAGAGAGTTATGGGGAGAGAGGGGGGTGGGAGAAACATTTTCTGGGTTAGGGCTGGTGAAAACTCCAGTTCAGGGTTTGCAGCTTAGACCTTGCCTTGGAAAGGAGGGTTCATGCAAACCTCCAACCGGCCTTCGAATTGGTGTCATCAAATTTAAAGAGATATGTTGCTGTTAGCCTCCTCACCTCTGGAAGAGTGGGGTTGGGGATGAACGAAGAAAGGAGTCTCTAGAAATGGAAGAAATAACATTTATCAAAAAAATTAGAACATTACTGCAGTCTGCTCTACAGTCTTGGACTTTATTGGTTCCATATCCAACCAGCAGTTCTCTTGCTGTACTCTGCATTGCTGAACCTCACTGTATTTTATCAGCATTATCAGCCATCCATTTACCCATTGCTCCATGTACTTAATTGCTCCACACTGATAGCTCTGCCAAGTACTTCTGAACACTTGACTCTGTTAAAGATGCAATCTTGAATATTAGTTATAATAATCTTTATCAGTGTCACAAGTAGGCTCACGCTGCAATTAAGTTACTGTGAAAATCCCCTATCGCCACATTCTGGCGTCTGTTTGGGTACACCGCGAGAGAATTCAGAATGTCCAATTCACCTAACAAGCACGTCTTTTGGGACTTGTGGGAGGAAACCGCAGCGCCTGGAGGAAACACACACAGACACGGGGAGAACGTGCAGACTCCAGACAGACAGTGGCCCAAGCCTGGAATCAAACCCGGGTCCCTGGTGCTGTGAAGCAACAGTGCTAACCATCAAGGGTGGTAAAACATGTAATGTGCCAAGTTAATTCGGATTCGAACCTTCATTTTGTTGCCATTCAATTCTTTCCAGGCGGCAGCGAATTCTGACAAACATTGATGATGCTGCTAACAGAAACAGTTTCCTGCCACAAGTCCCGAAAGACGTGCTTTTAGGTAATTTGGACATTCTGAATTCCCCTCAGTGTATCCGAACAGGTGCCGGAATGTGGCGACTATGGGATTTTCACGATAACTTCATTGCAGTGTTAATGTAAGCCTACTTGTGACAATAAAGATTATTGTTAGCATGGTGGTTAGCATAAATGCTTCACAGCTCCAGGGTCCCAGGTTCGATTCCCGGCTGGGTCACTGTCTGTGTGGAGTCTGCACGTCCTCCCCCTGTGTGCGTGGGTTTCCTCCGGGTGCTCCGGTTTCCTCCCACAGTCCAAAGATGTGCGGGTTAGGTGGATTGGCCATGCTAAATTGCCCGTAGTGTCCTAATAAAAAAGTAATGTTAAGGGGGGGTTGTTGGGTTACGGGTATAGGGTGGATACGTGGGTTTGAGTAGGGTGATCATGGCTCGGCACAACATTGAGGGCCGAAGGGCCTGTTCTGTGCTGTACTGTTCTATGTTCTATTATATGGTGCACACCTGTTTTAGCTCTGTTATTACAAAAGCTATCACTAGGTGGCAGTCCAGGTTCGTGGTTCTCAATGGAAATAATTACGTTCATGAAGCCGTGATTACTGGACCTCGTGCAATTTAAACTAGAAGAGCAGAGATCTAATTTCCCAAGATTTTCATTTTGTTTCCGCTTCAAATAGAGGTATTAGTTGAGGAATGTTTTAATGTTCCGAATGGAAACATAAAATTGACCAAGAAGAAGGAAAGACTTGGATTCATATTGTGCCTTTCATGACCCTTTTGCAACCAGTGAAGTGGTTGTACATGCTTGTACAATTTGTATTGTGTAAATATGGAGTCACAGCTAAATCAGATCCCCTTCTCTAAAGGACATTTAGTGAACCAGATGGAATTTTACAACAATGTTCTCATTCAGTGGTCACTATTACAGGCACTAGTCTTGTAGAACTCCAGATGTTATTTGAAGAACAATACAGCACAGGAACAGGCCCTTCAGCCCTCCAAGCCTGTACTGGTCATGATACCAACCTTGGCCAAAACCCTCAGCACTTCCTTGTGCCGTATCCCTCTATACCCTTCCTATCCATGTGTTTGTCAAGATGCCTTTTGAACACCATTAATGTATCTGCTTCCACAACCTCCCATGGCAACGCGTTCCAGGCACTCACCACCCTCTGTAAAAAAAAAAAACAAAACAAAAAAAAACTTCTTGCATATCTCCTCTAAACCATGCCCCATAGACCTTAAACCTATGCCCCCAGGTGACTAACCCCTCCACCCTGGGAAAGAGTGCCTGCCCATCTACTCTATCCATGCCCTTCATTATCTTGTAGACCTCAATCAGATTACCCCTGATCACCCCTCAACCTCTGTCGTTCTTATGGAAACATTAATTGAATTTAAATTCTCCCAGCATCTGTGGTGGAATTTGAGCTCAAGTCTCCAGATCATTAGTCTCGGTCTCTGGATTACTAGCAGTGATAAAATCTGTATTCTACCATGCTGTGCTATTGCTGTAAAATAGACACTTTGGTTTACTTCCAACTTGCCACCAACTCACTGGCTGAAACCACAGTGTCCAAAATAACTTTGTTTCTGGTTTGCACTGGTGAAGAGCCAATTACATACTATAGATGTCGGCGTATACTTTGACCTTCGAAATCTGGATGTTCTTCCGCAAAGTGACTCGACTTATGATTGGAGTACAGTGGTTAGCATTGCTGCCTCCCAGCGCCAGGGACCCCGGTTCGATTCCGACCTTGTCTGTGTGGGTTTTCAGGTTCTCCTTGTGTCTGTGTGGGTTTCCTCCGGGTGCTCCAGTTTCCTCCCACAGTTCAAAGATGTGCAGGTTAGGTTGGCTGTAAGCAATTGCCCCTTTGTGTCTAGGGATGTACAGGTTAGGTTATAGAGTCATGGGGATAGGGCGCGTTGGGGAGCAGAGTGGGCCTGGGTAATGCAGCCCTTCCGGTCATTTGGAATGCTTTGGAAACAATAACAGTTCTGCTAATGCAGACCTTGTAACAGTGCATAAACTCAAGGCCTTTCACAGGGGCATTATCAAACAACATTTAATGCAACCGGGTGAGATGTTCGGACAGGTGTCTCAGGATTTGATTGAACAGGTGTGTTTTTAAAGGAGGAGAGAGGGAGGTTGAATGATAGAATCCCTACCGTGCAGAAGGAGGCCATTCGGCCCATCAAGTCTGCACCGACCCCCCGAAAGAGGACCCCACCAAGCCCACTCCCCAGCTTTATCCCAAAACCCTTTAACATAACCTACACATCTTTGAACACTTGGGTGCAATTTAGCATGACCAATCCATGGAGCGATCTTGGGAGGAAATATCAGAGGTTAGCAGCTAGACATCTGAAGACAATGGAAGCGGGATGGCAGGAGAGCAGAGGTCTCCACGGGGTGATGAGGCTGGAGGATTTACAGTGATGGGGTCAGGGCCATGGAGGGATTTGGAAACAGGATGAGATTTTTTTTTGCCGGATAGTGAGCTAATATGGGTCAGCGAGCATGGAGCCAGACATGGTGAACTTTAGGGTAAGGCAACAGAGGTGCAGATGAAGTCATTTACAGAATTTGAGGTGAATGGCCACCCAGGAGAGAACAGGGGATGGTCTGCCTGAAGATATTGAAGGTTTCAGCAAGTGAGCTGAAAATGCAGCAAATTGATCAGCTTCTGAAAATGAATATAGATTCTGGGATCCTTTATTAGAACTGAATTGTGGTAGGAATGGTGTTCACCAATGGCATAGTATGCAGTGCTCCTAATTGAAACAAGTAAAAGCTATATATTGCCACGACTCCCTAGGCTAGTGTGCAGTGAATTCCAGCCTCACTTGATCCAGACTCTCAACACAAGTAAAATTAGATGTTATTTCAATTTAGCTAAGGACCTTGGCTGAGCCCAAAAAACTGCAGTGGCCAGGTTTAACACAAATAACCATTTAATATTTAACAGTAATATAATTAAACTGACAAAAATGTAACTGACTACCTAACACCCCTTTCCCAACACTCCCGTTTCCAATGACTCTCAATCTCTCTCGCCCAACTCTCTTCCCCTCTCGTTCTCTTTCTCCCCCCTCTCTTCACCCCCCTCTCTTCACCCCCCTCTCTTCATCCCCCTCTCTTCATCCCCCTCTCTTCATCCCCCTCTCTTCGCCCCCCCTCTCTTCGCACCCCCTCTCTTCGCCCCCCCTCTCTTCGCCCCCCCCCTCTCTTCGCCCCCCCTCTCTTCGCCCCCCCTCTCTTCGCCCCCCCTCTCTTCGCCCCCCTCTCTTCGCCCCCCTCTCTTCGCCCCCCTCTCTTCGCCCCCCCTCTCTTCGCCCCCCTCTCTTCGCCCCCCCTCTCTTCGCCCCCCTCTCTTCGCCCCCCCTCTCTTCGCCCCCCCCTCTCTTCGCCCCCCCTCTCTTCGCCCCCCCTCTCTTCGCCCCCCTCTCTTCGCCCCCCCTCTCTTCGCCCCCCCTCTCTTCGCCCCCCCTCTCTTCGCCCCCCCCCTCTCTTCGCCCCCCCTCTCTTCGCCCCCCCCTCTCTTCGCCCCCCCTCTCTTCGCCCCCCTCTCTTCGCCCCCCTCTCTCGCCCCCCTCTCTTCGCCCCCCTCTCTTCGCCCCCCTCTCTTCGCCCCCCTCTCTTCGCCCCCCTCTCTTCGCCCCCCTCTCTTCGCCCCCCTCTCTTCGCCCCCCCTCTCTTCGCCCCCCCTCTCTTCGCCCCCCCTCTCTCGCCCCCCCTCTCTTCGCCCCCCCTCTCTTCGCCCCCCCTCTCTTCGCCCCCCCCTCTCTTTCGCCCCCCCTCTCTTCGCCCCCCCTCTCTTCGCCCCCCCTCTCTTCGCCCCCCCTCTCTTCGCCCCCCCTCTCTTCGCCCCCCTCTCTTCGCCCCCCCTCTCTTCGCCCCCCCTCTCTTCGCCCCCCCTCTCTTCGCCCCCCCTCTCTTCGCCCCCCCTCTCTTCGCCCCCCCTCTCTTCGCCCCCCCGCTCTTCGCCCCCCCTGTCTTCGCCCCCCCTCTTCTTCGCCCCCCCTCTCTTCGCCCCCCTCTCTTCGCCCCCCCTCTTCTGCCCCCCTCCGCTCTTCCCCCCCTCTCTTCGCCCCCCCTCTCTTCGCCCCCCTCTCTTCGCCCCCTCTCTTCGCCCCCCCTCTCTTCGCCCCCCCTCTCTTCGCACCCCCCTCTCTTCGCCCCCCCCCTCTCTCGCCCCCCCTCTCTTCGCCCCCTCTCCCCCCTCTCTTCGCCCCCCCTCCCCCCCCCTCCCCCCCCCACCCCCCCCGCCCCCCCCTCTTCGCCCCCCCCCCCCCCCCCCCCCCCCTCCTCCCCCCCCCCTCTCCCCCCCCCTCTCTTCGCCCCCCTCTCTTCGCCCCCCTCTCTTCGCCCCCTCTCTTCGCCCCCCCCCACCCCTCTCTTCGCCCCCCTCCCCCCCCCCCCTCCCCCCCCCCTCTCTTCGCCCCCCCTCTCTTCGCCCCCCCTCTCTTCGCCCCCCCCTCTCCCCCCCCCTCCCCCCCCCCCCCCCCTCTTCGCCCCCCCCTCTCTTCGCCCCCCCTCTCTTCGCCCCCCCTCTCTTCGCCCCCCCTCTCTTCGCCCCCCCTCTCTTCGCCCCCCTTCTTCGCCCCCCCCCCCCCCCCCCCCCCCCCCCCCCCCCCTCCCCCCCCTCCCGCCCCCCCCCCCCCCCCCCCCCCCCCCCCCCCCCCCCCCCCTCTCTTCGCCCCTCTCTTCGCCCCCCCCCCCCCCCCCCCCCCCCCCCCCCTCCCCCCCCCCCCCCCCCCCCCCCCCCCTCTCTTCGCCCCCCCCCCCCCCCCCCCCCCCCCCCCCCCCCCCCCCCCCCCCCCCCCCCCCCCCCCCCCCCCCCCCCCCCCCCCCCCCCCCTCCCCCCCCCTCTCTTCGCCCCCCCCTCTTCGCACCCCCCTCTCCGCCCCCCTCTCTTCGCCCCCCTCTCTTCGCCCCCCTCTCTTCGCCCCCCCCCCCCCCCCTCTCTTCGCCCCCCCTCTCTTGCCCCCCCCCCCTCTCTTCGCCCCCCCCTCTCTTCGCCCCCCCTCTCTTCGCCCCCCCCCTCCTTCGCCCCCCCTCTCTTCGCCCCCCCCTCTCTTCGCCCCCCCCCCTCCCCCCCCTCTCTTCGCCCCCCCTCTCTTCGCCCCCCCTCTCCTCTCTCTTCGCCCCCCCCCCCCTCTTCGCCCCCCCCTCTTCGCCCCCCCCTCTCTTCCGCCCCCCCTCCTCCCCCCCTCCCTCCCCCCCCCCCTCGCGCCCCCCTCTCTTCGCCCCCCCTCTCTTCGCCCCCCTCTCTTCGCCCCCCCCCTCTTCGCCCCCCCTCTCTTCGCACCCCCCCCCTCTCTTCGCCCCCCTCTCTTCGCCCCCCCCCCATCTTCGCACCCCCCTCTTCGCCCCCCCCCTCTCTTCGCACCCCCCTCTCTTCGCACCCCCCTCTCTTCGCCCCCCCCCTCTCTTCGCCCCCCCCCCCCCCCCCCTCTCTTCGCACCCCCCCTCTTCACCCCCCTCTCTTCGCCCCCCCCCCTCTCTTCGCCCCCCTCTCTTCGCCCCCCCTCTTCGCACCCCCTCTCTTCGCCCCCCTCTCTTCGCACCCCCCTCTCTTCGCCCCCCCTCTCTTCGCCCCCCCCTCTCTTCGCCCCCCCTCTCTTCCACCCCCCTCTCTTCGCCCCCCTCTCTCGCACCCCCCTCTCTTCGCCCCCCCCACCCCCCCCCCCCCACCCCCCCCCCCCCCCCCCCCCCCCCCCTCCCCCCCCCCCCCTCCGCACCCCCCTCCCGCCCCCCTCTCTTCGCCCCCCCCCCTCTCTTCCGCCCCCCCCTCTCTTCGCACCCCCCTCTCTTCGACCCCCCCTCTCTTCGCACCACCCTCTCTAGCACCCCCCCTCTCTTCGCACCCCCCCCTCTCTTCGCCACACCCCCTCTCTCTCGCACCACCCCTCTCCTTCGGCACCCCCCTCCTTCGCACCCCTCTCTTCGCACACCCCCTCGTCCCCCCCCCTCTCTCGCACCCACCTCTCTTCGCACCCCCCTCTCTTCGCACCCCCCTCTCTTCGCACCCCCCTCTCTTCGCACCCCCCTCTCTTCGCACCCCCCTCTCTTCGCACCCCCCTCTCTTCGCACCCCCCTCTCTTCGCACCCCCCTCTCTTCGCACCCTCTATATCTGGATATTATGTATAAACACACACACAGACCAACAACACAGAGGGAAAAGGGTGGTTGGAAGGTAAAGAAAATATCAATAAAAATAAAAGGATAAAGGATCTTTGCACTAGGATGGCTTCCAGTTAATGTTTTTCTCGAGTTCAAGCTTTCTTTTTGGTGCTTCTTCCTTCTCAGCTTGAGATAGTTTTTTTCTGACAAGGTTGTCTACTTTCTCCAAGTTTATAGTGAAGATGTGCCAGGCACTCACTGCTTCTAGAACGATAATGCAGTTTTCAAGTTCAGCAGCGCGAGAGAGGCTATTCCTTTCATTTTCAAGGTCTAGGCACTACTTCTGCCCCACTTTCTCAGAAACATCCTGCAGGAACCTATCACTGACTGTTGTCAGGCAGAACAGTCCCTGGCCAACCCACAGCTTTCCAGCCAGCCAATCAAACTAACTTCCTCCAAAGCTGTTTATTAAGATTCACTCGGCGCCGCCTGTTTTCTCCTCTCCAAAGTACAAAACCGGGAACACACTGTCCTGACAAGCAGGCTGCTTCATCTCAAGCCCTCTGCTTCAAGGAGTATTCCAATTATAGGTCCACGGACCAAATATATTAAAATTAAAAAATGGGAACAAAGGAAATAAACAGGAAAGACTCGTACAAAATAAAATGGAAGGTACATTGGTAAAATGGTCCACAGGTGTAAATCAAATATGCTGGCTGAAACTGATACAAAAGCAAAGTGCAAAGGGGCCCCATTTCTCGGGGTATCCGGTTGTACTTTGTTCTGGTCAGACTGGGACCTGGCCTCCAAATCACCCTGCTGTTACTCCGTGATTTGTAAAGCCCGCATAAATACACCCTTGGTAGTGATATCGTTCCCGTTATCAGATTGCTACTGCCTCATAATCGCTTCCATGTGCCCATTGCAGCGCACGTAAGAACCATCTACATCTCGTGATTGCATTACTTTCATGTGATGGTTCCCAGTTATCCGTTCCATTTACCATCAGAGATGCTGTGATTAGGTTACCAGTTTCAATCGTTCGATTCTTCAACCTGCTGTTTTTGGAACATGCAAGGGTCGAGCAGTCTGTGCGTGAGGCTGATTCTTGAAGACCAGCAGCTATGTGAACCTCCCGGCCGTTGGAAACATGCTCGGTGACCCCATCCTCACCCCTCTCCAGATCCTGATTTGTACAGGTCGAGAGCTACAAAGAATTTGCAGTTACATTAGTGTCTTTATTGCAACGGTACTTCCTTCAGTGCAGGATTTCTAGTTACTCTTGCATCAAAGTCTTTTAACAGAATCAAAACTTCACACTTTATAAAAACCTACATTAATTTGCACTTGTGTAAAACCAGACCACAAAATAGAAAAACAAACTTTGCCAAGAGTCTAGCCTTGTAGCTTGTTTACAGTCACAGTGCTGGAAATGAAAGTTTAATTGGGAAAGTTGAAAAGGGATGTTTACACCTGATGGACTCAATATTGTTCAAGGAGGAAACATTCTATTTCCTTGAAATCAGCCTGTTATAATTTCAGCATTTATCATTCGAAAACAAAGAGCCTCCGACCTACCAATCTTGTTCCGAGGCAAAGTCTCTGTCTGGGATTCACGTTTCACAGCAACATTATAACTCGTCCTTCCTCTTGTCTGTTTATGCAGTGGAATGGAGCTGTGAAAAAAGGATTTGAAAACATTTTTTCCCCACCTAGTTCTTCCTATCTTCACCAAGGTTCTCTAGAAGGGGATTAAAGTTTGACAGCTGCAAGTCTGTAAGTTATAGAATTCTCTGAAAATGAAAGAGGGTGGGTAGGGAGGAAGGGGATGAATGGGAGCAGTGGGGTCTTCGTTATCACTCAATTTCTTGAAGAACATTCAGGACTTTACATTTCAGTCGACATTAAATTTCCCGAGAATACGTCGTTCATCGACACAACCCTGGATTCCCTTTTGAACTCACTCCTCCTCCTCTTGGTTTTTGCAATGAAAAAGGTAACCCGAAAGTGGAGGTCCTATGCTTGTAGTTTCTAAGGGCGTCTCCAGAATGTTTTGAGATTTGATGACAGGTTTACTCTCATTGTTTTCCAGGCGATTGTGCAGCAGTTGACGATTAGGCCCAGCATAAATATCCACCTCATGCCAAACTCTCGCTTCTGGAGGGTATAGACTAGAGTCAATGGCATTATATTTTAATTCACTGACAGCTTTTCAAAACTCTTTTCATTCAAACCTACATTTTTAGCTCAAAAATGTCGAACTTTTGAGCAATATGTGTTATGAAATAATTGTCCTGCCATTTTGCCACATTTATAACCAATTGCATCATCTCATCCACCCTCAGTCCCAATCCTCCCTGTCATCCCCATCCCATGTCATTCACTTCTTCCCAACACTTCACGTCCATGCGATTCTCTTCGCTTGACATTCTACACCTGCTATGCCATGCAATCCACATCCCGCTGATCAATCTCATTCTATTCCTCATGGGAATAATCTCTCCAGCAATGGTAACTGTGTTGTTCAGTTCCCTTTACCTTCTGCTGTTTTTGGACAAAGGGTGGAACCTGGTTTGATAGATCCTAACTTTTATTTAGAAACATGGAGGGTGGTAGCTATACACGGTCACATAGCCTGCTGATGAACTTTTACTGAAAGATTAAACATTTATTAAACAAGAAACAATTAAGTGTATTACACTACTCCTTCACCCACAACTATACTTTACAGATCATAGAAACATAGAATTTACAGTGCAGAAGGAGGTCATTCGGCCCATCGGGACTGCACCGGCCCTTGGAAAGAACACCCACTCAAGCACACACCTCCTCCACCCCATCCCCTTAACCCAGTAACCCCAATTAAACTTTTTGGACACGAAGGGCAAGTTAGCATAGCCAATCCTCCTAACCCGCACATTTGGACTGTGGGAGAAACCGGAGCACCCGGAGGAAACCCACGCACACACGGGGAGAACGTGTAGCATCGACACAGACAGTGACCCAAGCCGGGAATCGAACCTAGGATCCTGGAGCTGTGAAGCAAATGTGCTAACCACTATGCTACGTGTTGCCCCCTTTCATGAGGATAACACGAGCTACAACATCTACCTTATATTCTGATGTTCACAGTAAGCCCATGTAACCAATAGGCGACCTGTGGTCGGACACCACCACACTCTGAAACCAAGTGATGGGTGTAATCCAAAAGCAGATACTATGAATCACTCATCAACTCCCCCAGGCACATGTCACACTGTGAGCGAACCAGTCTCTCTCAATTCTGTCTTTCTCCCGAGGCTTCCAATCTCAATGCTCAAGGTACTCTCCTTGGAACCTTCTTCCAAGCAGGCTCTCTCCCTGATATCTTCAAGAGGTTTCAATCTCTCTTTCCAATGTCCCTCTCCCCTGGATGACCACATGCATCAAAGCTTCATGTTTCAGATATTCAGCTGGGCCATCTGGATGCTTTTGCTTCACAGGCCCATAGATTTTCACAGTGACTTCATTGCAGTGTTAATGGAAACCTACTTGTGACATTAATAAAGATTATTATGATAGTAAGGAGTCACCAACCTTTGACTGTCTCCTTGGATCTTCTGGTTTCTCGCAAACCCACTTTGTTCAAAGTCTGCTCCCTGCAGCTCTGCCTTTTCCGACCTCAGGTGACTGCACGGAGACTGCACGTTCTCCCCGTGTCTGCGTGGGTTTCCTCCGGGTGCTCTGATTTCCCCCCACAGTTCAAAGACATTGAGGACCAAAGGGCCTGTACTGTGCTGTACTATTCTATGTTCTATGTGCAGGTTAGATAGATTGGCAATGCTAAATTGCCCCTTAGTGTCCAAACGATTAGGTGGGGTTACTGGGTTCCGGGTTGGGATGGAAGCATGGGCTCTTTCCAAGGGCCGGTGCAGACTTGATGGGCCGAATGGCCTCCACCTGCACTGTAAGCTCTGTGATTCTATAATCTCTGCTGCTCACTCTAAATTTCACTTAAGAGGACCTGTTTTGCAGATTCCTGTGCTTTCACTTTGACCAGTAGACCTTCCTGTTCTTTTGGGAAATGTGCCCCCTTCTGTTCCCACCCTGCATGCTGTAGCAGTTTCTGTGGAGTGGTGTTTTCCTCTGGGTCACCTTGTATCTTTGTGGGTCTCTCTCTGATTCGCTATTTGCGAAACAACAGCACAGTTTTTCCTGCTTTGGTTAGCACTGTTGTTTCATAGCACCAGGGACCCGGGTTCGATTCCCGGCTTGGGTCACAGTGCGGTGTCTGCACATTCTCACCGTGTCTGCATGGGTTCCCTCCGGGTGCTCCGGTTTCCTCCCGAAAGACGTGCTTGTTAGGTGAATTGGACATCCTGAATTCTCTCTCAGTGTACCCGAACAGGTGCCGTAGTGTGGCGACTGGGGGATTTTCACAGTAATTTCATTGCAGTGTTAATGTAAGCCTACTTGTGACAATAATAATGGTTATTATTATTATTATTATTATAGAAGGGTCTTAAAATGTCATTAAAAATGCAGATATGGAAACCAAATCTCGGGCTCTCCCTTTCTTGACATGAAAATACAGAAATTTAAATTAAACTTGAACTCACAGCTCATTTCCAACACACATTACACAAATCCAACTCATTCAAAACTATTTCTGTTTCCCAAATTAGAGGAAAAACTCCATGTTTCCAGTCAATGATCTTTCACCAGATATTGTTTGTTAATCATTTCTCAACTAAAATGTGAGCATTTTGTAATGAGGCATTGAGGCCTGAGCTAATTCATCATGATCAAAAGACCTGTAGTAGATATGCATTTAGCGGGTGTAATTATTATGGTGCTGGGCACGCAATCCGGACGCTGTGACTGCAACATCCATCATGGAAGCTGTAAAACTGAATTGAAATTAAATCTGATAAGCACCAGGGGAAAAAAAATCAACATGAAGGCTTGTTGTGAAAACCCACTGTTCGGCCTAATTGTCGGTTCCATCCTGCACGCCTCTACCTGGTTTGGTCTTAATGTGTTTTGCAGTAGCCTTGCAAGTCACTCAGTTGTGAAAACAATCTGTGCAAGCCAAGGTCCACTGCACTCTCCTCAAAGCGATTGGGAATAGGCCGACATTCCAAGAATTAATTGGGGGGAAAAGTATTCTATTTCAGTGCAATATCTAACAGGCCATAGACATGAAACACTTTGGCAGTACAAAGATCGAAGATGAACCACTGAAGATGTTGGACTGGTGTTGGACAAGACCCAGTGGCTTGCCAGACTAATTAAAGCCAACATTGTACACTCAGTAATTTTTACATTGAGCCATACACAGGCAGGAGTTGGGCGCATTGGCTCTATGGCCAAAGGGCGGCACGTTGCCACTGCTGCCCCACAGCACCAAGGACCCAGGTTTGATCCTGGCCATGGGTCACTCCATGTGGATTTTGCACATTCTTCCCGTGTCTGCGTGGGTCCCGAAAGATGTGCAGGGTAAATGGATTGGCCATGCTAAATTGCCTCTTAATAGGAGAAAAAATAAATTGGGTACTTTAAAATGCAATAAAGCTCTGTGGCCAGAAGGACACAGTGCAATGAGTATTGATATTGGAATCTGTGACCCACCATTCGGGCTCCCACTGATACTGGTCTCAGTCCAATGGACTGGAAATAATTTCACCATTACCATTAATGGCTTCTGAACATGACCTGGACTGAAGAAGATTGCATGCTGGTTTGCAGCCTTTCTGACTGATCTTATTTCAAGTGGAATCATCCTCAATCATTCTGTTTATTTTTATCTTACAACTTGAGGTTGCTAAGACATTGGCAAGGTCATCTGGGATGAATTGCAGAGCTCCGTGTACCAGCCCTGAGTTAACATGGTGTTTTTTTCAACTTTCAGCACTCCAGGAACTACATTAATAATACAAAGGTCATGTAGGGGTTAACAGTTTATAAATTACAATGGATAAAATTCCAGCAATCAAACAGCAATGCCACAATGCAATGAAATTATTTCCTTGAAAAGAGATCACCGCACCTTCTAGCTGGGTTTTAGCATCTTGTGAGCGTTATCTCGAATTGATGATCCATCCATCTCCACACCCTGTATTAATCTGTCGTTAGGATACCGCCTTGCTGTAAGGAATTGGTCCATTAATAGCTGCTGATGTGTCATGGAGTAATTCGATAAAGAAACTTGGAAATATACTTATGGTACCAGCATGGACACCATCTGAGGAAAAATAGGGACCTGCCCTAGTCTACAGTGTAGCTGGTGCCAGTTTACTTGGGCTCAAATGCCTCTAACTCATATGTAGGCTGATAGAGAGACATCCATGGCAAAGGATCATCTGGACTCGAAACGTTAGCTCTTTTCTCCCCCTACAGATGCTGCCAGACCTGCTGAGATTTTCCAACATTTTCTCTTTGGTTTCAGATTCCAGCATCCGCAGTAATTTGCTTTTATTCAGTTTTATTAGAGAGACATCCATGATCATTATAACTGGAGAAGTCACTGATATGAGGAGAGACCCTAAAACAGTCCTCTTAATTGTATATGGCTGAAGAAAAGGAATATTGAAAATTTGCTCATCTCTTATTAACACATTACTGAGCATGTACACCATCCTCCATTAATGGCATTTTCCCCCAAATAATTGTCTTGTAATATTTTATATTCAGAGTAGTCTTCAACAAAAGGGTATTTTTTTAATGTTTGACCTGTACGATTGGTGGCACACACAGAATATACAAGTTGGCCTGCACGCTGTGTAAATGACAGAATGACAACCTTTTGAAGAAGCCTTACTACTTTTTGCCTAAACGTAGAAAGAGATGTTGCTTGATTTGTGTGTTAAAAAGGGGATGGGATTTGATGCACCTGATGACCTTTGCCGATTTAGTGAATGATTGTCTGTCCTGCAATGGAAGCATCGGGTGGGGGTGGTGGGTCAGTGAAAGAGAGTCTGCTTCATAACTCGTACAATGCAGTATAACACAGTGACTTTTTGACCTTGAGTTTCCCTTCCGTCACTGGCAGGCATCCAATCTTACCCATGAGCTAAACCAAATAATGGTATCATTGTGCCCATGCAGGGAAGGGATGCTGGCCGAGATTCCCTAGCCTGGAACCCTACAGCATTCACTAGGATCGAAGTGTGTGTCGGTGGATGTTGCACAATTGTACTTGATTTAGAGGCTGAAATAATCGTCATTGGAACTTAGAACCACATGGAGAGCATTGGCCCTTTGTCTGCCCAATTCATCAGCTTGGACAGCTGCTTAGCACTAGGAAGTTGAGCATTTGAGCAACACATCTCGAGGGCGAGAGAAACAAAACAAGCAAGGCCCTGTGCGTATAATCGGCATGTAGAAATAACAGCCCACTCTGTATTGTGGATAGAAACAATAGGTTTTCATTTATTTAGCACCCTTCACATTTTCAGCATATCCGGAAGCGCTTTATAGCCAATGAAGTACTTCTGAAATACAGTTACTAATGTAGTGAAAGTGGCAGCCCTTTAACACACAGCAGCTCCCACTGACAACAATGAGATAGTGGCCAAATAATCTGTTTTTGTGATGCTGGCTGAGAGAATAATGTTGGCTGTTTCAATTATCTAATGCAGTGTGTTACAATTGGGGATCTCACAGTAAGAAGTTGTGTTTTCAATGTTGCCAGTATATTTCCAGTAAAAATGTTAGATGACGTCTATTTGCACCAGAAAAAAACCCCAAGTGACACAAGTACAGATTTTGACTGACCAAACATGGGTTTGGTGCATCCAAACATGGTAAAAGATGTTCCAAATCTGTCTCATTGGGCCGCATTGCATGATTTAGATAAGATCACTGCAAAAAATGGGCTTCCTACATTGCCAAAAGTCTTGGGAAAGAAGAATAGGAGTATATAAATGCATATTTTGATAAATTACTGAGGCAGTTTGTGAAAATGTATAATTGCTTGTCTTGTGTTGCTTAAACCTTTGGCCACCCTATTGTTATCTTCCACATTGACGACTTTAATGCTGTCTTGGCAAGCCTCTTCTCCTATCCTATTGGGGCCTCACGGTAGCATGGTGGTTAGCATCAATGCTTCACAGCTCCAGGGTCCCAGGTTCAATTCCCAGCTGGGTCACTGTCTGTGTGGAGTCTGCACATCCTCCCCGTGTGCGCGTGGGTTTCCTCCGGGTGCTCCGGTTTCCTCCCACAGTCCAAAGATGTGCGGGTTAGGTGGATTGGCCATGCTAAATTGCCCGTAGTGTAAGGTTAATGGGGGGTTTGTTGGGTTACGGGTATACGGTTTAAGTGGGGTGATCATTGTTCGGCACAACATCGAGGGCTGAAGGGCCTGTTCTGTGCTGTACTGTTCTATGTTCTATGTTCTATCCCAAGGGACCTTCAACCTTCAGCATTTTGGTCGATACTCCAGCACACAGCTACTGTTCCCTATCATTCGTTGTCTGCTTTGGTTCACAGTCCTTCATGGAATCGCAGAATCAGTGCAGAAGGAGGCCATTTGGCCCATTGAGTCTGCACCGGCTCTTGGAAAGAGCATCGTACCTAACCCCACGCCTCCACCCTATCCCCGTAACCCCATCTAGTCTTTTTGGACACCAAGGGCAATTTATCATGGCCAATCCACCTAACCTGCACATCTTTGGACTGTGGGTAGAAACCAGAGCACCCGGAGGAAACCTGCGCAGACACGGGGAGAACGTGCAGACTCCACACAGACAGTGACCCAAGCTGGGAATCGAACCTGGGACCCTGGAGCTGTGAAGCAACTGTGTTAACCACTGTGCTGCCCATAGAACTTACACCACAGAAACTGACTGTTTCGCACACCAACTTGCTTTATACTCTGCATGTACCTCCTCCTCTCGTACCTTTAGAATTCAGGTATCTTCCCCATGTTTGTAAATGTATTTGTGGCCATGCCTCGCCTAACCTCCGCAACCTCATTTAGCCCAAGTCCTCTGTCTTTCCCACCGCTTATCTTTGCAACTTTCCATCTTCAATGTGGGACTTGCGCTCTGGGGCACCTCCACCTCTCTGGCTTCATATCTTCAGAGATGAGGAGGAATTTCTTCAGCCAGAGGGTGGTGAATATGTGGAACTCTTTGCCGCAGAGTTCTGTGGAGGCCAAATCCCTGAATGTCTTTAAGACAGAGATAGATAGGTTCTTGATTAATAAGGGGATCAGGGGTTATGGGCAGAAGGCAGGAGAATGGACATGAGAAAAATATCTGCCATGATTGAATGGTGGAGCAGACTCGATGGGCCGAGTGGCCTAATTTTACTCCCTGGTTTTATGGTCACTGCTCATTTCTAAAGCCTGCTGCAAACCACTTCAACCATTCCTCCAGTGACAGCCCCTAATTCTTCCTCTTGATCATCCGATCTGCTGAACTATATGCCAACCAGCGTACAAAGGACATTCTTTCTCTCGCTATTTTGTCACAAAGTCCCATTGGTAAAAGATATTTTTTCTAATCCACTACAGCAACTAAAAGTGGGCAAAGCCAACAAGGGATTTGAATGTGAGGACGAGAATTTTAAATCCGGATACTTAGAAAAAGTCTCTTAAAAGTATATATATCTCCATGTGGCCACTTTATGAGCCCTTGTAGCTAGTAATAATTTTTAATACTTGGCAGTGCCTAATGTTATGAAGCACAGTAAAAGTCTGAAGGTTCTCCATTCAGTTACCTGAAAATAGGCAGTCGGTGCCAGGGCCGCAGTTTTTCTCATTAAACAAAGCCCCCTTTAATGCAGGTCGGGATTTTGGGCTTGACTTCCGATGAGGCGCAAAAGAGTACAAACTTCACTTTTTTGCAGTATTTTTGGAAGGAATTCCATTTTGCTAAAAAAAAACTCCTGGTCAGCTTTTTATTTCAGCATGAGGGTGGGATGAAGTGTGACAAATAGAGGCTCTTAGTCTTGCGCAAAGGAATCGCTTGTTTTCCTAACCAGTATGTTGCCACCTGCTCCATGAGGTTTGAATTGCTGTTGAGTTTTGTTATTGCTAGCACAACCCTTCAGTCACCGTTTAAAACCTTTTCTCCTGGCCCCATTCTTGAGGTAATATTTCAGATTGTCCCCTTCTATTTTGTAAACTGTTTTGCATAATTCTGGAACATCATCTCTCACGTGTCTCCATACTTTTTTTTTTATAAATTTAGGGTACCCAATCATTTTTCCAATTAAGGGGCAATTTAGAGTGGCCAATCCACCTAGCTTGCACCTTTTTGGGTTGTGGGGGCAAAACCCACGCAAACACGGGGAGAATGTGCAAACTCCACACGGACAGTGACCCAGAGCCGGGATCGAACCTGGGACCTCGGCGCCATGAGGCAGCAGTGCTACTCACTGCGCCACCGTGCTGCCCACGTGTCTCCATACTTAACTGAGCTTCTGCCTACTTTCAAATCCATTATATTGCCTTCACCCAGACTCGGTGCATCCTCATCCATCCATGTGTTACTTCCAAACATATCTATTCCAGAGCTCTGATCAGTGCCTCTGATTTAAAACTCTTTTACTCGCATTTAAGTCCATTGATAGCTTTGCCCATTTTGAGCCTCAACTCCTCTAATCCTATAGAACATTGCACCCCGCCTACTCTGGTTTCTTGTGCATACCTTATGCTTTTTGCTCTACTATTAGTTGCCAGGCCTTATAATAATCTTTATCGTCACAAGTAGGCTTACATTAACACTGCAATGAAGTTACTGTGAAAATCCCTTAGTCGCCACATTCCGTCGCCTGTTCGGATACACGGAGGGAGAATTTAGAATGTCCAATTTACCTAACAAGCACATCTTTTGGGACGTGTGGGAGGAAACTGGAGCACCCGGAGGAAACCCACGCAGACACCGGGAGAAGGTGCAGATTCCGCACAGACAGTGACCGGGAATCGAACCTGGGACCCTGGTGCTGTGAAGCAACTGTGCTAACCACTGTGCTACCATGCACTGGCTAGTTCCTAATTTCTGGAATTCACTCAGTAATACTTTCCATCTTTCCTTTGCCCCAAACCCCTCCTTAAAACATCTGTTACCAAGATGTTAGCCTCTCCTCCTAATGTGTTCTCTGGTTTGGTGTCAGCTTTTGCCTAATAATTCTTTGAAGTATCTTGGGATGTTTTCTCATGTGTCACAACACCCTGAGCTAATGCACGGTCATTTCCAGCCCCACTTGACCTGAGTTGTGATACAAGTGAATTAGCCAATAATTCTTAGAACAATATCCAAAGTCTTTGGCCTTTAACTGCCCAATAATGACAGTTACCAGGTTTGTAAATTTAAACAGTTACTTTTTATTAATACCGAAAATTATAATGAAATATGCAGAAAATATAACTGGTTAATTGTTTCCTAATTCCCCACTTTAACTTGCCCCCACCCTATATGTATACACACAGGGAGGAGAGGGGTAAAAATCATAAGTGAAAGGTAACAAGTCTTTCTTTCAGATGGTGTTTATTTTTTAATTTTAGAGTGCCCAATTCATTTTTCCCAATTAAGGGGCAATTTAGCGTGACCAATCCACCTAGCCTACACATCTTTGGGTTGTGCGGGCAAAACCCATGCAATCACGGGGAGAATGTGCAAACTGCACACGGACAGTGACCCAGAGCCGGGATCGAACATGGGACCTCGGCACCGTGAGGCAGCAGGGCTAACCCACTGCGCCACTGTGCTGCCCAGATGGTTGTTTTTAACATCTTTCTCCCAAACCTCGCTTTCAGAGGTTTTACTGTAGATTCAGGTCTCCGTAGTTTTCGATAATTAGCACTCTCAGCCTTTCTGGAGAGAGAGAGCAGGTCCTTGTCTGTGTGTCGAGGACTCAATTGCTTCCTGGGGTCTCTAAGAACCAGCCCACTGGGATAGGATCCAATCACCACCCATTACCAGGCAGAATGTGGCCTTTCGGCCAATTCATTGGCTATTAGCCAATCAATCAACTGAGTCCCACCCCATCTCTCTGAGGTCTGAGGTCTCTTTTTTAAATTAGCAGTGTTCTTTTCTTTAATTTCTGAATTCTTCATTTCCACTCTGCTGCTTGTCTTAAAGATACATGTCCATTAATCATCCATGGATCAAACGTGTTAACAGCAAAATAAAAGATCGGGTAATAAAGGGAATAACCAGGAAGCACTCTAACGTGTGCTAAAGGCTGTATATAAACTGTGTTGTTAACGTTGGAAAGCCCATATGCAGTCTTTTGACATAATTCAGACCTCTACACCAAGTGTCAAAATTGTGGTTCTCCCCTGTACCGCCTCTGGTGCTCCAATTACTCTGTGTGTACGTTAGGTAGTGAAGCAGAACTGAAGATGAACAAGGCGGATGCAAACGAGCTACTGCGGATGTGTGATGATGATGCAAGACAGACGAGTGACATACCATGATAGCAGATCACCTGGTCGGGATAACTACCAGCTGCAGCAAGAGAGAGAATAGCCGATGGGTAATGAAGTAGATGTAATTTATCTGGATTTTCAGAAAGCTTTCGACAGGGCCTGAGATTAATGAGTAAGGTCAGACAATGTGGAAAAGTGGCCGAATGGATTGCTAGCTGGCTTCAAGACAAAGAGTGGGAGTAAAGGGTAGTTATTGATAATGGTGTTCCACATGGCTCGGTGCTCGAACCACTGCTGTTCACAATTTATATGAATGATTTGGACTTTGAAATGATAAACAATTTCTCAAATTGCCGATGACACCAAAATTGGGGGAGGGGAGATAATCACTACCGAGGAGGACTGCCAACAAATTACAGGAGGACATTCATAGATTTGCAGAATGCGCAAATAATTGGGAAATGAAGATCAGCACAGTTGCAGAGGGTCTAAAGTAGAATGACAAGGGTATGGGAACCTAAGCAGGCTGATGAGGGAAAGGAAGCCACGGTGGTAATAAAAGAAAGAACAATAAAATGCAAAAACAATAGACAGGATAATCAAGGGCGAGAGGCAAATTGGGCCACAGTACAAAGAAAAGTTTGAATGATTAAAAATGGCAAAAGCGGCACGCCTAAAGGCTTTGTGTCAAAATGCACAAAGTATTTGGAATAAAGGGGAGGAACCGACAGCACAAATCGGGTAAGTGGATATTATCACATAGACGTTACAGAGACATAGTTAGAAGGAGATCAAAACTGTGAACTTATTATTCAGGGATATTTGATCTTTCTGAAAGACAGCAGGAAAGGAAAAGGTGGTGGGGTAGCACTGTTAGTAAGAGATGCAATGAGGACAGTTGAGAGACAATCGCGACTCGGGTGATGTAGAGTCCATTTGGGTGGAGGTAAAAAACAGCAAAGGAAAGAAGACATTGGTAGGAGTAGTGTGTAGACCCCCAAACAGCAGCCATACTAGGAAAGGGTATAAATCAACAAATAACAGGAGCATGATATGTAGCCTGAAAATCTGGTAGCTGCTTGTAAAGACCACATAACAAATAGATCTCTGATATATTTGGAAAAATCACAGCCAGGTAGTTTTATCTTTGAGCGAGTTGGTTCAGATTTTCCATGTAAAAGCGATCTTCTAGTTTCCTTGTTGGTGTAGTTTACTCTGGGTTTGACTCCCAAGTTCCATACCAGGAGCTGAGCTTGTATTCCAGTCTGACAACATTGGAGCACTGAGGAATGGCTGGACTACCAGTGTGCCTGCCAGTGAATGAATGAGAACTCGAATCAAGGCTGCATCGATCTTGAAGAGCTAAGAGTTCTGGTGTGCGGGCCAATGTCCTTCTCTCAGCCAGCACCAAACATAAAAACAAAATAAATCATCTTGTTGTTGTGGGCCTTTGCTGGCACGAAGTGGCTGCCACATGGAGGTTACAGGTACTGTGCTCCTATAGCAACAAAATACATTAAGTACTTATGAGATGTTTTGATGGCTCGATAAGGTCCTATACAAAAGCAAGTCTTGTTATTATAACTTTATACATCTGTTGCTAGCTTGTGCCTGGCACCATGCCTAGTTCTGGGTTCTTTATAGCTCCCAGCACTGCAACCGCTGCTGTATGTCATTCAAAACTTTGGTTTTTAAAAGATTTTTCTTCCATCTCCTTCTGAATGAAGCTTCTAACATTCGGGCGAAGTTATGCAAGCACAGCACTCGCTGATACTGAACCCAAGGGATCACACCCTTCCTTTGAAAGCGATGATGCTTAATAAACAAATGTTGACAGTGTTTTGACCATAGTATGGGGCACATTGCAGATGACCAGGTCCTCACCTAATGCCCTTTCCAGCAGAATCACGGAGTATGTAAGTTTTCTCTTTGTTTCTGGCCTAGTTACAACCAACTACAGTCTACAAGAGTCCACTATTGTGCCAGCTGAGCACTGACCAATCACAAGCCTGGGATTGAGCATGGCTTTCATTGTAGCGTATCTCAGTCCTATGTAATATGGTTTACTTTCTGAACGAACTTGGCTTCTCACCTATGTGGGCAAGCTGCCAGTAGATCTCCATCAGTGTTTCTCTGAAACCAGCTGCCAGGAACATGTAGCAGAAACTTTCCATACTGATTTCCCTTGTTCCCCTTCAGGAGGGGGGGTCAGAGTTTCTGAAGGAAGGGGGAGAAGTAACAAAGCCAAATCTTTGAAAATATTTGCTCTGGGGGTTTGGGCAGCGCCTGCAAGACTGCCATGAGAAGGTGGTGGTCAGCTGCCTTCTTCAAACACTATAGGCCTTGTAATTGTCCCCCCAACCATGTTAAAACAAAGTTTTGGAAGAGTCCCAGTGTCAAGGCCCCAATAACTGATTTGGCTGCAATCGTATTGAGGGGAAAAGTGGCCATTAATCTGCAGGGATGTGAGCAAGGAAGGTGCATGATAAGATGCATGGCCTTTTAGAAAAAAAATGTGACCTGGATATATTGGGCTGAAGGGATTTGGAAAAAAGCGTTAAAATTCAAAACCTGCAGCTGAAAGATAATTGTTCTATTACCAGTGGGAGATTCTTCATTAAAACACTGGTTGGATGTTTGAACCCAAGGCACAGAGTACAGAAAATACTACACATGTGAAAGGGCTTTTATGCTCAATTACGTAGCACTATTAGAAAGGAGAATCCTGTGAGAATTTTAATTAAAATCGTACATTTGCAGGGTACATGGTGTGTCTGCTACTCAAACTGGTATTAGTGTTAAATATTGGCTTACTTCATGAAAAACCGTGCAGTCTTTAGAATGATGGTATTGTTACATGTATTGTCATGGGACTGGGTGAAGCTATGGAACTCTTCTCTGGGATGCCTTACATCTAAATGCCTGTTGTGTTGGCATGGCAATGCATTGTCACAGTTAAGTATATAGGTTAACTTATTGCATTTTACAGTATCTCACCCTAGGCAACTAAGGAATTGAACACAGTGGCTCACCTGATACCTTTGTTTTTCCAACTCTTTGTAAGCAATGGGTTACTGTAGGTGGTGTTACTTTTTGTATTTATGAAAACGCCATGTAATTACTGAATTTGTTTTTTTAAACTGAAAATTTATTGGATGAGAGTTTGGAAACAGTGGTTTGTATTTCTAGCAGCATGGATGGAGGTGGAAAGAGCTTCACAGGAACATGAACAAAGGTGTAAATGATAAGTGGAAGAAAATGAAAAAGAGGCGGGGGAGCAAAAGTACAGTCAAAAAGAAGGGTCTTCAGTTCTTGAAGTTAGGGAGGAAGGAAAATGATAAAACAGCTTCAGGGTGCGTGTTGAGATGGGTGAATCTGGGCACACAATAGCCGAAACAACATCCTTGGAAGGTCTCGAGGGGGTTAAGCAAATAGTAGTTGGCAGTAGTTGGAGGTGAGGATTCTGGGTGTGCACCCATTTATATGGCTGGAGGAGATTGGGGAGGGAGAGTGGTGTGACACCATGAAGGAAATTGAAGAAGTGGGTCTTGAAGTTCATTTGTTGGAGCAGTGAGAGCTGGAGTTTGGTGAGGACAGGGATGTTGGGCTCAGAGCTGAAGTGTTTTGGGTTAGTTATAGGTTTTAGAGGCCTAGGTGGCTAGCAAGAAGTGACTTTGTGAAAACAAGCGTCAAGGTGGTACAAGCTTTGATATTGGTTTGGGCAGATGTGGAAAGGCGGATGATGTTTCCGAGGGGATACAATGTACCATTAAAACTCCTTAATTGTAATCTCTGCCCAACTCTGTGTGTCTAGTTCATCTGTGGTGTCAAATCAACAAATAAAGTTCACAGGATATAGTTTGTGTTCCGTTTGTAGACCTGATCATCAGTCAACCCTAAAGTTTATTTGCTTTTCTTGAGTTACCTGATCATTGCACGTGTGGAAAATCTGTGAGTTTCATAATGCCATTCTTCATTGGCTCTGTAAGTGAAGAAAAGCATCCATTTGATTGTGTGTACGTGAAAAATAATTCTTTCCTTAACTAGTTTGGGGTGACTAGTAAATTCCCATAGACGTTGTGTCGAAGTCAAACTTTGAAACCTTGGAAAAATCCCTTCAAAAACAGGAAGTGACTTGCAGACTGAGTATCAAAGTGAAATGCCAGTGTTGAGTTCTTAGTTGTTTGCTACCTGGGGTCTGCTGTGCAGTTACTCTGTTGACTGGCAACTAAAATGTACTTCCATGTGAATTTTCCTCTTTGTGCAGATGGTGACAATAAGAAATTACATCAAGGATGACCAACAGCTATTTTATTGACATAAAAAACCTGAAAGAGCCTGATATAGAATTCCAAAGTTTCTTGGTTGGTTACGTTAAAAGAAAATCTCTCTCTCTTCAGGTACCATGCTCTAAGAGGGCATGGGTGACCATGGACCTCCAAATACTGCTGTTGCCTTCTGCAAGTTCTGTCTGAAAGGAGACTCCCCACTTTTAGCACCTGCCATGACGTATTGGAAGGGTTTACTCAACCTGTTTGGCCTTGGCCATCATGTCCTGGTGTGGGGCTCGAACCCAGAGATTCTGACTGAGGCAGGAATGCTACCCACTGCACCACAAGACTTCTCTTTTATAAAAAAATAAATAAAAAATCTCCGCATCATAAAAAAAAACAAAGTGCGTGCTATTTACTAGGACGCTAGTCATGGGCTCACCTTCTGTAGTAACCTTGGAAGCCACGTTGGTTCAAAACACAGGTTGCTTCTTGATGCTGCTGTGAAAACATGGACCATCCCTTCAGCTGCTCCTTAATGCTACGAAATAGAGAATCCTCACCTTACTGAGCCGGCACACGGAGGTGAATGCCTACCCTTTACAGATTAGTCTGCTCTCTAGCATCTGCTTTGGTTATACTCCTGCGGTGTGAATTGAAGGACCTATATATGGATCTTTAGGTGTTGTAGGGTGGTCTTCTTGCATTAGCCTAAGTGTTTTAATATTTTGGTGTAAAAAAGACTTCCTCAAACCCAGGGTGCCCCAAAGATCTTTTTAATCAATGAGGTGAACTGTGATCTTGAAGTGTAGCCATTGCTGTAACATGGGAAGCGTGTTAGCCTAGCCAATTTGTGCACAACTAACAGCAATGTTAATAAGTCCAGATAATGAGATTTAGTGGTGTTGATTGATGGATAAATATTGGCCAAGTGACCAGGGAAAACTCCCCCTTCATAATAGTGTCATGGTATCTTTAGTGTCCATCTGAGAGGGCAAACAGGGTCTCGGGTTTACATCTCACTCAAACGACTGTACCTCCGACAGTGCAGCACTTCCTTAGTACTGCACTGGAGTGTCAACCTTGATTTTTGTGCTCCCGACCCTGGAGTGGAACTTGAACCCCGTGACCTTCTGCCTCTTCTAAATTGCTGGCTTACTCTTTCGGAAAATGTTCAATCTGGGCATTGTGGAAATATTTTTTTAAAAAGCCAGCCAGGGTAACATGGGAAAATTCCAACGTGGCACAGCCACACCTTTAATAATAATCAGCACAGAAGCCAGTTGATGAAACATTATCCTACTTCTTGGTGCACCATCTATATAAAGTTGAGAAGCGAGTGCAATACTTAAAATGCCTTTTGCAATTTGGAAACAGAAATATTTGTAATTGTGTGTATACCCTATCTAATGAGGAAAAGTGTTCAGTAATTGGAGAACTGATGTTTGATGTTTTGCCATAAGAGTTGTAAAGTCCCTATGGAGAAAATTGTTTAGCAAAGAGACAACAAAACAAATGATTATCTGTCCTGCACATTCTGCAGTGTTTGGAATTGTATACTGGAAGTAATGCTCTCCTCATTGCTTTGACTATTTCCCCTTGATGGATGTATTTCTGTCAGCTTTTCCTCACCATTTCCTCCGCCCTGTACTTTCCATAAACATGGAGTCCCCAAGGAAAAGAAAATTTAAGTTAATCTGTTAATGGAACATCCTTCTGGCAGGAAAAATGCTCTTGTCGTTCAAGTCAGTAAGTTGGATGTTCTACTTTGTATTTCAGTCCATTGCAGTCCATTTAGCGGCTGTCGAATTGTCAAAAAGATGCCTTCTGCGGTGAAGCTGCTGTTGGAAATTTGCAAATGTGCTGAATGTATATGTGTGTGCGTTCTTTTGACGATCAGTGATCTGTCGTCCCTTAGTCCCAGCGCCTGAAAATGTTATGAGATCTTCTTAGACTTTCCCTGTCTGATCGTGAGCCTACATAAGAAGAATGACAAATAGTTTCTGGGCGTGTTTTGATTGCCAGCCAGTCACCCTGCAGTGACGATCTGAAAATCAATTCTTAAGAATGTAGCGGAAACTGCTTCGAGCAATTGGGGGAAGATGTTCTTTTTGTTAGACGCAAGACTGCTTTGCAGTGTAATTATTGTGTGACACATTACTGATCATGTTTTCTGTAATCTCCTTTGTGTTCCCCCACACAAAATAAGTTAAGTAGATAAAATTCATTTTTCCAAAAGGTGTAGATTCCACAGATTGTTCAGCACCAGTTTTGAAATACAGCTTGACTTTTGAGAGCAAACATGTTGAGACCTGATTTTTTTCACCGCTCCCATCCTCCAACTGCAAAACTTCTCATTTCATGGATATAGGTGTACACCAGCTGGCCCATTAAGTCCACACCATTTTGCTGGCCATAGCAACTCTTCAATACCACTTTCTTGCCCCTTTCCATATTTTACAATGCCCTTCTTTACTCGAAAGTATCCGTCTCCCCTTTGAAATATCAATTGATTCTGTTTTCAAACCTTTCTAGGACAACACTTCCAACATCTTCATCATCTGTTCAGAAATTCTTTTCTTCAGCATTGCTTTTGATTCTTGTGGCAATACTTGTTTTTGAACGGGACAATGTTTGAAACATTAATTTGGATTTATTGTCACATGCACCGAAGTACAGTGAAAAGTATTGTTCTGCGCACAGTCCAGCCAGATCGTTCCATACATGAAAAACATAGGACATATGATAAGTACACAAAGTAAATACATAGACATCGGGTGAAGCGTATGGAGTGTAGTGCTACTCAGTGGAGACAATGTATGGAGAGATTAGTTCAGTCCGTAAGAGGGTCATTCTGGAGTCTGGTAACAGCGTGGAAGAAACTGCTTTTGAATCTGTGTGTACTCAGACTTTGTGTCTCCTGCCCGATGGAAGAAGTTGGAAGTGAGAATAACCCGGATGGGAGGGGTCTTTGATTATGCGGCCCGTTTTCCCAAGGCAGCGGGAGTTGTAGACAGGGTCAATGGATGGGAGGCGGATTTGCGTGATGGACTGGGCTGTGTGCACGACTCTGTAGTTTCTTACGGCCTTGGGCCAAGCAGTTGCCATAGCAGGCAGTGATGCAGGCAGATAGGATACTTTATATGGTGCATCTGTAAATGTTGGTAAGAGTCAATGTGGACATGCCAAATTTCCTTAGTTTCCTGAGGAAGAATAGGCGCTGTTGTGCTTTCTTGGTCGTAGCGTCAATGTGGGTGGATCAGGGCAGATTTTTGGTGATGTGTACATCTAGGAATCTGAAATAAAAACACAAAATGGTGGAAGCCACCTCCATCCGTACCAGCCTCCCCGGACAGGCGCCGGAATGTGGCGACTAGGGGCTTTTCACAGTAACTTCATTGAAGCCTACTCGTGACAATAAGCGATTTTTATTTTCATTTTTTTCATTTCATCATTGATGCCCTCGTTCCCAACAGAACCTTTACTTTTCCCACCCAGTCCTCTTGTATGGCTCCCATCTTTGCGGCAGCAATTCCAAATGGTGCAGACCCAAGTGCCCAACTGAGTTTAGGCATCCATCACCAGATCTGCTGGACCACACCTGACCCTACCTTAATCTACCAAAAACACCCCCTCTTCCAGCATTATTTGATTTTCCCCTTAAATTCCTTCTCTTGTTTTGAATGCAGTCATTTGCCTAGTAGACCAACTACGCCCTGGCAATTGCTAGCTCACTTGTATTGGGTTCATGGGCAGGGTTAACTTTGAGCCCTGCTTTTACAGTGGGCACAGGGTTGATGTCTTATTTTCCTCCTGAGTATACTGCTTTACCAGGAGACTTGAGAAAAATCGACTTAAGGCTAATAAAAAAATGTAAATTTGCACCAATAACATGTGGATACTGTGCTGTACAGTTTTCATAACTTCAACTGTGCTATACATCGCTGGCATATGTCTGTCAATCTCTGCCATAATATTTCTGTTCTTAAAAAGTAGTTCAGAAGCAGTTACTATTTCCTGATTCATGATACCTTTCTGTTACTGTGTTTAGCTCGTGATGTATTTGTTATTCGATCATGACTTCAAAAATACATCAATTTGTTACAGGATATGAAACACCTGTATTGCTATTTTATGACACAATTGTATCAAATACCTCTTTCCCATCTCCCTGCCCCCAGTAAATGCAATATCTTCGTATTTCAGATTCTAAAACTTAATATTAATGAAGAGCATATTTCTGCAACCTCGTGTGGTTACTACCTCAATAATGAAAAATATGGATTTATATATCATTTCATCATGTTCTCAGGGCTTCTCCAAATACTTGACAGCCAGTGGATTACATTAGAATCACTGTTTGATCAGCAAAGATGATCACCAAATGTGTGCGCAACAAAACCCCAGTAATTGTAAATTAATTCCTGACTTGTAATCTGTTTTTGCTGGTGTTTATTTAAGCCAGAATGCTGAATAATCATTGCAAAAATTCCCAGATCTTCACTGAAGAATGTGTTCTTCCTATTCTCCACTGAATTTGCAGTCTTGGCCTCTGTGAAGCCTCAGCTGACAGGCCGGACTTCTGATAATGCAGCCTTCTTGCAGTGAAGTGGACTCCAGATTGGTGCACTCATCATAGAGTAGGGTTCAAAGCCATTTGACTGAGATGCCAATGCCACCAATTCGAATCATTGAAATATAACAGGCAGGAGGAGGCCATTTGGCCGAGCTCTTTCAAGAACAATCTAATTTGGCCCACTCCCTAGCTCTTTCATGTCTTTTTCTCCTTCAGATATTTATCAAATTCATAGTTCAAATCTGTTGAATCTGGAACCACTTTCCTATCACACCTAATCCTACCTACCTTTTGCGTCAAAAAAATATCCTCATGTTGCCTTTCATTCTTTTACCAATAGCCTTAAATCTGCTCTCATGTTTTGACCTTTCAGTCATTGGAAACAGTTTTTTGTCACTATGTCTAAACCCTTCATGATCTCAAATGTGGCTATCAAATCTCCTGCAAGCTTTCTCTTCTGAGGAGAACAACTCCCCTTTCTCTTGTCTGTCCACATAACTGTAATCCCATCTGTACCCTCTTCAAAGCCCTCACATCCATGCTAAGGTTTGACCCCCGCCCAAAATTGGACATGAATGAATGTTTATATAGGTTCAGCATAACTTCCTATTTATAAAGCCCCAGATCTCCTAAACGTTATTAATTGCTTTTGTTAACCAGTCCTGCAATTTCAGAGATCAGTACGTAACAACCCTTGGTCTTTATTTCTTTGCAACCTTTATAAAATTGTACAGTTTAGCAGTGTACTGTCTCTCCTCATTCTTCTTACCAAAATGCATCACTTCACTTTTCGGTGGTGGTTCCATCTGCCCTGTGCCCGCCTAATCCACTAGCTTTGACAAAGAGTCATCCAGACTCAAAACGTTAGCTCCCTTCTCTCTCCACAGGTGCTGTCAGACCTGCTAAGATTATCCAGTATTTTCGGTTTATAATAATAACAATAATTTTTATCATCACAAGTCGGCTTACATTAACACTGCAATGAAGTTACTGTGAAAAGCCCCTAGTCGCCACATTCCGGCGCCTGTTCGGTACACCGAGGGAGAATTCAGAATGTCCAAATGACCTAACAGCACGTCTTTCGGGACTTGTGGGAGGAAACCGGAGCACTCGGAGGAAACCGGCGCAGACACGGGAGAACGTGCAGACTCCACACAGACAGTGACTCAAACCGGGAATCGAACCTGGAACCCTGGAACTGAAGCAGCATTGCTAACCACTGTGCGACCGTGCCGTCCACGGATTGCAGCATCCACAGTAATTTGCTTTTATAATCCACTAGACTGTTTTTGTCCTCTTGAAGTTTATCACAATCTCCTCACTGTTTCCTGCTTCCAAATTTAATGACATCAGCAAATATTGAAATTTTGCCATACTGCGCCATATTTAAGCCATTAATGTGCATCAAAAAAATTAACAGTGGTCCTTGTACTGAACCTTGGAGGAACTCCATTGAATACCTCCATGCAATCCCAACAAAACAGCTATCCAACTCCCTTGGACAGTTTTTCTGCTTGTTCTGCAACATCTAAATGCATTTTTAAAAATATCAATTATCATTTCTGTCTAAATCTGTTTTCTTCACTCTTTCCAAGTTCGGCCATACTTGGAGTAATGTGTTCAATTCTGGTCGCCACACTACCAGAAGGATGTGGAGGATTTAGAGAGGGTACAGAAGAGATTTACCAGGATATTGCCTGGAATGGAGGGCATTAGCTATGAGGAGCGGTTGAATAAACTCGGTTTGTTTTCACTAGAATAACGGAGCTTGAGGGTCGACCTGATCGAAGTCTACAAAATTATGAGGGGCATAGAGTGGATAGTCAGAAACTTTTTCCCAGGGTAGAGGGGTCAATTACTAGGGGGCATAGGTTTAAGGTATGAGGGGCAAGGTTTAGAGGAGATGTACAAGGCAAGTTTTTTACACAGAGGGTAGTGGGTGCCTGGAACTCGCTGCCGGAGGAGGTGATGGAAGCAGGGACGATAGTGACGTTTAAGGGGCATCTTGACAAATACATGAATAGGATGGGAATAGAGGGATACGGACCCCGGAAGTGGAGAAGATTTTAGTTTAGACGGGCAGCATGGTCGGCGCAGGCTTGGAGGACCGAAGGGCCTGTTCCTGTGCTGTACTTTTCTTTGATCTTTGTTTTTTCTTTGTTCTTGCCATGTGCAAAACCAGCATTTTTTGCCAACCCTAATTGCCTTTGAGTTGGGTGGCATACAGAGTGGACCATGACAGACGTCAGGTAAGTGTCAACCACATTGCTATCTTGGGCGTCTTTAGATCCTTTTTGTCCACTTGTTCGGTTTGTGGGTCAAATTCAACAAATATATCAGGAAATAGTTTCCAGTGATCTGAAATCTCTCTTGCTTTTTAATGGTGGCAGGGTAGCACAGTGGTTAGCACTGTTGCTTCACATCTCCAGGGTCCCAGTTCGATTCCCGGCTTGGGTGACTGTCTCTGCAGAGTCTGCACACACTCCACGTTTCTCCGCGGGCTTTCTCCGGGTGGTCCGGTTTCCTCCCACAAGTCCCGAAAGATGTGCTCTTAGGTAATTCGGACATTCTGAATTCTCCCTCTTTACCTGAACAGGTGCCGGAATGTGGCATCTAGGGGCTTTTCACAGTAACTTCATTGCAGTGTTAATGTAAGCCTACTTGTGACACTAAAGTTTATTATTATTATTATTATTATTATTATTATTATTATTATTAATCAAAGTCAGGTTTTTCTTTAATTGGATAGGACTTTAAAAGAATTTCAGCCACACAGTGAATTCTATTATGGAGAATTATGTGCTGTGTAAAAGTACTTCAGGGAAATGAACAGGACTTTTTTAATCCGCCCATTTGACAGATCACATAAGCATACAACACTATTATGGGTAATGTATACGGGAAAATATGTGGTCTTTGGAATGTCTTCACTCAGCAGTTAGAAAGTGAGCCATGGCCACATTATGCTGGCATGGTTTTCTTGTAATAATCTTTTCCTTCCTATTTTATGATGCAAGCAACAGAATTTAAAGGATAAATTGAATAATTCAAATTGATTGAATGTTCCGAACGAGCCCTAGAGAACAGACCAATCCACCTTCCGAATAAGAAGCCAGAAGTTACATTTTTAAAAAGCGGATTTGTTTTTTGATGGAGAGAAGTGGTTTATGCCACAGAGCATTGGAGGAAGTGTGGGGATGTGGCAGGCAAAGTAATGGGGTTAAGGAAGCTGGGCAATTTGTGTAGTTTAGACTGACTTGCATCTGAATTGGCACGGGTGTAGCATCCCTTGAGGGGATTTGTTAAAACTTCTCATGTAGTTCAAATTTTTTAAATTGTCGGATGGAAGTCAGACTTCAGTTTAGATATGACTCCACAATGTAATTTACCAAAAAAGAGGTTATTAATCTGCTTGTAGATAGTAATTGTGTCGCGCAATGCAAATTACACTGCCTGGAGCGGAAGATGTCATGTCTGAAATCCACAGTGATTTTCACTGGCATGTTGCTTCGGAAGCTATGCAAAGTGTAACTTCTAAACAGTGAAGTTCAGCTCTCATTACAATTCTCAACCATCAAACCCCTTTTAAAAACCAAATCATTATGATTAACACCCCTCTTTGCTTTGTTTGATCAAGGGAAAGTACAGATAAATGTTTTCACTTACAAGTGCATGGAGTACTGGGGCTGGAGAGGAATGGTACAAAATTGTTTAAGTGCGAGTCCACCAAAATAACCTGCATGGTTACAATGACTGCTTCGTTCATGGGTTCCCTCTCAAAAACACCTTCAGAGATTCATGTCCCACACTCCCCCACCTTTCTTTCTCAGAAATCATGCCTTTGTATCATAAGAACTCACTTGCTGGGAAACTTCACTGATCTGCATCAGCTTGGCTGTGGCATATTTGCCAAAATGGGGTGGAGGCCTGAGTTTGCAACATGTACATACCAGCGAAGCAGAAGCAGATGGGAGAAATTTCCCGATCAAAGACTGTGTGGGATCTTTGCGAAAAGGAAAACTGCAAGGTTCTCTATTCATCACAGCAAGACCCACAAGCAGTGTGACAATGACCAGATCATCTATTTAAGTGTAGGTGGCTCAGAGATAAATATTGGCCATGCCACCCTTATGCTTCAAATAATGCTACTGTATCTTTTACATTCAGTTGAGAGGGCAGACACATAGCACTTTTGACAGTGGAGCCCTCTCAGTGCAGCACTGAAATGTCAACCCATATTGTGTGCTCTGGAGTGGAGTGTGGCCCCACAACGTTCTGGCTCAAAGATGAGAGTGTTACTCACTGAGCTATAGCTGACACCTCTTAACATCACGTGGGCCTCAAGGTCTCAGGAGGAATTTGATACAGGGACAAAAAAAAACCAATTGCACCTCCCTCCTGAAGGCATGTGCTCTTGCTGTTGCTCTCTCAGTTTAAATCTAGTTTTGGGTTGTTTGCCTTCTGGCATGTACCGCTGTACAGCATTATTTATTTTTTTGGAAGTTCTCATGATCTCTAGGGTCTTCACTGGCATAGAACTGCAAATAGTGTTTTCCACTTTTCTGACCATATGAAGTCAACGCCAGTCTGGCGAAGGGCATAATCTCAAAACATTAATTTTTCCGTCCTGATAAATTTAAAAAAGATTTTACTCCAATCGAGCATTCTTTTGCAGCTTATCACTCAGTTCAGGACCACAGATCACTGAAAGGGTCAACACAGGTGGAGAAGATGGTCAAAAGGGCATCCGGCATGCTTGCCTTCATTGAGCATAAAAATTGGCAAATTGTTGCAGCTTTATAGAACTTTAGTTCGGCCACACTTGGAGTATAGTGTTCAATTCTGGTCGCCACACTACCAGAAGGATGTGGAGGCTTTAGAGAGGGTGCAGAAGTGATTTACCAGGATGTTGCCTAGTCTGGAGGGCATTAGTTATGATGAAAGGTTGAATAAACTCAGTTTGTTCTCACTGGAACAACGGAAGTTGAGGAGCCATAAGACATAGGAGCATAATTAGGCTACTTGGCCTATTGAGTCTTCTCCGCCATTCAATCATGGCTGATATTTTCTCACCCCCAATCTCCTGCCTTCTCCCCATAACCCCTGATCCCCATAGTAATCAAGAACCTATCTATCTCTGTCTTAAAGACACTCAGTGATTTGGCCTCCACAGCCTTCTGCGGCAAAGAGTTCCACAGATTCACCACCCACTGGCTGAAGAAATTCCTCCTCATCTCTGTTTTAAAGGATCGTCCCTTTAGTTTGAGATAGTGTCCTCTGGTTCTAGTTTTTCCTACAATTGGAAACATCCTCTCCGCGTTCACTCTATCCAGACCTCGCAGTATCTTGTAAGTTTCAATAAGATTCCCTCTCATCCTTCTAAACTCCACTGAGTACAGACCCAGAGTCCTCAAACGTTCCTCATATGACAAGCTCTTCATTCCAGGGATCATTCTTGTGAACCTCCTGTGGACCCTTTCCAAGGCCAGCACATCCTTCCTTAGATATGGGGCCCAAAACTGCTCACAGTACTCCACATGGGGTCTGACCAGAGCCTTATACAGCCTCAGAAGTACATCCGTGGTCTTGTAATCTAGCCCTCTTGACATGAATGTTAACACTGCATTTGCCTTCTTAACTGCCAACTGAAAATCGCTTATTGTCACGAGTAGGCTTCAATTAAGTTACTGTGAAAAGCCCCTAGTCGCCATATTCCGGCACCTGTCCGGGGAGGCTGGTACGGGAATCGAACCGTGCTGCTGGCCTGCTTGGTCTGCTTTAAAAGCCAGCGATTTAGCTGAGTGAGCTAAACCAGCCCCTGCTGAACCTTAAGAGAATCGTGAACAAGGACTCGCAAGTCCCTTTGTGCTTCTGCTTTCCGAAGCATTTCCCCATTTGGAAAATAGTCTATACCTAAATTCCTCCTTCCAAAGTGCATAACCTCACATTTTTCCACATTGTATTCTATCTGCCACTTCATTGCCCACTCTCCTAGTCTGTCCAAATTCTTCTGCAGCCCCCGTGCTTCCTCAATACTACCTGTCCCTCTGCAGATCTTTGTATCATCTGCAAACTACGCAACAGTTCCTTCGGTTCCTTCTTCCAGATCATTAATGTATATTATAAAAAGTTGTGGTGCCAGCACAGATCGGTGAGGCACACCACTTGTCACCGGCTGCCATCCTGAAAAAGACCCCTTTATCTCCACTCTCTGCCTTCTGCCAGTCATCAATCCTCTATCCATGCCGTGATCTTACCCTGAACACCATGAGCTCTTAACCTATTTAACAGTCTCCTATGCGGCACCTTGTCAAAGGCCTCCTAGAAATCAAAATAAATCACGTGCACTGGTTCTCCTTTGTCTAACTTCCTTGTTACCTCCTCAAAGCACTAAAAAGGATTTTTCAGACATGACCTCCCTTTGACAAAGCCGTGCCTATTCAGTCCTATTTTACCATGCACTTCCAAGTGCTCCGCGACCTCATCTTTAATAGCAGACTCTAAAATCTTGCCAACGGCCTATAATTTCCCGTCTTCTGCCTCCCTCCTTTCTTAAACAGTGGTGTTGCATTAGCCACCTTCCAGTCCTCTGGGACCCTTCCTGCCTCCAGTGATTCCCGAAAGATCATCACTAATGCCACCACAATTTCCTCAGCTATCTCTTTTAGGTCCCTGGGGTGTAGCCCATCCGGTCCAGGTGACTTATCCACCTTCAGACCTTTCAGTTTCCCCAGAACCTTTTCCTTAGTAATGGTCACTGCACTCTCCTCTGCCCCCTGGTTATCCTGGAGCTCTGGCATCCCACTGGTGTCTTCCACCGTGAAGACTGATGCAAAGTAACTATTCAGTTCGTTTGCCATTTATTTGTTTCCTATTATTACATCTCCAGCCATATTTTCTAGTGGTCCAATGTCTATTTTTGCCTCTCTCTTTTATATATTGAAATAATCTCTTCCTATCTTCCTTTATATTACTAACTAGCTTGCACTCATACTTCATTTTCTCTCCCCCCCTGCCTTATTGCTTTTTTAGTTGTCCTCTGCTCGCTTTTAAAGGCATCACAATCCTCTGGTTTCCCACTAATCCTTATCACTTTGTATGCTTTTTCTTTAGCCTTTATGCTGTCCTTGACATCCCTCGTCAGCTATGGATGCCTTGTCCTCGCCTTAACATGTTTCCTCCTCTTTGGGATGAATTTCTGTTGTGCCTCTTTAATAACCCCCAAAAACTCCTGCCATTGCTGTTCCACTGTCTTTCCTGCTCGGCTCCTTTTCCAATCAACTCTGGCCAGCTCCTCCCTCATGTCTTTGTAGTTATCTTTATTTAATTCTAATACCGTTACATCTGATTGCAGCTTCTCCCTCTCAAACTGCAGGGTAAATTCTATCATATTGTGGTCACTGCTCCCTAAGGGTTCCTTCACCTTAATTTCCCTAATCATGTCTGCCTCATTACACATCACCAAATTCAGAATTGCCTGTTCCCTAGTAGGCTCTGTCACAAGCTACTCCAAAAACCATCTCTTAGACATTCCACAAATTCCCTTTCTTGGGATCCACTACCAGTCCACCTGCATATTGAAGTCCCCCATGATTATTGTAATATTGCCTTTTTTACATGCCATTTCTATCTCCTAATTTATTTTCTGCCCCACATCCTGACTACTGCGAGGGGACCTGGACATAACTCACATCAGGGTGTTTTTACTTTTGCGATTCCGCAACACTACCCACAGATTCTATGCCTTCTGATGCTATATCGCTCCTTGCTATCGACTTAACTTTATTCTTTACTAACAATGCAACCCGCCCCCTTTGCTCATCTGCCTGTCATTTCGCTAGGACATATATCCGTGGATATTTAGATCCCAGCCCTGATCCCCTTGCAGCCATGTCTCTGTGATGCCCACAACATCGTACCGGCCAATTTCAGTGTGCTCAACAAGCTCATTTACCTTGTTCTGTACACTGTGCGCATTTAGGTACAACACCCTCAATTCTGCATTGGCCACCTCCCTTTTCACACTCTTCTCAGTCACTGTGCCCTGTACTGTGGCCCTTTTTGATTTTTGACTATGGCTTCTCTGCCTTCCACTTTCCCCTCATTGCTTTTTGTTTCTGGCCGCTCAACGGAGGTTTTAATTCCCTCACTGGAGGTTAAGGGGCGACCTGATAGAGATCGACAAAATTATCAGGGGCGTAGACAGAGTGAATAGTTTGAGACTTTTCCCCAGGGTGGAGGGGTCAATTACTAGGGGGCATAGGTTTAAGCTGTGAGGGGCAAGGTTTAGAGGAGATGTAAGAGGCAAGTTTTTTTACACAGAGGGTAGTGGGTGCCTGAAACTCGCTGGCGGAGGAGGTGGTGGAAGCAGGGACGATATTGAGGTTTAAGGAGCATCTTGTCAAATACATGAATAGGATGGGAATAGAGGGATGCGGTCCCTGGAAGTGTAAAGTATTTTAGTTTAGACGGGCAGCATGGTCAGCACAGGCATGGAGGGGCGAAGGCCTGTTCCTGTGCTGTACTTTTCTTTGTTCTTTGTTCCTTTCTCCTTCCTCTGTTTTTTCTAGCTTCCCCTGTTAAGTTCAGCCACTCTGAGTTCTACATTTTAACCACTCCCATTTACCCCCTGAACCTGACAAATCACCCTTTAGTTTCTCATTTGACTGGGTCTAATTTTTATTTCATGACTGTAGTCATTAAGCGATCAGCAAGCCAGCTCTTTCTGCCCTGCATTTCACTCGAGCCCTCCAGAGACTTGCTGACTTTGGAAGGGGGTCTTTTTAGTTCTGATGTCAAGACCAACTCAAATATTTAGATTTTTGAAGACCCCTGTGGTGCCCATCCACTGGCTAATGAACCATGAAAAGCAAACGCTGGAAAGCGTTTTTTACTTAGAAATCTCAAGCTCTTGCAATCCCGCCCAAGAGCGTTCACAATAAAAACAGACCGTGCTGGAAATACTCAGCAGATCTGATGGCATCTGAGAAGAGAGAAACGTGGATAACATTTTGAGTTGAATATGGCGACTCTTCAGAGCAGCGTTGCTTGCATGTCTGATCCAACAATAACAGTTTGTTGTCTAAAGTACACAGCCAGTTTGCCATAAAAGTTGTTTTGGCATGTCATGGTGTTTAGATAATTTACTAAATCCCAAAATGGAAATAGATCGGCGTTTGAAAAAACAAAGAAGGGGCTGCTTTTTAATGAGACAACTTTTAATTCGGGTATGTGGAGACTAGTGAAGTTAGAATTGCGAAGAAGATTAACAGAGTTTAAATCAAAATTATGGGGTATTGGTAGGCGAGAAACTTTTCCACTGGCCCAGGGTCCGTAACTAGAGGATAATTATTTCAGATAATTGGCAAATAAAGCCAGGGTGGGTTTTTATTTTTAACTTGGTGAATTATTGAGTGCTGGTTGCAGAGGTGCTGGATGTAGATTCAAAAATCACTTCCAAAAAGGAATGGGATATGTGCTTAGAGAAAGATTTTGCAAGGCTATGAAATAAAAGCAGGGGGGCACATCGAATTGGCCACTCATTCAGAGAGCTGGCACAGACCTAACGGACCAAATGGCTTCCTCCTGTGCTGTAATGCTTTTGATGACGCTTGTCAAACATCCATTTGATTACTTTTGTGAATCATGTTTCGTGACTGTTCTCGTGTGTAGGTTTAACACAGCAGCTGTTTTAGGCACAGCAGCATCCCACAAATAGTAATGAGATAAATGGCCATCTAATTTTGTTTTTGCTACATTACATGTAAAAGCATGAAAACGGTTTATTAGACTTGGGTTAGTGATACTGCAGTTGATTTGTTCCACTGGCATACTGGCCTTTTTGCATTGAAATTTCTGATTCCATGAAATCCAATGATTGTTATTTTCCCATTGGGATTGTAAACCGTCCAAATGGAAAAGGCTGAGTCCAGATTGGAGCTGCCTGCTCCTTTTTTTCCCCCCGCAGTTTGCGTTTGGCTTCACTGTTCGCATTTTAACCGTTGACAGTTCCTGCAAACAAGTTTGTTCTACTGCATGTCCCTAGTTTTGTTCAGGTCAGCAACAGCATTGCCTGTGTCTGCTTGTGTGGGGCTTTTATATGACCTGTGCTACCAGCTACCTGCTCACTATTAATCTGAACCATCAGGGGAAAATAGTTCATGCGCAGCAAATATGTTCACAAGCCCACGGGTCAGATACTCAAAATAAGATACGAGTTCAACTTTCAATGCTCGTTTACTGCTTGGCTCTGAATTTGAGCCGTTTGGTCGTGACAGGTAGTCCAGTTCAGGAATTAATCAGCACTACTTCAGTTGCTCGTCTCAAACCAGCAGTTTAACAGTTTTACAAAGTACAAGTAGACTGCTCTACCCTAAAGTGCATCAAATCTTGTTTTTTTTTTCTAAACCAATCTCCTTTATGTCATGCAGTATTCCTAAGAAGGTTTATAATGGAGTCTACCCATCACTGCTTATGGGGGGGAGTGAGGTCTGTTCATGCTGCTTCCCGCTGGCAATGATGGAAAACACAGGTACAACCAGATATGCTAAAAGAGATATTCTAGAGTCTCTCTGGGCTTCACAATGCTGCTGTGTTTGCACCATTATCAGAAACCAGTAAAAATAGTAGGGCTCAGACCATGGTTGGTTATTCTTGTGGCCAATTAGAAACCCCAACTCGTGTTAATTGGTTCAGACAATGTAGGGATTGCGGCAGTTATTGCCACTCAATGAGTTAGAACAAAGAAAAGTACAGCTCAGAAACAGGCCCTTCGGCCCTCCAAGCCCGTGCCGACCATGCTGCCCGTCTAAACTAAAATTTACTACACTTCCGGGGTCCGTATCCCTCTGTTCTCATCCTATTCATGTATTTGTCAAGATCCCCCTTAAATGTCACTATCATCCCTGCTTCCACCACCTCCTCCGCACGAGTTCCAGGCACCCACTACCCTCTGTGTAAAATAAGCTTGCCTCGTACATCTCCTCTAAACCTTGCCCCTCGCACCTTAAACCTATCCCCCCTAGTAATAGACCCCTCTACCCTGGGGAAAGGCCTCTGACTATCCATTCTGTCTATGCCCCTCATAATTTTGTAGAGCTCTATCAGGTCGCCCCTCAATCTCCGTCGTTCCAGTGAGAACAAACCAAATTTATTCAACCGCTCCTCATAGCTAATGTCCTCCATACCAGGCAACATCCTGGTAAATCTCTTCTGCACCCTCTTTAAAGTCTCCACATCCTTCTGGTAGTGTGGCGACCAGAATTGAACACTATACTCCAAGTGTGGCCTAACTAAGGTTCTATACAGCTGCAACATGACTTGCCAATTCTTATACTCAATGCCCCGGCCAATGAAGGCAAGTATGCGTATGCCTTCTTGACTACCTTCTCCACCTGTGTTGCCCCTTTCAGTGACCTGTGGACCTGTTCACCTAGATCTCTCTGACTTTCAATAATCTTGAGGGTTCTACCATTCACTCTATATTTCCCACCTGCATTAGACCTTCCAAAATGCATTACCTCACATTTGTCCGGATTAAACTCCATTTGCCATCTCTCCACCCAAGTCTACAAATGATCTAAATCCTGCTGTATCCTCTGACAGTCCTCATCGCCATCCGCAATTCCACCAACCCTTGTGTCATCCGCAAACTTACTTATCAGACCAGTTACATTTTCCTCCAAATCATTTATATGGGTTTGGTACGTTTCAGCGTGGCCAGTTCGGCGTAGCCGATTCGACGGAGGAATTTTTCGGCGGAGGGACATTTCGGCGCCAAATCATGTTATAGTCGCAAAATGTTTGTGCAGCCCGTTTCTTGTATCTTTTCCTTCCAGCCGCCTCAGATATCGTGTTTGTGCACCAAACCTGCTGTATAAAGTCAGACCCGGTTTGGTGCTCCGCGGGGGAGCTTATGGACCCCAACTGTCAGTTGTGTCAATTTCAGCGGCCGGCTCACTTTGATCCGGAGAGGGAAGCTGCTCTCTCACTGAAACAATCAGCCGGCCGCTGAAATTGACACTGCCGGCTGCTCTCTCCCTCCAATCAGAAACATTAAAACTTAAAAGTTGGATTGGAGAGAGAGAGCAGCCGGCAGTGTCAATTTAAGCGGCCGCTGATTGCTTCAGTGAGAGAGCAGCCTCCCTCTCCGGCCGCTGAAATTGACAATGTTTTAATTAGACCCACGATGGGGGTTTTAAATTTATTTAAAAATCTATGCTAGCGCTTCCCATTGTGAGTCTACGGGGGTCTGACCTCTCCCCCCGCCCCCAGTAGACTCTCAATGGGAAGCGCTAGCATAGATTTTTAAATAAATTTAAAACCCCCATCGTGGATATCCGCGGCTCGGATGCAACGCGGGTGGCTGTCTTGACGTCCCTCCGCCGAAAAACTCCTCCGCCGAATCGGCCACGCCGAAACGTCCCATTCCAATTGGCTACGCCGAACTGGCCCCGCCAAATCGGCCACGCCGAACTGGCCACGCCGAAACGTCCCATCCCCCATTTATATATACTACGAACAGCAAAGGTACCAGCACTGATCCCTGCAGAACACCACTAGTCACAGCCCTCCAATTAGAAAAGCACCCTTCCATTGCTACTCTCTGCGTTCTATGACCTAGCCAGTTCTGTATCCACCTTGCCAGCTCACCCTGATCCAGTGTGGCTTCACCTTTTGTACCAGTCTACCATGAGGGACCTTGTCAAAGGCCTTTCTGAAGTCCATATGGACCACATCCACTGCCCTACCTGCATCAATCATCTTTGTGACCTCTTTGAAAAACTCTATCAAGTTAGTGAGACACAACCTCCCCTTCACAAAACCATGCTGCCTCTCACTAATACGTCCATTTGCTTCCAAATGGGAGTAGATCCTGTCTCGAACAATTCTCTCCAGTAATTTCCCTACTAACGTTAAGCTCACCGTCCTGTCGTTCCCTGGATTATTCTTACGACCCTTCTTAAACAAAGGAACAACATTGGCTATTCTCCAGTCCTCTGGGACATCACCTAAAGACAGTGAGGAACCAAAGATTTCTGTAAATTTTCCTCTCTTGCCTCCTTCAGTATTCTGGGGTAGTTCACATCTGGCCCTGGGGACTTTCTACCTTAATATTTATCAAGACGCCCAACACCTCGTCTTTTTGGATCTCAATGTGACCCAGGCTATCTACACACCCTTCTCGAGACTTAACATCCACCAATTCCTTCTCTTTGGTGAATACTGATGCAAAGTATTCATTTAGTACCTCGCCCATTTCCTCTGGCTCCACGCATAGATTCCCTTGCCTATCTTTCAGTGGGCCAATCCTTCCCCTGGCTACCCTCTTGCTTTTTATGTACTGGTAAAAAGCCTTGGGATTTTCCTTAACCCTATTTGCCAATGACATTTTGTGACCTCTTCTAGCCCTCCTGACTCCTTGCTTAAGTAAATCGCTGTCCCTTCCCTTACCTATGTCGTTGGTACCGATGTGTTCCACGACTTGTGACTGTTCCCCCTCCCCCTTAAGGATTCTGAAAACACGGTCCGAGACGTCACGACCCTCACCATGTGACGTAGCACTGGGCCTCTAACACACAGCTTCATTCATCACCAACCCTTTGGGAAGCACTGCTAGCTCACTCAATCTCAAACCACCATAGTGGGTCGCAAAGTGTTTCTGGCCATTTTCACTTCATCTTGTTTAAATATTTTACTGAAAATGATGCATGTAAGAAGGAGGAATGGAGGGGGTGTTGCACTATGAATGTTCAAGTTTTGTTGAGTTTTAAAGCAACTATTGAAAAGATAGAGATATAAGGGGCATGCCATAGTGGTTAGCACTGCTGCCTCACAGATCCAGGGAGCCAGGTTCAATTCCAGCCTCGGGTGACTGTATGGCGTTTGCACTTTCTCCCCGTGTCTGCGTGGGTTTCCTCCGGGTGCTCCGGTTTCCTCCCACAGCCCAAAAATGTGCAGGTTAGGTGGGTTGGCTAAGCCAAATTCCCCCTCAGTGTCCAAAGGTTAGATGGGATTACTGGATTACGGAGATAGGGTGGTGGCATGGGCTTTAGTAGGATGCTCTTTCAAGGGCCTGTGTAGATTCGATGGGCTGAATGGTCTCCTTCTGACCTGTAGATTCTATGATTTGCCTTTTAAAGCAAAATAGTAAATGTGTGCCTTACATTTTTGATCATAAAACAGTGACTACTTTAAAAAAAAAAGTCTGTACCTAATTGACTCTGCGATGCCTTGAGTCATCCGGGTGTCATGAAATGCACAATACAAATACATTTTTCTTCTTCTAAGTGCATCTTATACAGTGGACAAGGTTTCCACTTAGGTTTTGCTATTGATGTCCATTTTGTAACTGCTGACAGGTTGTGCCAAAGTCAAAGACTCATTGCTAACCAAACCGGGAACTAAAAACAATGGTACCAACTTTGCACTTTGGAAAATAGGAACAATAAGGTGCTTAAGGTGCCTTTATACAGAGGGCGCAATCTAACCAAAGTAAAATGGTTCTTTTCTGGGTGGGATTTCCTACCACTACAAGCACTGGGAATGACCCCCACTATCTATCGGCACTCTGTTTTGTGTTCATGCCCTAATGGGGACCGCTTCCCCCAACGCCACACTTAGCAGCATTTCCTTCACTGATGAGCTCCGATGCACAGAGCTCCTCAGTGCAAGAAGATATCAGTACGCCATTTTTAAATGGTGCCCCAAGATCGCGACTGCCACCACCCCCCTCAACTTACTAACGCACTTGTCAGGGATCCTCAGGCCTCCCTCACCCCACCACATACTGGGAGCGCATCCCGAGGCCCAATCCCTGGCATGGGCACAATGGCGCTTACAGCCGGGCGCCTCGGCAGTGCCCACTGGGCGCCTCGAGAGTGCCCCCTGGGCGCCTCGAGAGTGCCCCCTGGGTGCCTCGACAGTGCCCCCGGGCGCTGTGGCAGTGCCGGGCTAGCATCTGGTGAAAGGCCATGCAGGGGGCCTTCAATCCCCTTGAAACCACCCCCTCCCCCAAACAGGTGTCATTCTGCCTTGTCCCCGTTTATGGGAACCAGTATGAACGGCACTTGATTGGCATCTCCCTGGTGAGGCCAGTAGATGTCGAGTGGCCAATTGTTCTGGCGAAGACAGAGGTAAGTCAGCTTCTAAGCCCACTTCACCCTGCGAGATTGCGGTGTCTTGTGAGATTTGGTTAGATCTTGTGAGATGATACGGATGTCGAGGCCTCTATCAGCCCTGACACGACCCCGTTTGGATGCATCGTGGTCGGTAGATCGTGCCCAGAATGTTTACTGAATGTTAGGAAAACAAAGGTAGTTTTAAGGAATTTATTTTTGTATTGGTGAACATTGGAAATAAAGTATTGTTTTAAATATGTTAAATTTAATGTTTCTGTGCCCAGATGGGTAAAACCAGTAGTTAAATACAAGCTGGACAAAGACTTTATGTGTGGAGATTGGTTCCAATTCCATTTGTGAATCTACTGTACTCAGATAGGTCGATGGCGTGAAGAATAAATAAACCAGTAGTGGTTTCTTCGCAACTGGGGCCTTGAGGTAGAGAAGCTTTTAAGTTTTAGTTTAGCTAATATGATAGCAGTTGGAGATGGGTAGTGAGAGAGAGGGCAGCGCTCACAGCTCTGCTAGAAGCAGTTGGTTTAGAAGACTAGAGGGAACATCTCTCCTAGCTTTGCTAGAAGAAAAGCCATACCATGGAGGAATGTTTAAGAAAACAAGTTAGTTAAGGAAACAAAGTTTCCAAGACGTCTGCGGTTGAAGGTGCTAGAATAGAGAACTGTTAAGTGAAGATCGACCAAGCTGAGAAGAAGCCTGAGACGCTAGAAAGTTATCTGAAGTGATTTTCAGGTTTGAGATTTTACTACTGCCTATAGAATGTGGGTTGAAATAATTAGGAAATCAGTGGCTTAATCTCAAGAGTTTTGTAAAAGCAGTTAGGACAAAGGAAACTTAAAAGGCAGTGGTGTCAAATCTTGGACTGGACTCACTGCTAAAAGTGGAACGGAAGCTTTGTTTAAAAGTGTAATTTGGAAAACCTGTTCTGGAATTTGGAACGCAAACACCACTCAGTGAAGGCATTATCATGAGAGAAGATTTTAAAGTTTTTGAGAGTGGAGTTTGGAAACTCGCGTGATTATCATCTGGGGAGGTTGCGAGGAGTAATCCACAGACACTAACCTAGGTTCAGTGCATAGTGCATGTATTTGAGCACAGTCATCTTGTGTTCTTAACAGGGACCTTTTGTGTTAATGAGACCATTGTAGCTTAAGATGCACTTTGTAATCAATTTTAATCTTTAAATCTGTGTGTATTTGTAAAGCTCGGGGAAGTAAAGGAACATTGTATAATCATCCAACATTTGGCAGCACGGTAGCATGGGGGGGGCAGCACGGTAGCATGGGGGCAGCACGGTAGCATGGGGGCAGCACGGTAGCATGGTGGTTAGCATAAATGCTTCACAGCTCCAGGGTCCCAGGTTCGATTCCCGGCTGGGTCACTGTCTGTGCGGAGTCTGCACGTCCCCCCCGTGTGTGCGTGGGTTTCCTCCGGGTGCTCCGGTTTCCTCCCACAGTCCAAAGATGTGCGGGTTAGGTGGATTGGCCATGCTAAATTGCCCATAGTGTCATAAAATGTAAGGTTAAGGGGGGGTTGTTGGGTTACGTGTATAGGGTGGATACGTGGGTTTGAGTAGGGTGATCATTGCTCGGCACAACATCGAGGGCCGAAGGGCCTGTTCTGTGCTGTACTGTTCTATGTTCTATGTTCTATTTCATGTTTAATATTTTTTTTCTTGTTAAAACTAATTAGCGGTCCTGTAACTCTGTTCTTCCATGTTCTATATAACAGTTACGGACTTTTGAGCAGGTTTCCATTCTGGGATCTTCCTGTCCCATTATAACATCAAATGGGATCGTGCCACTGAGCAATCCAGGGCCGAGGCCTGTAGCGCAGGACAGCATCGAGGTTAAATAGGGTCAGACAGAAGACAAAGTTTTAAAAAAGATGAGACTAGTTGACGCCAAGTTTGGTTTCAAAAGTCTGTCAGCTGTAGGAGGATGAGAGAGAGAGAAAGACCTTTTTCCACACTGTGAATGCAGGTAGTAGAGTGATGTTGGCCAGGAGGTTCTGGAAAATAATCAGTTGAAATAGGACATGGTGAGGTGGCTTTTGATTTCAAAATAGTGAGGTAGAAGACTGTGTCGTGAACAACTACGGCTTACTGTAGCTAATGAGTCAACGTCAAGGGCATGGGTTTATGCTGATTGAAGAAATCAAATTCAGCAAATATTAAATGGCATTCTGATATTTCTTTTTCTTTTTGGAGGGCAATTGATTCCATCAAGGTTTCCATGAAAATTGTAAACCAGTAGCTTGCTTTAATCTGCAGAATTCTGTTGAGGTGTGCCTGAGGGCGAAGGACCATGAAAAGGCTGAAGTTGATATGTCATCATCTGTGTTTTCAAAATCGTGCGAAGTTGACTTATTTTTTGACATAATGCTCATATAGGTGGGCCTACTTGAGACAGTAATGGAATTACTCTTCTCGACTCTGAGAAATGAAGGGAAAGGGACAGGTTTGACGAGCTGCAGGGTTGCTGAGGTCATGTGAACTTGTGTGTGCAGAATTTCATGAGCAGTAATGAGAAATGCAGACTATTTATGTTGTCCCAAGATAGGAAAGAACTTGCAAGCCGTGAATCCAGACACGCGTAATTTGGAAGGACAGGTTGAACCAGCTGTGGTCATAACCCTGGACAACAAGTCTTGAAGCAGATTTATGGTGTAAATTTTGTTGCACCATATTGGAAAAAGTATCTTTTTAAAAGAGTTGCAACCCTCACAAGCACCCTCCCTTCATTTGTTGCAAATCACGTGGCCATCTACTTTTACGTTTAAGTGTAAGAGCACCAAAGTGCAGGGTAGGAGACAAAGCTGCTGTCCATCTGGCTATCCCCAATACAAATACCACACAGTCATTCATTCCCTTAAATACTTATCCAATTCCTTAAATATTCCCACACTATCTGCCTGCATTTCCTTCCTCAGCAGATCATTCCACATTCTTCCCCGCCACCTGCTAAAAGTGGTTAAATCGAGACTGCTTGTGTATCATTCTTTTTCCAAAGTTTGATTTTATGTCCTCTGGTTTTAGATTGAGGCAATCTTGACCACATTATTCTGGTTCAGTTTATCAATTCAGTTCAGAATCTTGAGTATTTTAACAGACAGTATATTTCTGTTATAATATTTCCATGCCTCCAGTTGTTCCAAAGTGCTTTTACAGCCAATTAAGTACTTTTGTAGTCCAGTCACTGTTGCAGTGTAAAGAATGTAGCAGCCAATTTATACCCAGCAAGGTCCTGCAAACAGCACTGAACTGACTGACCAGATCATCTGTGATCATATTGTTTGGTTGAAGGATAAATGTTCACCAGGACTCGGGACCTGCATTTCTTAAAAACACAAGATATGGGACAGGAATCGACCATCTGGCTCGTAGAGCCTTCTCCACTATTCACACCAATCATGGAAGATCTTGGTTTTTATCCCCACTTTCCTGACCAAACCCTACCCCCATATCCTTTGATTTCCTGAGAAACCAACTGTTTATCCCAGCCTTAAATGTGTCTAATGATGGGACATGTACAACTTTTGAGATAGAGAATTCCAAAGATTCACAATTCACTGAGTGAAGTAATTTCTTCTCATCTCGGTCCTAAATGATTGGCCCCTGAGACTGTGACCTCATATTTAGATTCCACAATGAGCAGAAACGGCTCCACCCTATCGCGCCTTATCAGAATCATGTATGTTTCAATTACATCACCCTCTCAGTCTTCTAAACTCCAAAGAATGTAGGTCTGATTTGCTCAGCCTCTCATCATAGGCCAACCCGTCTCGTCCCAATTTAGGGAACCTCCGCTATACTCTGCTATACGCTATACAGGGGCTGGTTTAGCTCACTCAGCTAAATGGCTGGCTTTTAAAGCAGACCAAGCAGGCCAGCGGCACGGTTCGATTCCCGTACCAGCCTCCCTGGACAGGCGCCGGAATGTGGCGACTCGGGGCTTTTCACAGTAACTTCATTGAAGCCTACTCGTGACAATAAGCGATTTTCATTTCATTTCATTTCCAATGCAAGTATAACCTTGTTTAAAAACCTTTAATGTTCACATTGGACAGCAGTTGGCGTATTGGTTTAATGTCTGAATTGGCTTTAATGTTGAACTGGAGCTTTGACCTGGATTTTGTTTTCAGTCTCTAAAGTGGGGCGCAGAGGGGCATGCTACTAACTAGACCACTGCTGATTCACAATTTATCCCCGTGCCGCTAAAACAAACTCAAACATTTCAACCTCTCCTCTAGTTGATCTGACGTTAGAAAGTGGTTTGGGTGCGGCCCATGACTATAACTATTTATTAATGTTGAGGTATATTCTGCAGTGCTCCTCGCTCCAAAGCAGCAAGCTAAAGAGCAAATTTGAGGTGCAGCAGCCAGCTGTCAGAGCTAGAGTGATTGTCAGTTTATGCCTGAGGTGTTGATAAGGATATATTTGGCTTGTTTTTCCTATGCTTCCTGGACTGACTAGACATAAGTAGGAAAACTGAAACAGGAACTAGGAATTAGCTGTTTCTTTTCCACTGTCCACACGAGAGACACTGTATTTATTCAGAACCTGCAATACAAGCCAACATTGCACCAGCCAGTCACCTTACATATGATATTAGAAACACACCAGCATTGTTCAGGTAAGTGCAATTTAGTTTTGGTGAACACCTCTTTCAGCTCTCAGTATGGACAGTGGCAACTATTATTCTTGTCATTACATAAGACCATAAGACAGAGGAGCAGAATTAGGCCACTAGGCCCATCGAGTCTGCACCGCCATTCAATCATTGCTGATATTTTTCTCATCCCCATTCTATCACCATCTCCCCATAACCCCTGATCCCCATGGTGCCAGTTGCACTGATATTAACTATTGTCATCTTGGGGTTGTTCAGAATAAATAACTAGCTGGTAGTTTCTGTGACATTTTGGCCAATAAATACGGCAACACAGTCATTTTGTTATGTGGTGAATCTTTGCGCTCAGCAGGGTAGAAGGATGTTACTGCTGCAACTCCCTCCCCCACAGAGTTCTCCAAGTTGAGGATGGACGGGATGGTGTAAATACATGGCGATATTCTATCGACTCTCTTCCACCTGATGATGGATTTAGTACCGTTCTGCCCCGTTCTTCAATGATTGATGGTTAACAACGGGAACTTTGATCGTTATAACAACTTTAACATAGTAAAACACCCCAGCGCACTTCCCAGTAGTATTATCCAAAAAAAAATCAACATGGAGACATAAGGACAGTTGATAGGAGGACAGGTGGCCAGAAGCTTTCCCAAAGGGGTTGGTTTCAAGATATGTCTGAAAGGAAGGGAGAGAGGCAAAAAGGTTTAGGAAGGGAATTCCAGAGTTTGGGGCCCATGCAGCTGAAGGCATGGTCACCAGTGGTGGTATAAATGTCCTAGAGATGTCCAATGTTGATCTGTACTACAAATTTGATGTTCAGAACATATTGTAGAGTAAATAATAGTCATGAGGGAGTGGCGAAAATTTGCCACTGTGGATCGCTGGTGAAGTTTAGGGATTTTGAAAAGCAGGGAGAACTGGGAGGCGATAACAGCAACGATCGCTCAAAACAAGTGTAATGCAGAAATTAAATGAAAAATGAAATGAAAATCTTATTGTCACAAGTCGGTGTCAAATGATACTGTGAAAAGCCCCTAGTCGCCACATTCAGGCGCCTGTTCGGGGAGGCTGGTACGGGAATTGAACCGTGCTGCTGGCCTGTCTTGGTCTGCTTTAAACCCAGCTATGTAGCCCTGTGCTAAATCAGCCCCATGTCTCAGTTGGTAGTATACTTTCCTCTGACTCATATATTTTGGAGTTTGAGTCTCGTGGGATCTTAAACTATAATCCAGGCTGACATTTCAGTGCTGAATTGTTGCAGCTGGGAGAAGAAATTCCTCCTCATCTCTGTCCTACACACCCTTTGCCAAAGGTATTGAGAGGTGGAAGTCATGTGACAGGATCCTCTAGCTTGTGTAACCAGTGATATTGCCTTGCTATACTGAAAAGAAAACAGTCTGCTATTTTAACATCTCCAAGAAGCAGCACAGAAAAGGGGCTATGCCCAGATTGAATACCTGACCCCCATCTACACTTCCGACTGTACAATCACCTACAAGACTGATTCATCTCTGTATGCTATTTCATCATGTGAAGTCTACTGGAAAAGTGAATTATAGAGCATTGGTTTTCAACCTGTCAATCTCCTTGAACGAATACCGCAGTGGACTTTGATTCTGAACTCGCATGGAACAATTCTTTTCTCTGTTATATTGGCCCTGTAAATCTTTTTTCTATCCTTTTAACTGATGTGTGCACAAGAGGCTACATGGTGACCCGCCTTCTGCATTTGAGTGTGTGCAAATAAATGAACCCTTTTCATTCTATCCTTTGAGTTCATCCTACCCCGAATTATTAATAGAAAATTAGGTCACACCTGAACTGAGGAAATACACTACTCTTTATGAAGGATGAAGCAACAAACCCTTTCTGTTTATGGACTGTTAGCAAAAGGTGAAATTATGGCTGTTAAAATTAACCCCCTTCCTGTCCTACACGATCGATCTATCTAACTATTCTACTCGAACACGGTCAGTGTAAATGTGCCTGCTCTGTTCTCCCCTCTGCTGCAACTCTCCTCTACCTGGCCATATGGCTTTCACATGTTAACCTCCTTCCTCTTGATATTGCTTCCAGATCAAGGGTCACCAGGTCACATGGACCAGTATTTCTAATCATTCAAAAAAATTGTAATTGATCCCATTACAATTGATGCAAACTCTTGAAAGTCCCTTTCACACATTCTTGAAACCAATTGCAAATTCCACAGACATTTTAACGAAATACTAAATTTCCTTATTGCAATGCTTCTGGGACAAAAGGTATACATTATTGTATTTGCTCCTCATGTCCATAAAAGATTATTGTTCCTGAGACGTTATCTGTTTGTCGAATCTTCTGGGTTTTTCATTTGTATTTTTCTGTTAGCTTACCACCTTTTTATGTGTGCAGGTCGTCTGTATGCTATGCAGTCTGGAATGAAAATTGATAGTAAAACACCAGAATGCCGCAAGTTCTTGGTGAAACTAATGGATCAACTAGAGATTGTAAGTGTCAATTTCAAACTTATTCTTAGACTAGCTAATATCGTGTCAGAGGACACCCGTGGGCATTTGGATCATGTGATACAAGTATAAATACATTCTATTTTAAAGTTTGCATCCAGTACTTCACATCACAAAGCAATCATGGGGCAAATCAAGACCTAAAACACTTATGCTTCAAGTGGCACCTTTCTCAATAGTGCTGATGGGGACTGTGATGGAGGGAATTGCAGGGCCTTCCGAGTTGAATTGGTCAATTGGCCTTCCTCATCCTTTATGGAGTTATGTAAAGAACAGTGGGAGAAAGAAGCAGCAGCCAACAAATCTGTGGTTCAATGTTCTCCATAATCACAGTGTCACTTACGTGATCCCTTTTGGTTTGCAATGACCTTCAAACAGTCTTGGAAAATGTGTGATTAGCGGATCTTGAACATTAAATGAACTGTGATTTTTGTCTATGACTGCTCTGTTGGCCTGTTTTTGTTTATCTCTTTGAATCTATTGACAGAGTCTTAGTGGAAAATGCATGTTTACCATTTTTATAACAATAGGGCAATGGCGGAGTAGGAATATGGCACTCCTGTTGCTGCCATGTTGTAATAGGGGATGCAAACCTCCTGGTTCTAACAGCAACCTTTCTATTGCCTAATAACATCAGATCCACAGTGAATGCAAGAGTGCTTCCTCCTGTTCCTCCTGAAGTCCCAGCAGAGACCAATTAGCAAAACAAAACTGGACATAAATGTTACCATATCTCCACTTCAGCACCATTGTGAGGTGCCTTTGGTTATGATGTATGCCATTCCACAGTGTTAAAAGGTATTGTTCAGTTTGTTTCCAGCCTGTTCTTGAGAGTTTGTTAATGGAGCTCTGCCTCTTACCAAGCATTTGTCCATGTTTTACTGCACAATTAATGTTTTGAGCTCCCTGCAGGTGGTAAATGTCCTTTGTAGAACTGTGTAGAGGACCTGAGCACCGAGCGTTATCACAATTGGGCTCTGGACAAGTCACACAAAGTGTAAGGAGTATAAATGACTAATACATGTTTACTGTAATGTAAAACTGAGAGTTATAAATCATTTAGTGATTTGTGATCTATGGGGATTGACCTTCGAGGCTTTAATACAGATCTGAATATTCAAACCCTAACTTTTGTAAAAACTTTCATTTGTGCTGGTTCATATTTTGAACTTGGGTGGTAATCTGAAATGCTTATGACCTAAAGATGAACTATTTGGTTTAATTTGAAAATGTACACAAGACATTTTGATTCTTTCCTGGGAACCACAGCAAATGCCTCTGTCCCAATTAGAACTTTTGCATTGCAGAAAATATATAACAAACTAACTTTTGGAATTTTCCAGAATTTGCTTTTGTGCATCTCTAGACTATTGTGCTTTTAAGCCCAATATTGTATGACATTTTCAAATGGCTATACAACATGGAACTCCGCGATAAAATTTGTCTGGGCTGAGAAATAGCAGATTAACATTTGAAGTGCAGAGAAATTAGAACAAAATTGTAACTGTAAACTCAGTACAGAAGTGATGTCAGTTGGCACCATCACACATTGTTATTGAATGTGATCACGATGCCTCTTCCAGATACCATTCCATAAGAGGCTATTGACAACCATGAACCTCCATTGGATTGGTCCATGATTAAGCTTGGCAAAGTACTGCAGCGGTTTGCTGTTGCCTTAGAAACATGAAAATGTTATGGTGCAGAAAGAGGCCATTCAGGACATCGTGTCTGCCAAAGTTCCAAGGAAAATCCCAGCCTGTCCAATCTTTCCTTGTACCTGCAATTTTCAAACCCTGGCAACATTTTTGTAAATCTCCTCTGCGCTCTCGCCAGAACAATTATGTCCTTCCTGTAACGTGGTGACCAGAACTGTGCACAAAATTCCAGCTGTGATCTAACCAGCATTTTATAAAGTTTCATCATTACATTCCTGTCTCTGTATGATATACCTCATCCAATAAAGGAAAACATTCTGGATGTTTTCTTTATAACCTTGTCTACCTGCCCCGCCACTTTCAGGGACCTGTGGACATGCACTCTAAGGTCTCTCACTTCCTCAACCCCTATCCTTTGCACCCTTTTTAAATGTTGGTACAATGCTCGCACATCTTCAATCCTCTGGCACCTTACCATTTCCAGTGAAGATGAGAACATCATCCACCAAGCATCCACTATTTCCACCCTGGCTTCCTTTAACTGCCAGAGATACATCACGGCATGCCTAATCAGAGCCATCACAGCCAAAGAATCCATCGCTGGGAGTTCATTGTATGATTGGTCACTTCTTATTGCCAGGAGAAAGTGAGTGCGGTAGAGAATAAACGTGATTTTATTTCTCCTGACCCTATTCACTGTTTCTGCCACCCCAAATGTGGTCAGAACAATAGTTTGGCAGCCCTTGACTTTCAGATACTTGCAATACAGTCAGGTTACCCTTCATTAGTCCATCAGCTTATCATTAAAATGAGAACGCCGTATCTTCATTAGTTGAACAAGTGCAGTGGTATCATGACGAGCTCAAACACAAAGAAAGCAGTTAATTTTCTCCATTCCCAAAGGAGATATACGTTCATAAGAAAACCTGTTTGTTTCTCCATATGTAATCCTTGCTTTCATTAATAAAGATCCTGGTTTACCTTCCCTCTCTATAACCCAGTGTTTAATTTTTCTGAAAAATTAACCTGTGGCCAGGAATTCCCAGAGTTGTGGTGAAATATCAGCAAGGATATTCATCAATTGTGGTTAACATTTTTTCCACCCTCGTAACTTGGTGCACACGTGTAGCCGGCTGTTCCTATAAATGATTGAGTGAGTTTAGGTAAAAGCCTTAAATTTCCAGGTAGAGTAAAGCAGCAACAGCCACCGCCAGTGAAAGGGATCATTCAGCGTCTTCACAAGAAATGTAGTGTTTTTTTTTAATTTCTGGTCTCCATCACTCAAAAAAAGGAATTCAGCCATAAAAAGAGAAACAAAGATAATTCTGTACCTCTACTGAACAGTGATTGGCTCCCAACCCATTTATATTGAGTTTTATTTTGTTAAAGGATCCTGTGGGGAGATCAGGCAAGTCCTTTATACGCAAGGGACAGGAACAAGAAAGATCACTGAAGTTGGTTAATAAAACTGGAATGTACACAATTTCTGTGCAGAGGGATATGGTGATAAGGTTGATAGGCGAGCAAAGTGAATTGAATAAAAGATGGACATTTTGGGACCAATAGCCTGTTCCTAAAAATTCTTCAATTCTCCTCCTGGTGTTTTTTGGCTACATGCATAAAACTCTGCTGCAATTGGAGCCATGTTTAACCAGTCACTGCTATACCAGAGCAGCCTAATGAAGATCCTGAATTTTAATAATCTTTATTAGTGTCACAAGTAGGCTTACGTTAACACTGGAATGATGTTACTGTGAAAATCCCCTCGCCATCACACTCTGGCGCCTGCTCGGGTACACTGAGGGAGAATCCAGAATGTCCTATTCACCTAACAGCACGACTTTTCGGGACTTGTGGGAGGAAACCGGAGCACCTGGTGGAAACCCACACAGACACGGGGAGAACGTGCAGATTCCACACAGTGACCCAAGCCAGGAAGCAAACCCAGGTCCCTGGTGCTGTGAAGCGACAGTGCTAACCACCTTTGGAGATTGTCTGCCAATTCATATCAGCTATATGCTGCAGCAGCGTGTTCAGGATTGTAGCTTGGGAATTAAAATGTGTCGTCTCCTCAAATCTCCACTCCATAGTGGATTTGGGTGCTCCAGAAAAAGTAATAATTCTAGTTGCCCTGAGAAAGTGGGTCTTCTCGCAACGCATTAGGTAGGGAATTGTAAGACTCTGCCTCAATGGTGATGAAGAAACAGCTATTTGCCCAAATCTGGTTTATCCATGACATTGCTGCACTTGGTCTTCTCAGCAGTTAAGGTACTGGCATCGCAATGTGCTGCTGAAGTAACAAAGTTGCTGCAGTCCTATAGATTGGACACACTGCTGTCATTGTGCTGTGGCAATGAAGAGTCAATATTTGGTCCAACAGATAGCCATTCATCAAAGTGCTCTTTTTGAATGGTGCCAAACTCCTTGAGTTATTTATTTAAATATTTAAGTTATATTTATTTCATTGAAAAACAATGAAAGGAAAGTGGAATGAAGCATTGACCATTTCATTTTTTTTTATAATTCTTATCTATATCACTTCCGCCACACATTTTCCCATAGCAAGGTGAGCTGAAACCACAACTCTCCATGCTAGCATCCCTGTGGAAAAGTCACCAACTTCTGAGTAGCATTTACTTATTCCCAATGAGATTGCAGTTCACAAGGCCTCGTCAACAGCTGCCCATTTTGCCCTGTTCCGTGGCAGTGTTTAGGTTTTGTTGGCCAGCCCCTGAACTTCAGACAGTGAATTTCAGATTGCCCACGATCCCGTGGTGCCATTTTCAGAAGAATCGATGCATTCAGCCCGGTGGCCGAGATCTTTCCCTCGCCAACACCTGAAACAGATTAAAAGCAAAATACTGCGAATGTGTGAAATCTGAAATAAAAACAGAAACTGAAAAAGTGTCATACGGCCTCGAAGCGTTACCTCTGCTTCTCTCTCCAGAGATGCTGCCAGACCTGCTGAGTTTACGCAGCATTTTCTGTTTTTATACCTGAAAGGGATTATCTGGTTATCTATCGCATGGCTATAGATTTGATGGAACCCATCAAATTGGCTGCTTGATTTCCGATATTACAACAGTAATGAAGTTTCAATTGTATTTGATGGTCTGACGTCAGGAAAGGTGCCATATAAATGCAAGTCTGCTTTTCGGTCATTTTAATTTTAGAATTTTTTTGGGGGGGATTTATGGATAATCTTTCCTGTTCCACATTTCCCTCCTCATCCCTCTCTAATTTGATGTTTGAATCATTATTTCTGATTCTCCTGTGCCTATATTTGATCTTAACTGGACAATAAACTATTTCATGCTTTAATTTTAAATAGGTTGGTCCTGTTATTTTCAATGTGGTGTCATATCATTTTAACTGACAATTGGTGCGACTAGCTGGGACAATATGGGTTTCTTTTTTGTGCACGTGCCGAATCCTGAGAGCAGACCGTGCCCTGCCTTGTTTGTACTCGTGGCATTGCCGCTCTTGATTTTCTCAGCAGTTAAGTTACAGGCAAAGGAAGGCGTTGCTGAAGTAGCATTGGCAAGTTGCTGCAGTGCACCCTGTAGACCGTACACACTGCTGTCACTGTGCTCTGGGGATGGAATAAGTCGACACTTAGCCCAACCAATAGCCATTCTTAGGAAAGGTGCTATATAAATGCAAGTGTGCCTTTCAATCTTTTCATTTTAGTTTGCCCCAAGCAATGTGAGCACAATGTTTTGTTTCCCACTGAAGGTATTCATATAATAATAACATAATAATAATCGTTTATTGTCGCAAGTAAGCTTCAATGAAGTCACTGTGAAAAGCCCCTAGTCTCCACATTCCGGCGCCTGTTCGGGGAGGCCGGTACGGGAATTGACGTGCAGCTGGTCTTGTTCTGCATTGCAAGCCAGCTATGTAGCCCACTGTGCTAAACCAGGCCCTGTGAGGGGGCTCCTAACTTGAGGTACCATGCTATGGCAATCCGAGAATCCTAAACAAGGCTGTTTAGCACAGGGCTAAATCGCTGGCTTTGAAAGCAGATCAAGCAGGCCAGCAGCACGGTTCGATTCCCGTATCAGCCTTCCCGAACAGGCGCCGGAATGCGGCGACTAGGGGCTTTTCACAGTAACTTCATTTGAAGCCTACTCGTGACAATAAGTGATTTTCATTTCATTTCATTTAAACTTAATGCCAGCCTATGCAATTTGTCAATTTGGTGTCTGTTGTTTTGACCAAGAATAATACACAGGATCCGCCAACACTTCGGCTTATTGCTCTTGCACTCTGGAAGGAAAATCAATCAGGTTTTCCCATTTTGCATCTCTGTCCACTGACCATTGTCACCTATGCAAATTGGGCCAGCTCATGCTGCAATGTCCCCTGTGCTTAATTCGACTGCTGTTCTTCACTGTGCAGACTCACACATGAGGAAGTTTTGGTCTCCATATTAAAGGAACATTATACTGGAGACTGTACAGCAAAGGTTCACAAAATTGGTCCCTGGGTTGTGGGTTGTCCCATGATGAGAGGATTAGTTTAAATTGAACCACTATTCTCTGGAGTTGGAGGAATGAGAAATGACCTCTCTAAAACATAGCTGATTCTGGAAGGGATTGATTGGGTAGTTGTTGAGAGATTGTCCCCACTGGTCGAAGAATCTAAAACACGGGCCACACTCTCAGGATAAAGGGCTGTTCATGCCGGACTGAGAGGAGGAGAAATTACTTCACACAATGAGTTGTGAATCTTTGGAATTCTCTACCTCAGAGGATTGTGGATCACACATCATTTAATACAGGGATAGACAGGCGTTGTGGTGTTTTGGGGCATTAACAGATATGGGTAACCAGTAAGAAAGTGGAGTTGAAGCTCAGGATAGTATTGGCTGGTGGAGCAGGCTCAATGGGCCATCTGATCTTCTATTTTTTGAAGGAATGACCACTTGGCAAAGACGGTGAGTCAGTGTGCTAGTGGGTAAAATGAAGCAAAATAAGAACACCACCATCTTGCCCACTTTATAGGAACCTATCATAGACTAGAGGGTCAATGCAGATTCAATGGGCCGAATGACCACCTTCTACACTGTAGGTATTCTATGATTCTATCTGTCAAATGTAAAAACTTCCCCTTGATGTTCATATATGCATTCCAGCAAAACGATTGCAACTTGCTAATTTGGAGTGAAAATCTTTGTGGATTCCTTCTCACCTATCCCAAAGCACCTCACCAACCCTCAATGCTAAGTACAACTATTGCACTCATACCCTCTTCCTGGTTAAGAACTGGAAGCATGCTCCAGAACGGTCCTTAAACCAGGGTTCACCTCGTCTGCATGCCTCAGCAGCACACCAGCTGGTGTGGTTAATTAATGGCGAGCGTGCGGCCTCATCAGTAGATATTTTGAGTGATCCTTTATCGACTATCTAAACAAGAAGTGCACCTGTGACGAATTGGAATTCTGGTGCCCGCAAATGAACAGGCTGCTGAAAGTTCAAATAGTGATTATCTAGTATGAGCTGTCAATGGGTATAATAAAATGGAAATATTTTCAAAGCTGTTGGTGCACATTCTTGGAGGTTTTAGTACTCCAGACATCTGAACCACTTGCTGCCAGGGAGAAAATAATCTTGGCATTCAAGCAGAAAGAAAATTGAAAAGATAGCTGCATTGATATCTAGGTCTTCCTCCTCTGCGGCAACCCATCCAAACAGGTTAGTATTATTAAACTAGATTCAGAGCATTCGGTTTCAAATGCTAAAAAATGAGAGGGTGAATGTTTCTGCCCAATACATCTTGAGTTTGGAGAAAGTAGATTCAAAAATGGTGAATGAGATTTTTAAATTTTTTTTTTTTTGCAGTGTCAAATTGCTCATCACAATAGGAGACCTGTCATGTCAGTTGTCCTTGAATCTTTCCTGGTGAGGTTTCATTAAATACAGTTATAACTGTGACTGAGAACAGACTAGGGTGTATATTTCGAGCCACTCGATCCCAGGAAAACCCTCAGCTGGCTGGATTTATGCATTTACTTAAAATCAGTCATCTTCGATTTTTCAATATAAAATATAGCATTTCTTCAAACATAAAGTGCGCCTTAGACTATACTCTCAGATCAACATGCTCCTTCAATTGTTTGCATAATTTTTCTGATGGAAAACACTGGTTTGGTCTCAACTAGAGTATTGCGCCCAGTTCTGGGCACCATACTTTAGAAAGGATATTAAGGTATTAGAGAATGTGCAGAAAGGGGGACTTCCGGTGGTGTCATGTAAGTGGAGGTCGCATGTTAGTTGGTTCCTGCTCGAGCCTCTGGTTTTTGGACTTTTATGTCTGACTTCTATGGTTTCAGAGACAGTTTGTGGATGAGTTAGTGTGGGAAGGCATAAGGAAGACGAGAAATGGCGAAGACCCAGAAGAGGAATGCTGGAAAGAAGGTGGCAAGCGAATATCCATCCTCGAGTGAGGCTGAGAGTCCTGGTCGACGGGTGGGGCCACTCACCACATGGTGAAAACTCTGACTGAGGTGATGTTGGTGGAGTTTACATAGGCTGCTTGCCAAGCATATGGAGGTTCTTTGGAGGGAGATGATGACTGCAATCAAAGAATGGGTAGAGGAGGTGATTGCCCAGGAAAGGAGGCCGTGATGAAGATGACATTCGAGGTGCGGGAGCAAGGAGAGAAGTTGAAGGGGGTGGAGCAGACTTTGTCGCAGCAACGTCACCAGTTCATCTCAATGGGTGAGCAGCTGCGGAAGATGGCAAAGGGCAACAAAAGGCTCAGAGCCACGGTGAAGGACTTGGAGAACCGGTCAAGGAGGTAAAATCTGTGAATTGTGGGCCTGCCTGAGGGGATGGAGGACCCGAGTACTTTGCAAAGATGTTTGCTGACTTGATGGGAGAGGGGGAAGAATTCTCCCATTATGAGTTGGACAGGGCACATTGGTTGCTCAGACCAAAGCCTTCGGCAAATGAGCCACCAAGGGCGTTATAGTCTGCTTTCACAGTGACCACGTGAAAGAGAATGTTCTGTGCTGGGCGAAGCAGAGACGAGATGTGAAGTGGGAAGGTGTTGGTATACGAATATATCAAGACCTGACAGCTGGCGAAAACGCGGGCGGCCTTTGGACGGGTGAAGGTAGCATTGTAAGTCAGAGGAGTGGAATTTTGAGCGGTCTACCCTGTGAAGCTGAGAGTGATTTACAATTCGAGGGATTTTTATTTTGAGACGTTGGAGGCGGCGGAGGCGTTATTAAGGCTGAAGGACTGAGATGAGAGTTGGGATTTGGACTTGGTTGTTGGGTACTGAGAGGGTGTTTTTCTGTTGGAGGGTTTTCTATTTGATTAGGGTTTTGTTTCTCTGTTTCTTGAATGGAAGGGTTTGTTTGTATGCGTTTTCATTTTCTCTTTTACTAGTGGGTGTGGTTCTGTATTGTCCCTTGGTTTAAGGGAGGTGGGTTTTTGGGGCACGTGAGGCCGATTACTGCGGAGGGGGAGGAGAGGAGGAGTCTCTGGCAGGGGTCACCGCACTAGCAAGTGAGGTTGGCTAGTGAACGGGACTGTGGTGGGTGGAGAAGCCACGTTCCTTGGAGCCTGATTGAGTCGGTTTCGATGGAATTGAGAGGTGTGAATGGTGGGGGGAGGGGATGGATATTGGGTGAGGTGGTTTGCAAATTGAGTGGCTCTGGCAAGCATATATGACCCCAATTGGGATGATGCAGGGTTCGTAAAGAGAGCATTGGGTGCCATCCCGGATCTGAATACCCATGAGATGATGGGGGGGGGTGTCGGGATTGGAACATAGTGTTGGAATCGAAGGTGCCAGTTCCAAGCCACGCTCGCTCACCCAGTTGCGCGCGGGGGGCTGGAGGCATTGGCTGGTCTCATGAGGGAGATGGGGGGTAGTGGACCCGTGGATCTTTACACCCAAGGGAACGGGGGGTATTGGTTTTTCTCACCGGCTCACAAGGTGTTTTCGATGATTGACTTTTTTGTGGTGGGAAAGGCACTGTTGGCAGGAGGTAAGAGTACTCGGCACTGTGATCTTGGATCACGTTCCGCACTAGTTGGATGTATTTTTGGAGAAGGGAGTAGCCCAGAGGCTGCAGTGGAGGATGGACGTAGGGTTGCTGGAGGACCGTAGCTTCTGTGACAAGATCGGGAAGGTGATTGAGAAGTATGTGGAGTTTAATTGTATGGGGGAGGTATCACGGTCGGAGGTCTGGGATGCTCTGAAGGTGGTGGTGAGGGGGGAGGTGATCTTCTTTAAGGCTAAGGTGGACAATGAAGAGAGGGAGGAACGGCAACGACTGATAAAAGAGATTTTGGAGGTGGATGGTAGGTACGCAGGGGACCCGGATCCCTGTCTCCTGGCAAAGAGAAAGGAGTTGCAGGTGAGGTTTAACCTATTGTCCATGGGGAAAGTGTGCATCAGTTGAGAGGAGTGAAGGGGGCTGTCTGAGTACGGGGAGAAGGCACGGCATATGTTGGCAGGTTGGCTCCAGAGGGAGACCGTGGTGAGGGAGATTGTTCAGGTGCAGGATAAGACTGGGGAGTTGGTGGTGGCTCCAGAACAGAATAAGGTGTTCAAGGAGTTCTATGGGGACCTGTATACGTCAGAGCCACTGGAGAAGGAGCGGGAGATGAGGGAGATTCTGGGTGGGCTAGCGTGTCCAAGGTTGGGGAGGCAGAGATGCCAGGGGAGGAGGAGGTGAAGGTGGCAATTGGGAGGATGCAGGCAGGGAAGGTGACGGGGCCCAATGGGTTTTTGGTCGAATTTTATAAAAGATTTAAGGATAGACTGGCACTTTTGATGGTGGGAATGTTTGACGACCCGATAGTTAGGGGTGTCTTGCAGCAAACAATGGGGCAGACCTCCATCTCGCTGTTGCGAGTGTGGGTCGTATAGGCCCATATCTCTGCTGAATGTAGATGCCAAGAAACTGGCAAAGATGTTGACGTTAAGATTGGAAGGGTGTCTCCCAAAGGTTCCATTTCAAAGAGACAGTGATGGTAAGGCTCAATCTTTGTGAAATCTGATCCAACTTTCTAGGATATTTCATTGCCTATGTTTTGTTCTGATGTTTCAACACCTTACTGAACTGAGGGATAATATAACACTGATGACAGGCTGGAAGAGTCTGTGCCAAGTATGATTTTTATTATTTCCAGGGTCTAAATGTCTATCCTCAGTGAATAGAGTTTTCCTGAATTCCTGACGGTTATGATTGGGCATCAGTCCAAAAAAGGTGACTTTTTTCTATTTTCTATTTGTACAGACCACAGAGTTTGGCTGGTCGTTGTTCCTTCATTGAACTGGAACATAAAAACCCCTGGGATCTGTACTGCCCTGTTTTGTGCTCTTAACCCTCGACAGGACCTGGTAGGGAGAGGGTGTTCGCCATACAGCTAGTATTCTCAATGCAGGATTACTGATACCTGGCAATAAGTTTATCATAGAATTTACAGTGCAGAAGGAGGCCATTCAGCCCATCGAGTCTGCACCGGCTCTTGGAAAGAACACCCTACCCAAGCCCACACCTCCACCCTATCCCTATAACCCAGTTACCCCACCCTACACTAAAGGCAATTTTGGACATTAAGGACAATTTAGCTTGGCCAATCCATCTAACCTGCACATGTCTACATTTAGAGCAACAAAGTATCACTGGTTGGCGTTTATCATAGAATTTATAGTTGCGAAGCCATAATTCAGAGGCTTGATGTCCTTAACCCTGTGAATGAAGCTCTAGTTATTCATGCTCGTGTTCACCCAAATGTTGAATTATTACATTAAACTTGCAGTCAGATGTCAAACATTTTAGATTCTTCTTGAGACTTTTTTTTATGATGGGTGCCCCTGAAGACATCTCTTCTAAGTAATTTAGGCACCATTTTAAATTGAACATTTTCCTCATTGTCGACCTGACCAGAGGAAATAGCCCCTCCATCTATTCACACTGCAATAATCCTGCATGATTTAAAAAAAAAACTCTGATTAAATTTCCAGCAGCAAATGACGGGTGTCAGCAGTTTACGAACATAGATACAAATGTACAAATTAGTAGCAGGATTAGGCCATTCAGCCCCTCAAGCCTGCTCTTCCATTCAATAAGGTTATCGCAGATCTGATTGTAGCCACAACTCCATTCTGCCTACTCCCCAATAACCTTTGAGCCCCTTGTTGGTCAAGAAGCTATCTACCTCTGCCTTAAAATTATTCAATGATCTTGCTTCCACTGCTCTCCAGGGAACAGAGTACCAAAGACCCACGACCTATAAAGAAATAAATTCTTTTCATCTCTGTCTTCAATGGGAAAGCCCTTCTTTTAAAACTGTGTCCTCTAGTTTCTCCCACAAGAACATCCCTCAGCATCCACTCTTGTCAAGTTCCCTCAGGATCTAATATGTTTCAATAAGATCACTTCTCATTCTTAGAAACTTCAATGGATACAGGCCCAGCCTGTCCAACCTTACCTCGTAAGATAACCCCTCATCCCAGGAATCAGCCAAGTGAACCTTCTCTGAACTGCTAATGCATTTATATCCTTCATTAAATTAGGATAATAAAACAGAACACACTGCACCAGATGTAGTCTCACCAACATACTGTACCAATGCAACAAAGCATCACTACTTTTCTATTCCATTCCCCTTCCAATAAGTTACAACATTCCATTTGCCTTCCTAATTACTTGCTGTGCCTACCTCTTTACTTTTAAATTTAGAGTTCCCAATTATTCCTTTTCCAATTAAGGGGCAATTTAGCGTGGCCAATCCACCTAACCCGCACATCTTTGGGTTGTGGGGGTGAAATCCACGCAGACACGGGGAAAATGTGCAAACTCCACACGGACAATGACCCAGGGCCGGGATTCGAACCCAGGTCCTCAGCGCCATAGGCAGCAATGCTAACCACTGTGCCATGTGCCGTACTGTGCCTACCTCTTGATTCACACCCAAGGAGATCCGGATCCAACCTTACCTCAAGAGTTCTTCAATCTCCATTTAATTAATGTTGTTTTTATGTTCTTCCTCCCAGAGTAGACAAGTTCACATTTTTCCACATTATGCTCCATCTGCCAAATTTTTGTCCACTCCTTAACCTATCTATGTGCCTTTGGGAGGGATTTTCCAACCAAGGCAGCCCATTGGCTGGCTATGTTCCAGCCATTGTCAACGGGATTTCCTGTTGAATGCACAGCCTGTGGAGGGGTAACCCGCAGCGGAGGTGCACTGATGGTGGGACCTGTCGATCCCACCAGTGTGAACAGCAGGAATGTTCCAGCTCTTATATCCTCTTCACAACTTACTTTCCTCCCTATATTTGTGTCATTGGCAAATTTAGCAACCATACATTTGGTCCCTTCATAACTTGTATAGAGTTGAGGCCCCAGCATTGATCCCTGTGGCACTCCACTCATCACACTTTGCCAACCCAAAATGATCCACTCATGCTTACTTCCAGTTTTCTACTAAATAACCGCTCCTCAATCTAGGTTAATGGGAAATGTCTTCTGGAAATCTAAATTCAGCAAATCCACATGTTCTCCTTTATCCACGTTGCTGTTTAGTTCCTCAAAGAACTCAAGTAAATTAGTCAATCATGGTTTCCCTTTCACAAAGCCATGTTGACTGCCAAATTGCACTGAGATTTTTGAAGTGCCCCGCCACAACCTTGGTAATGATAGATTGCAGCAATTTCCATGTGGCAGATGTTAAACTAACTGGCCTGTTGTTTCCTGCTTCCTGTCGCCTTCCTTTCTTGAATAGAGGAGTCACATTTGCTTTTCCGATCTGATGGGACCGTTCCAGAATCTAGGAAATTTTGGCAAATTCAAAGCAATGCATCTACTATCTCAGCAACCACTTTTATGTCTAGATAATGAAGCCAATCAGGGCCTAGGGCCTTGTCAGCTTTTTATTTTAATGATTTTCTTTGTACCCTTTCCCTGGTGATCGTAATTATCTTTCCTCCCTTTCATCTCCTGGTTCACAATTATTTCTGGGATGTTATTTGTATCCTTTACATTAAAGAAAGATGCACAATATCTGTTAAATTCATCCACCATTTCCTTATTTTCCAGTATTAATTCCCCATTCTCTCTCTCTCTGCCGGACGAAAACTCACTTTACTTACACTTTTCCTTTATAAATACTTGTAGAAATTTTTACTATGAGCGTGATCCGACGGGAAAAGCACGAAGTGCAGTAGCGCGCCTGACTTGCCGGGTCTTCCCAACGGCCGACCTGGCGAGACTGCAACCGGTATCTAACTTCAATTAGGGCTGGAAATGGTCCCCCACGGTCTTCGCAGATGTCAGCGACACTCCAGCGAGTGCATAACCGATTGGAGGAGTCCCAAAGCCTAAGGGTGCTGAAGGTGGCACCAGCACTGCGCGGCACAGAGGCCAACACTGCTAGGGTGGCAACCGCAGTGGAAAATCTGGAGCACGGTTTCTGCGCCGCGAGTGATGGTGTCCAAGGCGCGGCTCAGTCAGTAACGGCCATGGCCGAGGGCCTCAACATTGTGTCCCAGTCGCTGGGGGACGTGTCCCAGATCCGGGTGGACTTTGTTGAGGCGCCATGGAGCATGTCCCGGGTGCAGGTGGCCATTGCCTTGGCACTGCAGAGCATGTCCCAGTCAGTGAGGACCATAATGAGATTGCTGGCACCATGGTGCAGAAAATGTGGAAGTGGCAGGGCCGGATGACACGGGAGCCTCTGGAGCTCACTCCAGCTGCTCCTCCATTCCATGGAGACCCCCAGGGGCCTATGGGCACCATCCAGGAGGAGGGAACACTGTCACCCAAAAGCTCTCCAACTTCTCACGGCCAGAGAACATGTGAACAAAATTCGCCCACCTTAACCGCACTTCTCACACGCATCTACCACCCCCTGAATTAACCCACTCATCCTCAACGAGTCATGTGTACCCTGTGCGCCACCTTGAGCTGAATCAAACTCATCCTTGCACAGGAGGAGGTTGCATTCACCTGCCGCATCACCTCACACCATAGCCTCAACCTGTTCCGCTGCCCAGCTCCTCATCCCATTTACTATTGATCCTCACTACCTGTGCCCCGCCCTTCTTCCCCAAACACCCGTATGTATCTCCAATCCTGCCCTCCCCAGTCATCAGGAAGCAGCATTTGCTCCAACAGTGTGTACTCCGGTAGCTTGGGGAATGTCCGCCGCTCCTTTCAAGCAAAATCCCGCACGTTCATATACCTAAGGTCACTGCCCGTCGGCAGCTCAAACCTCTCTGCCGCTCATCCAATCCCACAAACTTCCCCTTCCAAGAACATGTCCCTAACCAGCTCCAGACCCGCCTCCCTCCCCTTCCCATATATCCGTCCATCTCCCGCGGCTTATTAATAATCTTTATTATTGTCACAAGTAAGCTTACATTACCACCGCAATGAAGTTATTGTGAAAAGCCCCTAGTCGCCACATTCCAGCGCCTGTTCGGGTACACAGAGGGAGAATTCAGAATGTCCAATTCACCTAACAGCACGTCTTTCGGGACTTGTGAGAGGAAACCGGAGCACCCGAAGGAAACCTACGCAGACACGGGGCGAACGCGCAGACTTCGCGCAGACAGTGACGTTCATAGTCCAGTAATAAGACAACAGGTTCGTGAGCGCCAACCCCTTTTCTGCCTCTGCTTCTGCAGCAGAGCCTTTTTCACCCTCGGTACCTTCCCTGCCCATATAAACTCCGAGATCAGTATATCCACCTCTGGGAAAGGCCTTAGGGAGAAAGATTGGGAGGGTTTGAAAAGTAAACAGGAGCCTTGGAAGCAGATTCTTCTTTATCACCTGCAGCCTCCCTGCCTGCCAATGTAAAGTGCAAAGTGTCCTACCTTTTAATATTCCCCTTAACCTCCTCCACTAACGCTGTCAAATTTCACCTGTGGCCCACTCACACTTCTGAATCCCCAAATACCTAAAACCTGTCTCTAGGTACCTTAAAGGGTAGTGTCCCCAAATTGGCCCCCCGCCCTGCCGGGTTCACCTGCAACACCTCGCTCTTCCCTACATTCAGCTTATACCAAGAGAAGGCCCAAACCTCTCCAATAGGCCTATGATTATGCCCATACTCTCCAGCTGGTCAGACAGAAGCAACAACAGGTCATTTGTATACAGTGGCACCTGGTGCTCTCTGCCCTCACCCCCTCTCAATCCCTCGACACTCAGACCCCTGAGGCATCACCAAGAGCTCAATTACCAGTGCGAATAACAGTGGCGACAGCGGGCACCCCTGCCTCGTTGCCCTGTATAACTCACACTCTGAACTTATCTAGTTCTACGCATGCTTGCCACCGGGATGCATACAAAAGACGCATCCACACCACAAACTTCAGCCCAAACCCAAGCTTACCCAGAATTTCCAACAAGTACCTCCACTCTACCCTGTCAAAGGCCTTCTCTTTATCGATAGATACAATAACTTCCAGTGACTGCTCCCCTGACGGAGTCATAACTACATTCAACAACCAATGAGCAGCATGGTAGCACAAGTTGATAGCACTGTGGCTTCACAGCTCCAGGGTCTCGGGTTCGATTCCCCGCTGGGTCACTGTCTGTGCGAAGTCTGCACGTTCTCCCTGTGTCTGCGTGGATTTCCTCCGGGTGCTCCGGTTTCCTACCACAGGCCAAAGACGTGCAGGTTAGGTGGATAGGTCATGATTGTTAGTTAGTTAGTGGCCAAAAAGGTTAGGAGGGGTTATTGGGTTACGGGGATAGGGTGGAAGTGAGGGCTTAAGTGGGTTGGTGCAGACTCGATGGGCCAAATGGCCTCCTGCACTGGATGTTCTATGTAGCCTCTTATTGTTGCTGGAGAGCTGCCTTCCCTTCACAAAATCTGTTTGATCTTCAGAGACCACCTCTGGCACGCACCCTTCCATCCTACCCGCCAAAACCTTCACCAGTACTTTCATGTCCATATTGAACAACGAGATGGGCCTGTTTGACATACACTCAGATGGTCCTTCCTCTTCTTCGGGATCAATTTAATTGACGCCTATGACGATGTCGCTGGCAACGCCCTCTTCACTGTCTCACTGAACAAGTTAGGGGCCAACTCTGTCGCAAACAACTTATAAAACGCTGCCGGAAAGCTGTTCGACTTCGGGGCCTTCACCTCCCTCAGCCCAGTGGCTCCTCCATTGCCTGCCCTTCACTTCCTCCAACTCTGGGAACTCCAGCCTGTCTAGGAGTCATCCCATATCCCCCACTTCTCCACCCGGCTCAGCCTTATATAACTTTTCATAATACCCCCTGAACACCTCGTTTATCTTTTCCGGCTCCGACACCACCTTCCAATTATCCGTCCGCAACCTTAGAATTTCCCATAAACACCCCTGCCGCTGCAATTGATGGGCCAGCATATGGTTCGCCCTCTCTCCACACTCATACTGCACCCCCCTCGCCCTCCGCAACTGCCCCATCACCTTGCCCGTCATCAATCTTTTTTTTAATAAATTTAGTGTACCCAATCATTTTTCCAATTAAGGGGCAATTTAGCATGGCCAATCCACCTAGCTTGCACGTTTTTGGGTTGTGGGGGCAAAACCCACGCAGACACGGGGAGAATGTGCAAACTCCACACGGACAGTGACCCAGAGCCGGGATCGAACCTGGGACCTCAGCGCCGTGAGGCGGTTGTGCTAATCACTAGGCCACCGTGCAGCCCTGTCATCAATCTTTTAAACTGCCCCTGCAGCCTCTTCCTCGCCAGCAACAACTCCTTCATGCCACCTCCCCATCCCCCACCCGAGTATCATCTATCCACCTCCACTATCTTGTCCAATAATGACCCCGTGCTCCTCCCTCCTATCCGTGAGCCTCAAACAAAACAATCTCACCTCCAACCACCGCCTTCCATGCTGCCCAGTACATGACCACCGACACCTCCGTGTTCTGATTAAGCTCCACATAATTCCCAATCACCCATGTCGCCTTTTCACATCTCACCTTAAAGTCCCGAATCCAACCTCTATCCTGGTCTTTGCGCCGTCCCAGAACTGAGCCTAACCTGCAGCCAATGCGGTGCATGGTCCGAAATCACAATTCCCGCATACTCTACCCCCACCACCTCCATCAGCACCGCGCAACTCGCCGTTAAAAAATTATCAATTCTAGAATGCACCTTGTACATGTGCGAGAAGAAGTACTCTCTCCTGGGTTCCTGAACATCCACAGGTTCACCATCCCCATACGATCCATAAACCCTCCCAGTTCCTTTGCCATCCTCGACCTTTCCATTGGGGCTCGACCGAGAGTTATAGATGTTTACAGCATGGAAACAGGCCCTTCGGCCCAGCTTGTCCATGCCGCCCAGTTTCTATCACTTCGGCTCCATCACACAATTAAAATCCCCTCCCATAATCAGCTGGTGAGTATCCAAGTCCAGAATTTCCCCCAGTACCCCCACATCATCGCAGTTGGGTGCATGTACAACCGGCGTCCCCTCCAACGTCCCACTCACTATCACATACCGCATACCTACCCGCCAGATCCCACACTTCCTGAGCCTTCCTGTTCTCTTGCCCAACAAAATGGTCACCCCCCGCCCCACGAATTCGAATCAAAACCCCAGTGAAATACTTGCCCCATCTATCCCTTCCTCAGCCTAACCTGATCCTTCACCCAGAGATGCATCTCCTGGAAAAAACATCGCCTCCGCTCTCAAACCCGTCAGATGTGCAAAAACCCCTTTTGACCAGTCCATTTAGGCCCCGGATGTTTTACGTCATGATTCTTACTAGAGGTTTACGTCTCCATTCCCCTCTATCGGCCGCCATAACCCCCCCCCATCAGTTCTTCCTCACCTAATCCCGCTCTGAACCGGGCCCATCTAAGATAGCCACCCTCTCTGCCATGACTACGCTCAACATCCAAACCTGCCACGTCGCATTCCCCTTCCCCCGCCTAGCCATTCCTAGCGACCTCTTCCCCCATCTCATCTCTATTCACTAGCATTGCTTAGCAGCATGGCAATTCCCGCCCGAAGACTCAACTCTCACACCCTCTTCCACCACCATCGCCCCCCTCCCCCACCAGTCCCTCAGCCTGCACAACTGGCCCCCAACCCCTCTGAATAACAACTAAACTATCAACACCACCCATAGGACACCATCAGGCACACCACTTACATGAAACAAAAATCACAAATAACCTCCTCCCAAAAACGAAACACCAGGTGGGGGCGGGGTGGAGAGCGTAATTGCTCACCCCCTCCCCTACCGACAAACTTACGACTTCTAAAAGATCCCCCAATTCTGAAACACACCAGTAACAGCTGTAACACCAAGTTTTGGCGGACTTATCCCCTCCATCTCACACTGCCCCTCCATTTTCCCCCAACTTATGGTCCCTTATAAAGTCTTTCTCAGGGCAGCACGGTGGCCTAGTGGTTAGCACAACCGCCTCACGGCACTGAGGTCCCAGGTTCGATCCCGGCTCTGGTTCACTGTCTGTGTGGAGTCTGCACATTCTCCTCGTGTCTGCGTGGGTTTCGCCCCCACAACCCAAAAATGTGCAGAGTAGGTGGATTGGCCACGCTAAATTGCCCCTTAATTGGAAAAAATAATTGGGTAATCTAAATTTAAAAAAAATAAATAAATAAAGTCTTTCTCCTCCTTCGGAATCTCAAAATAGTACACCTGGTTGTCAAACATTACCCAAAGTCTGGCCGGGTACAACACCCCAAAACAAATCTTTTGTCTGTACAACACCATCGTGGCCTCGTTGAATTCCATGGCCTCCTTGCCAGCTCCATGCCAATGTCCTGGTAAATCCGGACTCGATTATTCTCCCATTCACAGGCACGCTTCACCCTAGGCCCGCTTCAGAATGAGCAGCATGGTAGCACAGTGGTTAGCACTGTTGCTTCACAGCGCCAGGGTCGCAGGTTCGATTCGCAGCCTGGATCACTGTCTGTGCACAAGTCCTGAAAGACGTGCTTGTTGGGTAAATTGGACATTCTGAATTCTCCTTCTGTGTACCCGAACAGGTGTCGGAGTGTGGCGGCAAGGGGATTTTCACAGTAACTTCATTGCAGTGCTAATGTAAGCCTACTTGTGACAATAATAAAGATTATTATTATTATTACGATCTTCTTGTCCACACAATCACCACCCGCGGCGGCTCCCTTGCTCTCGGCTTCTGCCTCCGTGACCTGTTGGCCCGATCCACCTCGGGACCTGTCCAGCACCTTCTCCCCCACCAACCTGCCAGAATCCTCAAAGCATACTTTGTGGTGCGCATTCCCTCCACACCCTCCGACAGACCCACAATCCGCAAGTTCTGTCATCTGGATCTGTTCTCCTGTTCCTCCGCCTTCACTCGCAGCGACTTGCCTAGATACCCCAGGATCCCCACCTCTGCCTCAAAAGCCAACATACGAATGCTCTGGTCGGACACCACCTTTTCCACCTCGCGTATCGTTGCCCCTTGTGCCTCAAGGCACTTCTCCAGCCGATCCAACGACCCTCGTAAAGGTGCCACTGCTCCCTCAATCGCCCTCGGCCAGTCACTGTGCGTCTCCTTCCTCTGCTGCCGAAATTCCTCCTTGATGGAGCTTATCAATTGCTCCATCTGACGCTTTCCCACCAATGGCAGCCCTCTTTATCCCCCCCACCCCACCTCCGCCATTCTCGAGATTGATGCTGCACAACAGGCCTCCTCCAACTCCATTTACTGTCTTCTGTCGGGTCTGACAGCCAGTAGAAATGCCAACCCTGGGGAGAACCTCTTATCCTACTCCATCAGCTCCACCTTTCTACTGAGACTACCCCGCGAAAGGGTTAAAAGTGCCAAAACCAATATCTTCGAGCCGGAGCTGCCCTGTGTGCGACCACTCGCTCCATGGCCGCCACCGGAAGTCGACATTTCTTAATTAACGTCATTCCTGGAATGAGCTTTCATGGATGTTGTTTTTTAAATGAGCTCTGTTTTTATTGCGAAAGAAATGCAAGTCATATATGAACTATTGTGGCACTGTTAGTGTACTGCTAATTCTTCCACTTTAATGGGACATCATTTATAGTTGAGCACTGGTATTATGTGTGAGCTTTCCTTCGAAATAAGAAGCCTAATTGATACTACACTGAAAGTGTCTCCCTCACCTCCCACCTGGAAATGTTATTTTCAATGCAGGGCTCTGAAACATGACTCTCCAGCTTGTTTCAGGCTACATTCATTGTGAGACCCAGAAGACCCACTTGTATGTGCTAGAAAGCATTGCCAGAATTTTAAGGATTCCCTCTGGAGCTAGCAATTTCTGTTATTCACACAGTCAATTTCCTACCAGCTCAAAAACAATGAGGCTAATGGCATGTTTGTTTCCGATAGTCACTCCACATCCTTTAATATCTAAACAACCTTGTTTGGATGCGAGATCATTGTTGAACAATGACTTCTTGTAGAACCCAGTAATTAGCCATCTGAAGTTATTTACACTGACCAAGGACGAAACACCAAGAGGCCATTATAAATCATGAACTTGGAAGTGAATTCAATACCTAACAATGAGTTTAAACAAAGATATTTCTGAAACCTGAAGGAGTACTTGGAATATGAATGAGACTTGTAAGAGATTTAGTCAATCTGCCTCTTGTTTTTGTTGAATGATTTAATCGTCAAAGCACCGCAACATCAGGCGAGGGTAGGCGAGTGACTGAAAATGGAAATACAGATATTGCTGTCTGAGATGTGCCACTAGTAGGCATGCAATATCGCCATTGTGTTCTCTGGCTCCCCATTCAGTGCATTGAACAGTGCGAGGTTTCTCTATTTACGTCGTAATTGCAAAATCAAACCCGCAAAAGAAAATCGGTTTGTCCATTTCAACCAAAGTGCCATTCAAGCAGCCTGATGTGTGCAAATTATTATTTTTTTGAAAATAAATTTAGAGTACCCAATTCATTTTTTCCAATTAAGGGGCAATTTAGCCTGGCCAATCCATCTACCCTACACATCTTTGGGTTGTGGGGGCGAAACCCACGCAAACACGGAGAGAATGTGCAAACTCCACACGGGCAATGACCCAGTGCCGCGATCGAACCTGGGACCTCGGCGCCATGAGGCAGCAGTGCTGACCACTGCGCCACCGTGCTGCCCTTGTGTAAATTATTTATGGTCAACATTTCCAACACTGACAATTAACTATTACAAGTGTGGAATCCCATTCCTTTCAGGTTTTAATAGTTGGGTTTTTATAAAGTCTGAAATTAGGCATTCTTTTTACTTTGTCACTTCTCTCTGTGTCTCCCTCTCTTTCTCCTTTCGTCCTGATTCGACTATGATTGAGTTCACCATTCTAGCTTACACTTCCGTTCGTTTCACAATCTGGTTAAGGAAATGCACACTTGGCTTACCCTGTTTATTTACTCACGTCCCATATGACCTGTAGAGGGCCATCTCCCACCTGCAGCACTTGAAGGGTAAAATGTAACTGATATTTAACCAGATAAAGTCAAGTCTAATTAGCAACAGGCACCATTTGTTGATCCGACGCAGCAATTTGTGGGTCAGTCTATAAGTTGTTGTTGCCCTGGTTCTTCCGGTTTCATGGTGAGTGAGGTATTTCTCATCCGACATCAAAACTTTTCTAAGCCTGTCTGTCATTAATCTATAACGGATAGAGTATTTTTCACCTTTTTAGAAAATTAGCATTTCACGTGACTCTCTTTAGACTGAGAATCGAGGTGTAAGGCCGAAGAGTTCAAGATAGCTAGAGCGTGGAGTGGATAAATCAGGGAGTGGTGATGAGGTAACACCAAGTGGTTTATGTTTTCAAACATTCTGAAAGGAAGGGGTTCCAGTTGGAAACACTTGATGATAACAAAGCCTTTCTCCTCCCACGCCCCAACTCTCCTTCCCTTGTCAAAAACAGATGCTGTTGCATCTGCCAAAAAATGAATTGTTGTTTCAAAAGCATTAAAGCCGGCTCCCGTTTTTCTTTCATCTCCCTTTCAGATGAAGAGTCAGTTGGGTGACAACGAATCAATAACGCAGGACGTGGTGGGGAATGCCCATGTTGAGAACTATGCCTACAAGATGTTCCTCTATGCAGATACTGAAGATCGGGCAGGAAGATTTCACAAGTAGGTCTGCTTTTCTTAAAAAGAAAAATTCCGATACAGCATCATGACATATCACGTATTCCAATGACTTGGAGCAACCAGCTGAAGCCTTCCATCAAAGACTTGTAAAGTCACTGCCCATGATATTCTGCATTGCCACAGGTGTCCCGAAAAATTGTGGGTTTAGAGTTTGTGTAGCTCTGTGAGCCAAGGGAAAGTCTGGTTCCAAAATGAATTTTAAATTTTAAAAAATCCATTCTTTAGAAGTTAATCTTCTATCAGGTGAGTGTCACAAACGGCAGATATTCAATCCTTTCTTTGTTAGAGACATCTAGAATTAGCAAGGAGGAAATGTCTGGTGTTCTCGAGCTCAGATTGCCATGGGCCTTTTCGCCGGTTGATGGATTTAAGACTCTCGATCACTTATAAGCCAGTTTGTATCATGGTAGGAAATGGTGTACGTGTGCAGTTTGTGGAGATGCAGAAAGTTGCGTCGATTACAAAGCCAAACAGTGTGCCACAAGGAAAGTCATTATACTTTGAATTGGGAGGGTAGCACGGAGAGGAGATCATTGGAGCAACTTCCTGAAGAGAAGGTAAAAGGCCTAAAGAGTCTCTGTGAGCCACGTGTTGCCCCTGGGCCCAGATGATAAGTTGGTGGATGAATGACTGCTCCATGATCAAACCTTTATCAGCGATGCTGTCAAGCTAACCACCAGAAAGTATATGAAAGGGTTCTTCGATTCCTGCACCAACATTAACATGCTTTCGTATTTTCTGTTTTTGCATTCTGAGTTTTGGAGAGAGGAAGAATTAATATTTCTTATTTGTGTATGAAGCGCTTTGGGATATTTGATTGTCATGCATATGTCATGTTGCTGATACCAGTAAAACTAAACTTTCATCTGAATTTAGATTTTTTTTTAAAGAAAATGGCCTGCTAGATATTTAAGATAGTAAATGCTCGTCAGCTGAATCAACCTGTGCTGCTTAACCTCTGATTCTGCCCTCTGTGATTGGTAGAATGTGAATGACTACTTGCATTTCTGTTCCACATTGAATGGAGAAAACATCCAAAGTGCTTTCGTAGAATTTACAGTGCAGAAGGAGGCCATTCGGCCCATCGAGTCTGCACCGGCTCTTGGAAAGAGCACCCTACCCAAGGTCAACACCTCCACCCTATCCCCATAACCCAGAAACCCCACCCAACACTAAGGGCAATTTTGGACACTAAGGGCAATTTATCATGGCCAATCCACCTAACCTGCACATCGTTGGACTGTGGGGGGAAATTGGATCACCCGGAGGAAACCCACGCACACACGGGAGGATTAAGGGATTCACGGGAATTATGTTGTGAGAGTTGGTCAAATAGTTAAGTAGATGGGTGCTGAGGAAGTGTTGAAGTTGAAAAGATAAGTGGAGAGACGGTGAAGTTTAGAGAGAGAATTCCAGAGAGAAGGGTCAAAATGGCCAAATATCTGCCACCATAGTGGGGTGAAAATGGTGCAGGGGTGGGAGTATGCAATAGGCAAGAGTTGGTAGACAGAAGCATGTTTTGGGGAAAAGAAGACTGGAGGAGGGAATGGCAAGTGAAGAAAAGGGTTTGAAAATTAAGACAAGGGTTTTCAACATCATACATGAGCGCGATGAGTTACTGTAATTGCATAGCCAAGCAAAATAATTTATACGGGTCGTACGCTTAAATAAATTGCCCATACACTCAAATGAAATTAAAGCATGGTTAATTTTTAGAGAATGTTCAGTTTCAGCGGAAGTTTTAAATTTTTCATATTCAAATGAAGAGTTACTTCAGAACTGTTAATCTATCTTTCTCCAATCAATGTATTGCATTTCACAAATTTATTGTGGCTTCAGATTCTCTGCATTCTCTTTACCCCCATTTCAATACATTCAAACCTCGGGTGTTGGGCACAATGGAAGTAGGTACTACACCTAGGATTACCCAATCTTGTTGGATGAATGTCTGGAGCTTTCCTCACTTGAACTGCCACCTCCAGCCACCTGCCCAATCTCACAGCCTCCGTCTATCTACAGTATTTTATAACTGGTGACAAATACTCCCATGATGTTTCCCAGGTTTGTTGCAACAGTAGCCAAGTGATTAATCTTTCATTCCTGAAAGTCTAGGACAACCTCAGAAGGTTAGTAACCCTACCTAACCCCCAGCACGGCTGACAGAACCACAGGATTTCCTACAGCGCCGAAGGAGGCCATCAAGTCTGCCCTGAACCTCTGAAAGAGCACCCTACCTCTGCCCACTCCCCTGCCCTATCCCGTAACCCCATTACCCACCTAACCTGCACATCTCTGGATACAAAGGGGTAACTTAGCATGGCCAATCCACTTAACCCGCAGATCTTTGGTTGGACTATGGGGGGAAACCGGAGCACCCGGAGGAAACCCATGCAGACATGGGGAGAAAGTGCAAACGCCACAGTCACCCAAGGCTGGAATTGAACCCAGGCTCCTGGTGCTGTGAGGCTGCAGTGCTAATCACTGTGCCACCGTGCTGCATATAATGCAAATTAATAACAATCTTTATTGTCACAAATAGGCTTATATTAAAGCCTCAATGAAGTTAATATGAAAAGCCCCGAGTCACCACATTCCAGTGCCTGTTCTGATACACAGAGGGAGAATTCAGAATATCCAAATTACCTAGCACGTCTTTCAGGACTTGTGGGAGGAAACTGGAGCACCCGAAGGAAACCCACGCAGACACAGGGAGAACGTGCAGACTCCACACAGACAGTGACCCAAGCCAGGAATCGAACCTGGGACCCTGGAGCTGTGAAGCAACAGCGCTACCCACTGTGCTACCGTGCTACCTAAGATACTGCAAACTTTTCCATTCTAAAAATCTTCCTTCACCTGCATCGATTTCCCTGATGTAAACCCATTCCCTTATATTGCATTTTGCAGATTCTGCCAAGCGTGACCTGAATTGGCGAACTAAGGCTCAAGGAACAGGGCCTGGTTTATCCTGTGTTTGGCCAGGCAGCCAATGTTTATGAAGCTACCCACCTGGTGGCCAGCACTGCTCTGGAATGCAGGACCAGCGGAGCGAAGGCTCTGCTTGTGTAGGGCTGCATGCATCTAACCAAGTACTATTCAACTGATGCTGGAATTCCATAACTTGGCTCACAGTCCAGCAACTGTGTAGAAAATGGTGCACTCGGATGGATCATTGGGGAAGCTGTAGATCCATAGAATTTGCAGAGCAGAAGGAGGCCATTTGGCCCATGGAGTCTGCACCAGCCCTTGGAAAGAGCACCCCATTTAAACCCACGCCTCCGCCCTATCCCCGTAACCACACCCAACCTTTTTGGACACTAAGGGCAATTTAGCATGGCCAATCCACCTAGCCTGCACATCTTTGGACTGTGGGAGGAAACCAGAGCACGTGGAGGAAACCCACGCAGACACTGGGAGAACGTGCAGACTCTGCACAGACAGCGAGCCAAACCGGGAATCGAACCTGGGGCCCTGGAGCTGTGAAGAAACTGTGTTAACCACTGTGCTACTGTGCTGCCCCATGAGGGGTGCCCTACAACGCTCCATTGGTTAAAGAGTGGAGTCCAATGCAGCCAATGACAGAGAGGTAGGACATGGCCAGTGCGATGTCTGCTTTTAAAGGAGGCTTTTTGGGGGCTGTAGAAGATTCACCAAAATGTCAAAATGGACACTGAAATTCTGCTTATTAATGGAGCAGGGATGCTTTTATGGTGCAATGTATTTCCAACAGGACATCCCAGTTAATAAGCACAATGTATATTTATCAGCAAGATGTGTTCCTTGGCACCTCCAACCGCCTGTAACTAAAACCAGGTTTCTAAATTGTACATAAATTACTCAAGGAGCCATAAAAAGTGAGTAGATTAAAGGGAGAGGAAAAAGAAAAAAAACGTCTATTTCAATGAGCAGGGAACATAAATTCTAGAGAGTATAAATTATTGAGAGGGACAACAAGGGCTGAAAGATGGAGAGAAATAAACGTTCATTTAATTCTGCCCTCTCACAGACCCAGACTGTCTGAAGTGTTCTAAGAGAAAGGGGCACTTGAAATTACTTCCATTTCTGGGGTTTCTCATAACCTTAACAAGGTCTGCAATTAACTCATAATGAGCACACTTTGATCGAGGGGAACAGCAAGTCATAGTTCATGCTCTTGAACTCTGCTCTTCCATCACTATTGTGATATAAATGCAGTGACAGTTAACTGGGCAGCATAGTGGGTATCACAGTTTCTTCACCGCTCCAGGGTCCCAGGTTCGATTCCCGGCTTGGGTCAATGTCTGTGCGGAGTCTGCACGTTCTCCCCGTGCCTGCGTGGGTTTCCTCCAGGTGCTCCGGTTTTCTCCGACAGTCCAAAGATGTGCAGGTTAGGTGGATTGGCCATGTTAAATTGCCCTTAGTGTCCACAAAGGTTAGGTTGGGTTACGGGGATAAAGGGGATAGGGTGGAGGCGTGGGGCTTAAGTGGGGTGCTGGTTTAGCACACTAGGCTAAATCACTGGCTTTTAAAGCAGACCAAGGCAATCCAGCAGCACTGTTCAATTCCCGTACCAGCCTCCCCGAAAAGGCGCCGGAATGTGGCGACTAGGGGCTTTTCACAGTAACTTCATTGAAGCCTACTCGTGACAATAAGTGATTTTCATTTCTTTCCAGGGGCCGGTGCAGACTCGATGGGCTGAATGGCCTCTTTCTGCACTGTATGTTTTATGATTCTATGAGATTTAATAGTGTGAAGTTTGCACATTCTCTTCAAGCCTGCGTGGGTTTCCTCCGGGTGCTCCGGTTTCCTCCCTCAGTCCAAAGATGTGCAAGTTAGGTGGATTGGCCATGCTAAGTTGCCCCTTAGGGTTGGGTTGCAGGAATAGGGTGGGTATTGGCCTTGGCTAGGGTGGTCATTCGAAGGGTGGGTGCAGACTCATTGGTTCGAATGGCCTCCTTCTGCATGTAGGGATTCTATGATTCTATATTTAAGGTAACTAGCAAAAGAGCTAAATGGCCTATGAGTATTTAATTTTACATAGCAAGTTATGATCTGGAATGCACTTCCTGAAGGGATAGTGGAAGCAAATTTGACAGTCATTTTCAAAGGGAGTTGTATGTATACCCCCCTGAGATCTAACTCTGAAACTACAGCCTGCTGTCTCTCCTGACTGCAGAATGCAGATTCATCGTGCCCATTTCTCACTCCCCACTTGTCCGCGCTTGGTGTGTGCAGAGTGTCAGAACTGTTCTGTGGAATGCAGGGGACCACCTCTTCAATGTCAGTGGGGTGTTAGTTGGGATATTGTAAGAGTTCCACACAGCAAGAGATTCTGGGTGATCTTGGCTGTGTGTGATCTAGGCTGAGTGGTAAGTGGCAGCAAGCATGAAAGAATCTCCTGTCCAAGCACAATGCACCTGAGGGCGCCTTTTGAGTAGCCCAGCAACTGAGGCCCGGGCTGGCGAGGCTGCTTCCCCCTCTCCGAGTTTGAAAATGAAAGTGAGCGAGTAGGAGGAAGTACAGAGAGAGAGAGACATGCACACAAACACCCCCCCACACGCACATGCACAGCCCGCCCCCCCCCCCCCCCCCCCCCCCCCACACACACACACACACACACACACACACACACACACACACACACACACACATATATATATATATATCACTTCTTGCATATTGGACCGCTTGACCACCCGAGACAAAATCATGGCATTATCCAGCATGCAAATGGCTATTTGGCCCAAGTGTGACTGTGGCAGCTCTTTGAAACACCTATTCAACAAGTTCTCTTTTTCAAGCCCAGCAAAATATTTCCATTTTTACTATAATATCCAATCCGTAATCCAAATTTTGTGCAGATAATTTAAAAAATAAATATTAACGCAAGCTGTTTTTTTTTTTGAAACACGAGATACAAAATAGCTAATATGAGTATAATCAGATCCCTGCTACATAAAGAAAGAACCGGCCTTCATTTATATGACTGGATAGCAACGATCTGATTGTACTCATTTTAGCTATTGTGTTTTTCTGGGCCCTCAGGAAGGAACAAGTGTGTTTTGGTATCAAATTAACTTTTTGAAAGCAGATATGTCAGGCTTTTTGCACACAGCAGGATCCAACGATATGGCGTGTGACCGACTGATGTGTTTTTGGTGGAGTTCGTCATAGGAGGAACGTTAGCCAGAATACCAGGCGGACTGCTGACCTCTAAATTATGCCTGGAATCTCTTAACAAACCGCAAGATCTCAGTTCAATGGGTTGACTGCTGGATGTCACCTCCAGCAATGCGGCACTCCCTCAACACTGCAGTGAGTGTCAGCCTCAATTATGGTCACAAATCTGTTCTGAGGTTTAAATCCACACTGTTCTGACACCAGAGGTTGGAGTGCAAGCTGAGGCAACTGGTACGTCTCTTGAAGAGAATGTCTGGACATTAGGCAGGGACCTGACATTTGTTTTGAACCACTGTAGAGTTGCCCATCAGAGCGAGGGGGGCTCTGAATCTAGTTAACTTGATGTTTGTTCTGATTTGACAAGTTTTCAAAGGTTTTGGCAGCAAACACGCTGTTTGGGCAGGGAAGACACGACCATCGCACTGATTTGACTCCATTGTTTGCTGCAAACATCAACTCGGGATAAATATAGTGTAAACGGGTCAATGGACACATTTTACACCAGGTGGCACAAAGGTGTCTGAAAACAGATCAAAAAGAATACCCATTTGTTCTGTGTCTCCATTTTTTCAGTGATGGCCAGGAAAATCTGTTCCGGAAAACGAACTCTGCCTCTCAGTTCCTTTTTTAAAATATAAATTACGTTACATGGTAACCTACCAAAATAAATAAACTGTTGTTTGTGGTACCTCAAACTTCTTTCTGTCTGAGGTCATTGGTTAATGTGTTTGTAGTCGCATGAACCTTTGACGCTTCTAAACTGTTCAGAGTACAAGACTTAATAATACCCAGGAGACTTATATAGAGAATAAATTGACTACAAGGGACAGCAAATTGAGAGATTTGTTAGTTGCTTTTAGTGCCTTAAAATCAAATCAATCCCTATTATGATTAGTCCACTAGTTTACTGCGTCTGATCAGGAGAATAAGCTGCCGACCTACCAATCCTACCTGGTTTTGCCTACGTGACTTCAATCTGAAGTTGACTTTAGGTGCCTCTCTTTCTTCTTCTTCTTCCTCCTCCTCCTCCTCCTCCTCCTCCTCCTCCTCCTCCCCCTCCCTCTCCCTGCCAGCAAGGTATTCCCTTAATAGTGTTGCTCACATCCTAAAAACAGAAGAAAGAAACTTTTGTCTTTAGGAATCCACTTGAAAATGGTGCATGGCTCTATAACCAATAATCTTAACAGTGAGACATTGTATACAGGTGGTTTATAGTCACTGCACAAGTGTTCTTGATGAACAACAGACCTGTGTTTTGCATTTATTTGCCAAAAAAACTTGCAGGTAAAATGTTAACAGTTGTAACGACTTTGGAACTAACTTGTTTGAGACTGTCAACTGTATTTGTGTTGAAGAGATAGCGTAGTCTTAATATGGATTTAAAGCCTATTCCTGGTACTTTGAAGTAATATTTTGTTTTCCACAGAAACATGATCAAGTCATTCTATACCGCCAGCCTGTTATATGATGTGCTTACTGTTTTCGGGGAGCTCACTGAAGAGGCAAGTATAACTCCATCCAAAAATGCATTGTGTGCTGTGATTTAACTTTCGATCTTGCAATCATATAACTATGTATTGTGACACACCTACCTGGGAAGCTGGGATTTGAATCTGAAACACAAAGGTTGTTTGTATTTAAAGAGTTGCGTTTATGTAGTGCCATCCATGTGATTAAGACATCCCAAAGTGCTTCACGGCCAATGAGCCACTTTTGAAGTGAAATTACTGCTCTTATTTGCGCAACCACATGCTTGTTGGGTGAATTGGACATTCTGAATTCTCCCTCCGTGTACCCGAACAGGTGCCGGAATGTGGCGACTCGGGGCTTTTCACAGTAACATCATTGCAGTGTTAATGTAAGCCTACTTGTGACAATAAAGATTATTTAAAAAAAATTAAATGGCTACTCACCATCTCGGTTCCCCCCAGCAGCCACTCTGCCAGCTTCACATTTTAATCGGCGCCCACGTGACCACAGGCTGGGGAGGCGTTTAGATCTCGAGAGACCCTTAGATGGGGGCCGTTCCCGTTAATTGTATGGAGATTGGCTTGAAGTGATGATTATGAGGGACATGGATAGAGTGGATGGGCAGGCCCTCTTTGCCAGGGTGCAGGGGTCAGTCACCAGGGGGCATAGGTTTAAGGTCCGTGGGGCAAAGGTTCGAGGAGATGTGCAAGGCAGGTTCTTTACGCAGAGGGTGGTGAGTGCCTGGAACGCGTTGCCAGGGGAGGTTGTGGAAGCCGCTACATTAACGGCATTCAAAAGACATCTTGACAAGCACTTGGATAGGATGGGTCAAGAGGGATACGGCACAAGGAAGTGCTGAGGGTTTTGGCAAAGGTTGATATCGTGACTGGTACAGGCTTGGAGGGCCAAAGGACCTGTTCCTGTGCTGTTTTGTTCTTTGGGGCTTTTATGTTAGTATTGATTTATTCAGTGCATTCTCTGTGGTGGCATTAATGTTTTTATTGTAGTCCTTTTCCCGCTCTTTCCTGTTCTATCTACCTTCATTCAACTTTCAGGACATTGTATTTGAACCATCTGGTTTCTGTTTATCCATCACACTTCACTTCAACCACATCATGCATTTAAGCCCAGGTCTTGTTTTTACTCCCAAAATCTATAATCACACATTTCACAATGTTACATTTCATCTTCCACCTTTTTGCCTGTTGTGCTAACCTGTCTATATCCTCCTGTGGTCTTTTACAGTCATTCTCTGCATTTTGCCCAACTTTTGTGTCATCAGATCTTGGGATACTGTTTCCTTATAAGTGAGAACTTTAGTGAGACCAATAATGGACCTAGCACGGCCCCTCATGTATACGACTTCCAATCACTCCCCAATTTCCACTACACCCATTAACCTTGACCTTTGGTCTCCATTTGTCAGCCAAATTTCGATCTGTGCTGTATTTTGTGTTGAACCTTGAACCTTAATTTTACTAACTAGCATCTTGGGAGACAAGTTATTGTGAATACGTTTCGAAAACTCATGCATGCTATATTTGCAGCATACTCCTCATCTGTCTAATTGGTCACTTCCTGAAACCATTTCTGTATTATCAAGCGCAACATTTATTTTACAAATTTGCACTAGCTGTTTTTGATTAACCAATAAAATTCTAAATGCTTTCTGATTTTATTGCGTTATTGCTTATCCGCTTATACTTAAATTAAATAGATTCAAGCGTAAGGAGCTCTCTTTAATTGCCCATCGCTGGCAAATTCATGGAAGTCAAAAGGACATCATTAAATAAATCAGAATTGATATTTACACAGCATGTATGCACAAGTTGCAGCAAGATCAATTTAAAATTACTTTTGCGAGCTGATGACGCAGAATGTATTGTGAAAGTTATGTTCTGTCTTTTTATGGATCTTTTAAAAAAGGGTTTGTGCTGAAATGCTGCCACAGTAGATTGAGGGAGTAAAACATTGCCTCTTAAATTATTTTTTTAAGAGAAATCTAATTCACTCAAGGTTGGCTACTTGTCAGATCCTCATGTGTTTTCATGCCCTGAACCTCACCATTGCGCAGTACTGCTGCCTCACAGTGCCAGGGACTCTGATTCGATTCTGCCTTTGGGTGACTGTCTGTGTGGAGTCTGCACATTCTCCCCGTGTCTGTGTCGGTTTACACCTCATGCTCCGGTTTCCTCCCACAGTCCAAAGATGTGCAGGTTCAGTGGGGTTCTGGGGGATAGGACAGGGGAGTAGGCCCATGTAGGGTGCTGTTTCGGAGGTTTGGTGCATTTCAGTGGGCCAAATGGTCTCCTTCTGCACTGTAGGTATTCTGTGTAATCTGGCCCAACACAAAGTGAAGTTAGCCTAGTAAACTGGACTTAAAAACGAGGAAGGAATTGGCACCCAGGTGTGCATGAGCATTGATGTGCCAATTTGCTGCATCATGAACTGTTTGTATTCAACCAAGACACATAGGCACACCAATTTACAGACTCTGAGCATACCTTCAGTCACTGAGTGGAGGCTGCGTTTTTTTAAAAAGCAAAACTTATGCCAGCCCAGGCTGCATCTCAGTTTGCACTGAGCTGAGGTATAGCTTTACTGTCTGAGCAAAGAAATAGGTTTGTATATTGGACAAGGTGAACTGTGTGGATGTGAGAGAGCATGAAGAAAGGAATTTTTGTTTTATCGATCAGTGGCATTTCTAAATGAGCCTGGTAAAAATGCAAATATCAAAATTGAGCTACTGTAATAGGAATAGCTTGTGGTGACTTGTTCCCTATCACCCCTATTTCCGTCCCTGCTACTGAGCTCCCATACAGATATAATCAGGCAGTAGGCAACTAGGTTATTACAGATAGTTCTGTCTGCTTTTACGCATCAAAACTAAAAATAAAAAGATGCAAAGTCCTGCACAGCACTTTTTGCAGCATTGGGCTGTCCCAAAACAATTTCTAACCCATAAAGGTTAATGTAGATGACTAGATAATCTTTTTTAGTGATTGATTCTGGGATCAGCATGGCCTGAACGGGAGGAGAAAACCCCCGCTGTTCCTTGAAATTGTGCCATGGGATCTTCGCCTACCTGAGAACATAAATTAAGATCAAATAATTGCCTTGAGGGGTTGTGGAGTCGGTCTTAATGTGAACTGTGTGGGCATGTTTATTTTAAATCTGGACTTTATTTTTTCCATTCAGTAATTTTCTTCCCGTGTTCACTCGCGAGGAGGAACGTCAAATGCAGCTGTACATGCTGTAGGACCTCGATGCCTAGATTGCCATTCTTAATATGTAAGCCCAACAGTGAAAGTTAGCATAATGTTCAAGAGTAGAACTATTTCTCTCCTTGCCCTGTGTGCACCTAACGCTGGCTCGGAATTGGGGTTGGAACTCTGGCGGATGTTGTTTGCCTTCTGCTCGGTCTTGGAAATCAGTCAGCAGTTTACCATGTCTTTTGGCCAGTCTAATGGAAAAGATTCATTTTTTCCTCCGTTAAATCTGAAACAATTACGCACTGATTCTTATAAGCGATTTAATCTAAGTGTTTAAATATGAAGGAAAGTTTGAAATAGTCCATTTGCAATGGTTGAGACATCTACAGCAAAGGAGTTTAGATCTAAGAATGCATTTTTAAAATTTATCAAAGAGCAGGAAAAATGTATTTTTCGAGGCTTGTGAGGGTGAATTGCACTACCAGAGTTAGTAACAAAAAACAGATGAATAGATTTAATCTATGAATAATTAAATAGGGAGTTAGAGGATCAGGGATTTAAGGACATGATGTAAAAATGTCTAATATGGGAGATAAGCATCTGTACAGATTTGTGCCCAAATGATCTGTTTCTGTATTGTAGTTTCAACCCCCTTGATGTTACATATCATCGAATCCCTACAGTGAAGGACGCCATTCAGCTCATCGAGTCCACACCGACCCTCTAAAAGATCACCCTCCCCAGCTCCCCCCGCAATTCCTGTAACCCCACCTAACATTCACACTCAAGGGCAATTCATTTCTCTCCGATCCACCTAACCTGCACATCTTTGGACTGTGGGAGGAAATCAGAGCACCAGGAGGAATCCCACACAGACACGGGGAGAAAGTGCAAACACCACACAGTCACCCAAGGCCAGAATTGAACCTGGGTCCCTGGAGTTGTGAGGCAGCAGTGCTAACCACTGTATCCTGCAACCTTCGTCAGACTCCACAAGCGACTCTCTCTTCAACCCTGCCTTTGGCTGTTTCCTATAACACCTGCCATCTTCCACTCAGTCATTCACAATGTGTAGTGTATAGAATAGATACTTAGTGATACTAGGAGTAAGAAACTTAAGATACTTGTCAGGCAAAGGGATTAAGTGTTTCCAGAACCAAGGCAGGTAGACAGAGTTAAAAGGAAGATCAGCTATGATCTAATTAGGAATCTTTATTATTGTCACAAGTAGGCTTACATTAACACTGCAGTGAAGTTACTGTGAAAATCCCCCAGTCGCCACATTCCGGCGCCTGTTCGGGTACACAGAGGGAGAATTCAGAATGGCCAATTCACCGAACAAGAATTCCAGAGGCGGTTTCTGGGACTGAATGGCCTGCTTCTCTCTCTTTGTTTCTGTATTATGCTTGTTTCCACGGGGAAAGGCCGAGAAGACTTAATGCAAGTTTTTAAAATTCTGACTTTTAATAAGATGAGACGGTAAAGTCCAATTCCTCTGGCTAAGCAGTCAGTCATAAGGGATCATCAACTTAAAATGGTAATTAAGAGTGAGTTTTAGGCGTGTCTGAAGCTGGGCTGTTGGAATAGGCAATGCTTTGTCACAAGGGATAGTTGAGGGAAAGACTGTCGTTTTCTTTGAGAATAAAGGTCGATAATTGAAGCAGAGAATGGTAGAAAGGAAAGACTCGGGCATATTTGTTTTGGATTGCACCAACAAAGAGCAGGCCCCCCCCCCCCCCCCCCTTCACTTCCCTAACCTGACACTTCTGTGCAGCAACAATGGTACATTGTATTATCAGAGATGCCATCTCACAGACAAAATATTAAAGCAATCCACCATTGACCCTCTTAAATGGATGTGTGAGATCCCGTAGCATGATCAATTGAAGAGCAGGGTAATTCTCCCCAGTTTTTGGCCATTATGTATCCCTTAATCAGTTTTTAGTGATGTTGTTCGTCTGGTCATTTGTGGAATGTCACTGTGTGCACGTTGGCTGCTGTGTTTCCCATATGACAGCACAGACCGCACTTAAAGTACTTTTTTCTTTCTTCTTTCATGGGATGTGGGCATTGCTGCTAAGGCCAGCATTTGTTGCCCATCCCTCACTGCCCTTAAGCTCAGGGCAGTTAACAGCACTGTGGGTATGCCTACACCTCGGACTGCACCGGTTCAAGAAGACAGCTCACCATCAGCTTCTCGAGGGCAACTAGGGATTGGCAATAAATGCAGGCCTAGCCTGCATCCCGGAACTGAATTTTGAAAAGGTCGACCACTTTCCTGGGGGTCTGATGTCATAAAAAGCTCTATATTAAAGCCAATTTGTTCTTTAATCGAAAGGGAGAACAGGAAATTTAAAGTGTGTTGGGATGCTTCATTTACAGTAAAAACACTAAATGAGTGCAAGTTTATGTGTTTGAACATGTCTACATCTGCACACAGTGCAGCAGAGAGCCTGTTTTGGGCTGCTGGCAAAGTCTTTTCTGCTTTCTGTAGCAGTGATCTTATGGTTCTGTTAAGAACTTATCTGAGGCAAGGTCTATTAACCAGGCTCACTGTACTACATGAGTCTGTGACAATGGGCCTTCAGATTATTAAGTGATTACTCTACCCTTTACAAAATACCGTTGTGATTGACATTTGGAAATAAGGTTAACCATGTAAGTAGAACTTTCAACACAATGTTGTTCAGCCTGATCAGTCAGTTGGCATTGAGCATATTCGACGATACGCATCTATAAATCCGTGTTAGCTGACAGAAGCATTCAACATGTCGCAAATTGAATCCTAATATCTTGTTTAATATTACAATCTTTTTTTTTTAGTAGTTAATTGATAGAAACTGTTTTTTTTTTAGCTTCTTTGCACTTGATGTGACACAGTGTAGGGGTGGAGGCTTGGAATATTGGCGTTTCTACATCTTTAAGACTTCCATTTGTGAAGCATCTTTAACCTTTCATGACCACAGGACATCGCAAAGACTTTGTACCTTTTGAAGCGTATTCACTGCTGCAATGTGAAATGGTCCGTGGCGATATGATATTCAGCTTGATTCTTTCAAATATAATTAAAGATAAATATTGACCCGGACGAACCCCTGCTCTTTTTTTTTGTTGAAAATAGTGTAATGGGATCTTTTATATCCACCTGAGAGGAAGGGCAGGATCTCAGTTTAACATCTCCTCTGAAAGATTGATGCCGTGCACACTCAGTCCTGTGCTGGATGGTGTCAGCCTAGATTTCATACTCAATTCCTTGGAGTGGGCCACGAACCCACAGCTTTCTGACTCAGAATTGAGATATGCTAACAACTGTGCCACAGCTAACATTTCTTTCCCCATAGAGTGCCAGAAGATGAGCTTGTGCCTGCAATTCCCCAGATGGTGTTTTTATAGTTCAGAAGTTAGGTCGCAGATCTGCCATGATGTCATTGAACGGCCAAGCAAGTTCGAGGTGGTAAATGGCGTCCCATTAGTCATGTTGTGATGAGTTGCCCTGGGGAAATTTCTCAACTTGTAATGGCAATGGATAGTAGCAGCATTGCTGGAGGGCGGGGAATGAGTCCCCAAACAAGAGCCTCGGTCATCTGATCCAAATCTTCAGTTTTAAATAGTTAACGCCTGGCCACTGACTCTCCAACCGAAGTGAAAAATCTTCCCCTGTCAACTCTATCCAAACCTTTTCCAATTTTAGATTGAGCCAACGGTTTGGGGCAATGCCAGAAGAGGACGAAAAACAAAGATGCAACTAAAATAAAGTGCCATCTCGAATTGTTACAGATGATGCATTGTCAAATATTATAACATAAAACATAACATAAAACCTTTTTCTATTTAAAGGTAGAAATGGAAAGAGATGTTTTTCCATTACATTGCGCAAGTATTTGGACAGAGAAGGTTCTTTGCAGCTGTATCCACGAACTTGTTGAACATTGCATAGCGCTGAGGCTCCTGCTGTTACCAGCCTAAACTCGTACTGTCTGCTGTCTATGCGCAGCTGTGACATTGTGTCCTCCGAACACAAGGGTATGGGGCTTGAAAAAGTGAAACAACCAAATAAAAATGTTTGCGTGTTTAATGTTATAAGGAGTTAAGTTAAAGTAAATGATGTGGTGAAATTGACCAGTTCAATGGTCTGGGTTTGTGTGTTAATCCATCAACATGGGGTGAAAGATGAAGCATTTCATAGGTTCTGAAATGCCCCACCAGTCACCCATGGACACACATTTAGTTCAGATGTCCTGCTGAGGCACTTCAAAAGAGTCGTTATTCCGACGTTGGGATGTTTCAAATAGGTATAGTCTATCAAAAAGTTCCCTGGAGGATAATGAGCTGAAAGTGTAACATTACTCACAGGGTAAGATTTATATTGCACTGTGAACATTTGTGATTTATTTATTTTAACGTGAACACTTTTTTTAACATTGTACAACCACAGTCTGTCAGTGTAATTGGTTTATTGAAAACCCAGTTAGGTGTCTTTCAACACATTTCACTACATTTGACAAGGTTTCTTTCTTGTTATTATAGAATTGCTTTTTGAGGAAAAAATGATTATTATTTGATGCTTCATTTTCGCACGGGAAAAGCTGAGCCAGATGTGTCGGTTACTATTTAATAAATAGACGGGCCCTGTGATACAGGAACCCATGCTCTTGTATCAGTGTGTTTCTGTAAAGCTTCTGATCCACACAGCAAACACTTGTCAAGAGGAATATCGGGACAGAAATAATTGGTGCCTACAAGATGCCATCAGCATCTCCAGCCTTGTATAATTGTGAGTTTATTAAGGATGTTGATGGATAGTTCATGCTGAAAGAGAGATTTTTATTACATTTAATTAGTGCTAATTCTACCCAAGTTTCTTTGCAGTTTTAAAAAGGAATCTGGAGAGCCAGCAGTGCCTTGCCACCTGCCTTAAATATCTCAAAGTTCTTCACAAAGAATCAATTACGTTTGCTGCAGAGAGGGCCAACCTCCCGACTCGAATGGCAATTGTGCTACCACTGAACCAAGATTGGGGGCTTTTGCTGCTTTGACAACACAGTCAATATTTTGGAAGCAGACAGCTCTGAGAAGTCACATCAGTTTACCTGGTGTTGGGATCTTTAACGGTCATTTGAAGGTTATTGAAGCAAGCACAGAGAGTTTCAATTTTATGTCTCATTCAAATGACAGCATTTTGACAGCGCCATACTTGGCAGTCTCCACTTGGATTCTGTGCTCCCTGCTGAATTAAAGCTCAATGTTTAAATTTTCTTTCTCTAAACTTTAATTTCGGTTTTGGTAATAGCAACTTTTTTTTAATGTTTGAAAGTCCATTCTTAAAAACTAACAACGGTACTAGAAACAAGATCTGTGAGTCTTGTGAGTGGTGAAATTGGAGACAGAAGAATCAATGAGGAATAGTGCAAAATAGTGCAGATTAGAAGAATATTGATGTCTTGGAAACTGGGCCAAAATGTAGCAAATGCAATTTGGTGTCCTCTACATTCATTCTTTTTCAATCACTTGCAAGTATTGAGCAGGATATAATCTTTACCAAATCGGATTAAGATTAATGAGCCTTTGAATAAATTTAGTGGAGCTATGAGGCTGTTAGAGGAACTTTGTATTGTATTTGTACTGAAAATGCACCAGGCTTGAGGCAACCCAGGCTCTCTGATTCATGACTTGGAGTTCTTCAGTGAGTAATCTGTTCTGCATTTGTAATCCTACAGAGGATTTTTTTTTTTTGATTCAGTGTCGTTTACCACTGATGCATTGTGTTACAATTTTAGAACAAACCAATTTTCTTTGCTGAAACTGGCCATCTGGAGTGAAAGAGCACTTGTTGAGCTACAGTGTAGATCTCAGATATTTAAACCACATGTCCTGAAAAATAAATGTGGGTAATTTAACTCGACTGAATCACTACCTCATTTAGCTAATTATTAACCTTTATAGGTCGAGGAAAGCTGTTACACTACCAAGTACTTTACAAATACTTACAATCCAAGATTTGCCATGTAGTCCATTTTGACCTGTAAATATTATTTCACTGATTCATTTCCAAACTTGCTGTTAATTCTCAGCGCCTTAACTGCAAAAAATTTCATTCTGTTTTTATCCCTTGATTCGAAAGCAGCCAGGCTAACGGTATGAAGCCCTTCTCTAACAGCTGGCTGTAAAGGGCCAATGAGAAATGAACTGGATAGTCTGTCAGTTTCGAGTAGCCACATGCCTACTACACAAACCTGTTCTGGCTGTTTAAATTCAGTGTGGAGAATTTACTGGGGGCTATCATCCAAGATAGACTGACTCAGCATTCGATTGATCAAAGAGAGTCTATGTGGATTTGCAAAGTCATGTCGGACTAATCTGGCTGTACCCTTTGAGACGATGACTGACATGGTGAATATGTTAGTTTCTGCAGATATTGTTCTCTCAGAACTTCCGGGTAAGAGATTATTTTCAAAAAATGAAAACACATTAAATTGGAGTTAACCTTATCCGGAAAATAGAAGATACAGAGTATCAGGGAGTCCCTACAGTTTAGAGCGAGGCCATACGGCCCATCGAGTCTGCACCAACCCTTTGAAAGAACACCCTACCTCGGCTCACTCGGGCTATCTCCACAACGCCAACTACCTTTTGGACACAAGGGCCAATTTAGCATGGCCAATCCACCTGCACATCTTTGGACTGTGGGAGGAAACCAGAATACCTAGAGGAAACCCACATTGACATTGGGGGAACATGCAAACTCCACATAGTCACCAAATGTCAGAAGCAAACCCTGTCCATGGCGCTGTGAGGCAGCAGTGCTAACCACTGTGTGATCTGTAGCGATGAAACATTCATACTGACGAATGGGATGTGATAAGTTGAAGTTCCTTGGCAAACTATACTGTGGCATCCGTTCTTCACCATTCGTATTGATGATTTGGATGCAAGATCGTGAGCTGTGTGTCCAAGTCTGTAGATGCCACTAAGGCACTGTAAGTTGTGTGAGTGGACAGAGAGAATCACAAAGGGATATAGACTGATTAGGTAAATGGGTAAAACTATAGCAAATGGAATTTCTTTTTTATTATATAAATTTAGAGTACCCAATTGTTTTTTCCAATTAAGGGGCAATGTAACGTTGCCAATCCACCAACCTGCAGATCATTGGGTTGTGGAAGTGAAACCCACGCAGACACGGGGAGAATGTGCAAACTCCACATGGGATTCGAACCTGGGTCCTCAGTGCCGTAGACAGCAATGCTAACCACTGTGCCACCGTGCTGCCTGCAAATGAAATTTCAAGTTATGAAAGTGTGATATCATCCACTTTGAATCTGAGAAAGTCAAATTTGAATATTTTACGTAAAAGAAAAGATCTGAGTGAGAGAACTCGTAGAGAGTCGCACGGTAGCATGGTGGTTAGCATAAATGCTTCACAGCTCCAGGGTCCCAGGTTCGATTCCCGGCTGGGTCACTGTCTGTGCGGAGTCTGCACGTCTTCCCCGTCTGTGCGTGGGTTTCCTCCGGGTGCTCCGGTTTCCTCCCACAGTCCAAAGATGTGCGGGTTAGGTGGATTGACCATGCTAAATTGCCCATAGTGTCCTAAAAAGTAAGGTTGAGGGAGGGGAGGGGGGGGGGGGGGGGGGGGGGTTGTTGGGTTACGGGTATAGGGTGGATATGTGGGTTTGAGTAGGGTGATCATGACTCGGCACAACATCGAGGGCCGAAGGGCCTGTTCTGTGCTGTACTGTTCTATTCTATTCTAGAGTCGCCATGCTCCGGTGCCATCTTGGTATCTGTGACTCCTCATATAATGAAGCAGTCCATGTCCAAATGCAGCAAGAACTACACAATATCCAGGCTTGGGCTGACAAGTGGCAAGTTACATTCGTGCCACACAAGTGCCTACATGAGAGACATGACAGTCGCTGAATCCCCTACCATCAGCATCCTTGGGTTTCCTGGGGAACTGAACTGGACTAGCCATATTAATACTGAGGCATCCGGTGCAGGTCGAAGGCTAGTAATCCTATGGGAAGTAACTCACTTCTTGACTCCTGTCCCCAAAAGCCTGCCCACCATCTACAAGACACAAGTTATGCGTGTAATCGAATATTCTCCACTTGCCCGGATGAGTGCAGCTGCAACAGCACTTGAGAAGTTCGACACCATCCAGGACAAAGCCTGCTTGATTGCCACTCTCTCCACAAACAGTCAATCCTTCCACTACCAATGAACAATGGCAGCCGTGTGTACCATCTACTGAATGCACTGCAGGAACTTGCCAAGATTCATCAGACAGCACCTTCCAAACCCATGACTACTACCATCTAGAAGGACAAGAGCAGCAGATACCTGGGAACCCCACCACCTGGAGATCCCCCTCCAAATCACTCACCAAACTGACTTAGAAGTATATCGCCGTTCCTTCACAGTCACTGGGTCAAAATCTTGGAATTCCCTCCCTAACTGTACTGTGGGTGTACCTACACATCAGGCACTGCAGGGATTCAAGAAAGCAACTCACTATCATCTTTTGAAGGGCAACAAGGGATGGGCAATAAATGCTGGCCTAACCAGCGATGCCCACATCCCGTAAAAAACTTGACTGTCATGAAATCAGCCAAGTTGACCCTGCTTTTGAAGGAGGTATTAAGCTTAGATTCTGTCTGCACAGTTTAGTCGAATGTAAAAGATCCCTTGACACTGTTTGGATGAAGAGCTGGAAGGTTATCGTCCGTGCCCTGGTCAATGTTTTTTCAGGATTGCTAAACAGATCATCGGTCGTCATCAGATTAACCCGAACTTGCTGCGCACAAGTTGGCTGCCGCGTTTCCTATATTATAATGGTGGCTACACTTCAGGAAGCACTTCATTAGCTGTAATCCTGTGAGACATCCTGAGGTCATCAAAGATGATGTGTAAATGCAAATCATTTTTGTGCTACACTGGATAAATCTGAGGTTTTCAGAAAACACACTCTCCATCCAGTTAGCCCTGAATCTACCTGGCCACACACACACACGATAGACAGCGCAAAGGCACCATTGTAGTATGTAAGGCTACCAAGCTGATATATATTTTTGCTTGCACCTACTGAGTATAACATAGACCCATTTAATCAATGCAAATCTTGGAAAACCAGTAGATCATGATACTTTTAAGTCATGAGAATTTAAACACATCTTTTTCAGATCAAACTTTTTTTTATTCCAGCAGAATTTGTGTGTGGTAAATTGGCAATTTGGATAATGGAGTTAGGTGTTCCTACTTCAAATAGATATTTTTAGAAAGGCTATGTTGGTAAATAGTCTGGAATACAGCTGCTTGTTTCTTGGTCATTTCCAAGCAAATTCCCTATTGCACTGAAACCTCCAGCACAAGTGTTGAAAGCATGAGTAATAAAGAACCACATTGTGTTAAATAGCGAAAGGTCTGCATCATACTTAATCTCAGAATCAAATTCTTTCATTTCCCAGTTGCATGGCTCAAAGCTAGAAATATCCACAGCATTTGGGGCCTACTCTACAGGGGGCAGTGTGAGAAGGATCAAGTGTAACCACTGGTGGGTGTAGATGAATGACTGATTTCTGCTATGACCACATGGTTGTAAGATTAAGAGAATAGTAGATATGGTTTGCTGGATTTAGGCAGAGGCACTTGTACAGAGCTTTCTGTTTTGACTTGTTAAAACCCACGTATAATAAATGCCATTGTAGCACTTACTAACTCGAGGGAGTTTTGGCGCTTTTAAAAAAGGAAGACTATTAATCATAGAATTTACAGTGCGGAAGGAGGCCATTCGGCCCATCGAGTCTGCACCGGCTCTTGGAAAGAGCACCCTACCCAAGGTCAACACCTCCACCTTATCCCCATAACCCAGTAACCCCACCCAACACTAAGGGCAATTTTGGACACTAAGGGCAATTTTATCATGGCCAATCCACCTAACCTGCACATCTTTGGACTGTGGGAGAAAACCAGAGCACCCGGAGGAAACCCACGCACACACTGGGAGGATGTGCAGACTCGACACAGACAGTGACCCAAGCCGGAATCGAACCTGGGACCCTGGAGCTGTGAAGCAATTGTGCTATCCACAAGGCTACCGTGCTGCCGGCAATTAAGGTTATTATTCGCAGAAAAATACCTTTCACTGTACCTTGGTACACGTGACAATAAACAAATCCAAAGATTATGCATCCAAGTTAGTTTGATTGACTCTGAATCTGAATTCTATGTTCATTCATTTTGCATTGGCTTGGCTCATTTTTTTTTTTAAATTTAGATTACCCAATTATTTTTTCCAATTAAGGGGCAATTTAGCATGGCCAATCCACCTACTCTGCACATTTTTGGGTTGTGGGGGCGAAACCCACACAGACACGGGGAGAATGTGCAAACTCCACATGGACAGTGACCCAGAGCCGGGATCGAACCTGGGACCTCAGCGCCGTGAGGCGGTTGTGCTAACCACTAGGCCACCGTGCTGCCCCTGGCTTGGCTCATTTATGAATATTCTCGCCACTATGGGTGAAATTGTGGGTTCAAGCTCCACTCGGAATTGAGCACACTGTTTTAGGTTTGCCCTGCAATGAGGATGTTTTGCCTCGTCAGAGGTGTTGTGCTTCAGCTAAGACATTAAACTGTTGCTCCTTCGGTTGTTAAGATAGATGTGAACGGTCCCACAACATTATTGAAAGAACACCAATGAGAGGATTGGCCGCAAGACCCCAGACAGAGGAGAACACTGACTCAGAGCCCTCGTGTCTCTGCGTAAACTCTGTAGATACCTAAACATGCTTTCTGCCTCAATTGAAGAGATTCATTGGAAAGTTACCATTATGGAGTGAATTTAGTATTTCTGAAGGTAATCCTCATATTGTGTATTTGTCAGTATTTGAGTTTACTTTAGCGGGCACTATATTCATGAAAACATTTTGAACAGTCTATGTGCTAGCAATCATTATAACATTGTGTTCTATACTTTTGGCCCACTGTGTTAATAATGGTGTTTTTCTTCATGTGGGTGTGGGTGCTGCTGTCATGGCAGCCTTTGATTGTCCATCCCTTGTTATCCTTGATTCTTGTCTAAGTGATTGAAAACAAGCTGGACAAGCTTAACGCTAGACTTGCCTCTCAGAGGGAAGTAAGAGACTGCTGTCTGCTCTGTTTCAAGTAGACGTAGCTCTCCCCTGCATTACCGGACTGTACCATACAACCTGACGGCTTCTAAATACACGGGATGGACCGCATGGTGTCATTGGGCAAAGCGAAGGGTGGAGGGGTTTGCATCTACATCAACTCCTCCTGGTGCTCAGACATGGCGACCCGGCGAACTACTGCTCCCCGGACCTGAAATACCTACCTTCCACGGGATTTCACTTCTACCATCATCACAGCGGTCTACATCCCACTCCAGGCGGACGTGAAGAAGGCGCTGGATGAATTGTACACCACTATAAATAACAATGAAACAGAATACCCGAGGGTTTGTTCATCATGGCCGAGGACTTCAACTCGGCCAACCTCAAGAGTGTACTGCCAAAATTCCACCAACACATCTCCTGTCCCACCAGGGGTGCCAACATCCTTGACCACTGCTACGCAAAAGATTAAGGGCGCCTACCGATCCATACCCCGACCGCACTTCGGAAAATCGGACCATAAGACTACTCCTCCTCCCAGCATACAAATAGATACTTAAGCGGGAGAATCTGGTTAAGAAGGTCATGCAGGGGCTGTTTAGCACAGGGCTAAATCGTTGGCTTTGAAAGCAGGCCAGCAGCTCGGTTCGATTCCCGTAACAGCCTCCCCGAACAGGCGCCGGAATGTGGCGACTAGGGGCTTTTCACAGTAACTTCATTTGAAGCCTACTCGTGACAATAAGCGATTTTCAATGCCGGCCCGAGACAACAGAAGAGCTCCTATGCGATTGCTTGGAGTCAATGGACTGGTCCATCTTCCAGGAATTAAGCAGCTAGCCTAAACGAGTATGCCACCACCATTAGACACTTCATCAGCAAGTATGTAGAAGACTGCATGCCAAAGAAGGTAGTACATACATTCCCCTACCAGAAGCCATGGTTTAATCGGGAGATTGACTCCTTACTGAAGGCCAGGTCTGAGGCATTCAAGACGGGCGACCCTGACCTATACAAGAAATCCAGGTATGACCTCTGCAAAGCCATCAGGGATGCCAAGAGCCAAACCAGACTAAACTAGAGTCACAGACTAATGACGCAGACTTTTGTCAGTTGTGGCCAGGTTAAACAACATAACGGGCTACATAGTAAAGCCGAGTAGAATCTCCGGCAGCAGCATATCCCTCCCCGATGAACTCAATGCATTCTATGCTTGTTTCGAGCAGTAACCCCACTCCTAGCAACCTCGGTCATACCCACACCTACCATCATTGCTTCCAAAGTCAGATCGGCCTTCTTGAAAGTGAACCCTCGGAAAGCAAAGGGTCCTGACTGAGTCCGAGGTTGTGCGGTCTCAACTGGCGGGTGTGTTCGTAGACTGTTCAGCCTCTCCCTACTCTGTTCTGAGGTTTTCACCTGCTTAACGAAGACCACCATCATACCAGTGCTCAAGAAGAACCAGGTAACATACCTCAACGACTACCGCCCTATGGCCTTGACATCTGAAGAGCTTCAAGAGTTTGATTATGAGGCACAGCAAATCCATACTCCCAGAATATCTTGATCTATTACAGTTCGCATATTGGCACAACCAGTCCACAGCAGACGCCACCTCCCTGGCCCTACACTCATCCCTGGAGCATCTCAACAAAAAGAGCTCCTACGTCAAACTCTTGTTCATTGGTTACAGCTCCGCCTTCAACACCATAATCCCAGCCAAGCTCATATCAAAATTTCAAAACCTAGTACTTTGCTCCTCACTCTGCAACTGGATCCTTGACTTCCTGATCCACAGACCCACAATCTGTAAGGATAAACAGCGACACCCCCTCCACAATAGTCCTCGATACCGGAGACCCGCAAGGCTGCATATTTAGCTCCCTACTATACTCCCTGTACACATACAACTGTGTGGCAAAATTCGGCTCCAACTCAACTACAAGTTTGCTGATGACGTGACTGTAGTGGGTCGGATCTCAAACAACGACAAGTCAGAGTACAGGACGGAGATAGAGAACCTAGTGGAGTGGTGTAATGGCAACAATCTCTCCCTCAATGTCAGCAAAACTAAGGAGCTGGCCATCGACTTTAGTAAGTGAAGTTGTGTCCACGCCCCTGTCTATCAGTTCTGCTGAGATGGAGATGGTGGGCAGCTTCAAATTCCTCAGTGTAAACATCACCAACAATCTGTCCGGGTTGACTCTTCGACCAAGAAAGTACAACAGCGCCTATACTTTCTGAGAAAATTAAGGAAATTCCACAATGACTATTACCAATTTCTATACATAGATGTACCATGGAAACATCCTATCTGGCTGCATCACAGCTTGGTATGGCTACTGCTTGGCCCAAAACTACAGAGAATCGTGAACTCAGCCCGTCTATCATGCGAGTCCACCTCCCATCCATTGACTCTATCGCCACATCTTGCTGCCGTGGGAAAGCGGCAGCATGATCAAAGACCCCTCCCACCCGGGTTATTCTCTCTTCCAACCTCTTCCGTTGGGCAGAAGATACAGAAGTTTGAGAACTTGCACCAATAGATTCAAAAACTGCTTCTTCCCCGCTGTTACCAGACTCCTGAATGACCCTCTTAGGGTCTGGACTGACCTTATGGACTGAACTGCTCTTCCTAAGCATCTTCTCCTCAGTGGTAGCACAATATGCCTTGTGCTTCACCCGCTGTCTATGTTTATGTATTTTCATTATGTATCTTTGTGTATTTATCATGTGTTCTATATTTTCATGTATGGAAAGATTTGCCTTGAATAGACGCAGTACAATACATTTCACTGTACTTCGGTCCACGTGCCAATCACTCTAAATCTAAGACCATCCCAACCTCTGTCATCAAGCTGCAGTACGCAGAATTCATCTGGTTGCGTGCACATTCAGAGGCCGAGCTACAAATAATCACAATGCATTCATAGAGGCATATGCGAGAACGGGCCTCAGCAAACATCCAGAAAATAAAGGTTCTCTACCACCCACTCCTGCCATACATAATAATAATCTAATACCCCCCCCCCCCCCCCCCCAAACTATCAAGGTCCACAGTGAGCCCTTGGACAATGTGGATCATTCCCCGTACCTGGGGAGCCTTCTCTCGGTGCGAGCAGCTGTTGACGACAAAGTCCAGCATCGTCACCAGTGCAGTCTTTGGACGCCTGAGGAACAGTGTTCGAAGACCGAGACCTTAAACCCAGTACCAAGCTCATGGTCTACAGAGCAGCCGTGGTCCCCGCCCTCCTGTCTGCATCAGAAACATGGACAATGTACAGCAGACACCTCAAATCCCAGGAGAGATATCACCAATGCTGCCTCCGCAAAATCCTGAAAATGCACTGATGGGTTATCCATACCAACGTGAGCGTCCTCTTCCAGGCCAATATCTCCAGTATTAAGGCACTGGTCATGCTTGACCAGCTGCGATGGGCGGACTACATTGCCCGCATGACCGACACACGACTCCCGAAACAAGTGCTCTACTCCGAGTTCTGCAATTCCAAACGATCACTAGGAGTGCCGAGGAAACACTATAAGGACATTCTGAAAGCTTCCGTGAATCAATGCAATATTCCCATTGACTTGTGGGAAGTTCTTGCCTTGGAACACAAACAAGAGAAAAATCATCCGCGAAGGCACCAATCACATCAAGCGTCGTAGGACGGAGCACACGGAGGCCAAGTGTAAACAGCGGAAGGGGAGCGCAGAATCCAGAGAGTCTCACCCACCCAGCTCATCAAACAACACCAGCCAAACCTGTGGCAGGGTCAGCGGATCCAGAATTGGACTATTCGGTCATGCAGAACCCACCTCCCTGGAATGGAAGCAAGTTATCCTTGATGCTGAGGAACTGCCCAAGAAGAAATATTTGAAAGTACCATGTCAATTTTTTTACGATGCTCAGAAGTTTAGAATATGATTGGTTAATTTGACCATCAAGACAGAAACTGTCATTTGCAGGCAATATGCACTTTAGATTTAGATAACTGCAAATGTGATCACTTTTTGCAAGAGTGTTGTGACCTGCAGCTACTGGGGTGCAATAGTTGACCATCAAGGTCAGGCATAAAACATACTGACTGGGAAGATACAGTTCCACTATTGCAATAACTAGATTGTCCCAGTGTGTGTCGATGTGGCTAACGCGATATAAACTTAGGTACCCTAGCTGAGAACATGTGCATAAACAGATAAGCAAGAGCAGCATTCTTCAAGCAATTTTCTCTCTCATTTTTGTCAATTTAACCGATTTACAAAAGGCGTATGCAATGAAATGGAAGAGGAAGTGCGAATCCGCACTCTGCATGGAGCTGAACAGAAGAAGCCATTCATTTCTTTGGAACATTCTAAGCTAACATTTGAAGCACTTGAACTGTACACAGTAGAACGCATTTAGTCCCCTTGGGTGACAGCTCTGATGTTGAAAACTGCCATCACTGTAAGACCCCAGTGATTTCCTGAAGGAGGAACGTAAAGTTCAGAGCAAGAAATTGGCATTCTGCCATCAAACCTCCTTTATCGGCATCAATGCATGGTTAATCAACTATGGATACCCACATCACGGCACCACTGATCCCTTACTTTAATCAGGACACAGTTGAGTCTTCTGAAAAGAATCGCAGGCTATTGCTATCTCTGTAACTGTCTTTGGAAGGGTACAGCTTGTGTTGTTTCCCAAGGTTGAAACTGTAGAGTATGCAGATATTTGTTCAGTTCTCGTTCTGATTTCCTTGCAACTCAGCAAAGTTTTTATTGATTTAACATTTCTGGTGTGGCTCCTTGGGATGAGATACAGTTGACATCAGATTAAGATAGTGTTGTTGGCATCCAAAGTCAGCAAAGTCCCTTCAATTAAGTTGGGCAGAGGAGAATGAAAGCTGTCTCATAAGCAGTAGCAATTTCTGAGCAATGCTGAATTTTAGTCAAAGCTACGCTCTAATGCGTAGCGTGTGCGCACAGTTGACGTCCGTTGATTAGTGGTCAAAGTTAAACATGGTTAAACAAGAATGAGGTTAAATGTATGGTTCTTAGAAGGTTGCAGATCTTGAAACATGGAAACGGTGGTAAAGAAAGCGTATGGCATGCTTGCCTTCATAGGACAAGGGTATCGGGTAGAAAAGCTTGAAAATTATGTCACAGTTATATAGAATGTTGGTTCGGCTCACCGCATTACCAGAAGGACGTGGAGGCTTTGGTGAGAGTATGGAAAAGGTTTACCAGGATGTTGCCTGGTATGGAGGGTATTAGGTATGAGGAGAGGGTGGGGAGGTTCAGTGGAGATGTGCGGGAAAGTTTTTTTACACAAGAGGGGGATGGAGGCCTGGAACGCACTGCCAAGTGAGGTGGTTGAGGCAGATACATTAGCGACCTTTAAGACTTACCTGGATAGGCACATGAACAAACGGGGTATAGGAGGATATAGGTGGTTGGTCTAGATAGGACACATGATTGGTGCAGGCTTGGAGGGCCGAAGGGCCTGTGCATGTGCTGTATTGTTCTTTGTTCTTTATATTGCTTACTAAACCAGAGGATATACTTTACATTGAAAGTAAATTGCTATCTTCTTTTAAACAGCTGGCCCGGTTTTTCTGGTTAAAAATAATGCTGCGGCTATTAGCAGTCCATTGTTAAAGAGCAAACCAGCAGCACACGCACAGTTAAACATGGACATCAGGAAGTGGCTCTCCAGTGTGCCCTACATCTCTAATAACAGATGTACTTAAATTACATCAGCCCAAATGAATTTCAAATTATTGCAAATTCCAGAATAAAAGACCACAAAGTTCTTGGAAAGTGAAAGTGTAATAAATGGATCACTAGCACTATTTGCCAAAATTCAGGCCAATCCTGGGGGGCACAGTGGTTAGCACTGCTGCCTCACCTCATCAGAGATCTGGGTTCGATTCTGGCCATCTGGTCTGTGTAGTTTGTACGTTCGCCCTGTGTCTGCGTGGGTTTCCTCCGAGTGCTCCCACAGTCCAAAGATGTGCGGGTTAGGTGGAATTACGGGGATAAGGCGGAGGAGTGGGCCTGGGTATGGTGTTCTTAATGGGGTTGGTGCAGACCCGACGGGCCGAATGGCCTCCTGCAATGTAGGGATTCTATGTATTTTGAAAGGAGCAACGAGAAATTGAGCGAGATGCAGGCTGCTGTTTAAGGTCACACTGTTGCATTTCTTGAAAAGGTGTTGAAACTCATTGATGGACATTATTAGATTATTTAATTAGGTGGATAATCTGGTCAATGTAGCACTAACAGATGCAATCTATTATGTAACAATAGTTTCCCATGCTGCAATTGTCTGGTTAAGCTCTCCAGGTCGACTGACCTGATCTGAATCACTGTGATGTCAGGCAATTTTTCTGCTTGGTTGTTCTTCTCTATTTCCATTGGCATTCCCGTACCAGCCTCCCCGGACAGGCGCCGGAATGTGGCGACTAGGGGCTTTTCACAGTAACTTCATTGAAGCCTACTTGTGACAATAAGCGATTTTCATTTTTTTTTCATTTTTCATAATTTGCCTCTTTTCATCCCAAAAGTGCATAATTTTCCCACTACTTACATCCCTCTCCCTGATTGCCATCTTGGGTTGAATCAAACTATTTGCAATCTTGGGGTCCTATCTGACATCAAGCTGAGCTTGTGACCTCGCCTTTTCCAACATGAAGTCTTCTTGATTTTGCTGCCATGACATCGCCTATCTCAGCACCTGTTTAGTCCAGTATTCCGCCCGAACCCCCCTCCATGCCTCTCCTCACCGGAATTAACTATTCCAATAAGAGAGAATGCTGGAAAAACTCAGCAGGTCCGGCAGCATCGGTAGGGGGAAGAAACAGTTAACATTTTCAGTCCGTTTGACTCTTCATCAGAACCAGAGAGAGGAAGAATGTGTTTGATATTAAGCTGTAGCTGGGAGAGATTGCGACAAGAGATAGCAACCTTAAGAACACAAGGTAGATGGCCTGGAGCAAGGGGGCGGGGGAAGAAGGAAGGGTTATTGCATTGAGACAATATTTTACCTATTTAACTATTCCAATGCTTTTCTCATTGGCCTGCCATCCTCCACCATTCATCCATACTCTATTGTCTATGTCCTATCTGCGCCAGATTGTGCTCACCCATCAGCCAAATGATGCCACTTCATGCAATCAATGGCATATGGCAACTATTGAGAAACATGGGCATTGATGAAACAATCAATCATTATTTCTACTTAAGGAAAGAAGTTTTGGTTTTCCCTCGAGCAAAGCACGATACAGAGCAGCACATATAATCGCACCGTGGCGGCATCAGCGAAGTATGAAAGATTGCTGGATGTGGTGATCAAAACAGACTATTGGCGTTTCTTAACTAACAGAAAATTATTTTAGTCTCGCTAAATAATTTAAATCTCAGATTTTGATTGCCAACCCAGTAAAGAGCTTTGGAATACCTTATTCTGTTGAAGGCAATGTATAAATACAAACTATCGCTCGACAATTCCATTTGTTTTTTGTTCTGCATGAATGCAATGTTGGAGTTTCTCAAACTGCCCGTGCAAATCCTATTACCCAGTCTTACCATTTAAAATAAACAGTTGCAAGTGGATTCGTTACGAGTGCAGTCCTTTTTATAATGTCTGTACTTGTTACTTTTGGTCTGATGGAGTGGCATGTAGGTCATAAAGCATCTCGCTCATTAAGTAATTGCCTGCGCAGAGTTAATGCTGGCCTGCTAATGTATGAGTAATACCATGTCACAGGGTTTTGCTTCTGGCAGTTGCATGTATTCGGCCTAAAGACTTGACAGAAATAACTGGTGGTGGTGAAGATCACTTTTGCGGTTGTGCACCTTTAGGAGGCAGTTGTTAGTAATGAGTCTTGATAGTGCTCCTTCAATGGCTGATTTTCATGTCCATTATATTTTACCCAATAGCTGTGTGATGTGGATGATTTTATTATTGATTTTCTCTCTGTGCTAGAATATTCAACACAGGAAATATGCAAAGTGGAAGGCAGCCTATATCCACAATTGCTTGAAAAATGGTGAAACCCCCCAGTCCGGACCTACAGGGATGGATGACGACGAAATACTTGGTAAGAATGAACTTTTGGTACCTCAGCACAAGTGAGGGCTAACGACGGCCAGCCAGAATGTGACTGGTGCTGCTTCCGATGCACGTTTGCAAAAATAGGAATTCCCCTTCTTTTCAAACTAAATTTGAAACAAACGCAAAGTGAATTGGGCCAGTGTTGCAGTCTGGTGTACACACCTCTGCTGAATGTAGCTGCTCAGCTTTCAATGGGCTCTAGATTGTATACGTTCAGAACTGATTGCTATGACGTTAAGTGACTGCTAGTTTGCCCACATGGTGAGCTTCCAGGGTTAAGCGGTGTCTCTGGGGAAGATGCTGAATAGAAACGGTCACATTGCCCCAGAGCAAGCGATTGAATCTTGGGGGCTTACTTTCTGGCCTCATGTACAATATGGCAGGAGACATTTCTTAGTGTGGCTTCATGCTTCAGAAATCGTTGGGGATAGAAAGACAGGAAACAGCTAAATTAAGTAGGGAGTGTAAACAAGAAATTAAAGCGCTTTCTCAAGCATCTTCCGTAGCTCATGGGTATGTAGATTGCTCATGGGTTACTGTGATATTGGCTTTTCTGTTTGATTTTGCAAACAACTTTTTTGGTCTCAGCAAGAAATTAAACTTGAGGTCTCCATTTTCAATCAGAATCCGTGCCCTCAATGTTTTGCAGTATCTTTACAGCTTGTGTAGCCACAGTGACGATGTCTGAAATGCTGCAGATAACCTGTGCACAGCAAGCTCACACAAATACCAATGCAACAATGACCCGTTTGCGGGATCATTGTTGGCCATGATACTGGGGGGGAGCTCATCTGCTCTTCAGAATCCTGCCACCAGATCTTTTATGCACACCTTAAAGAGCAGACAGAGTCTCGGTTTAATGTCTTATTCGGAAGACAACAGCTCCAACAGTGCAGTACTCCTTTGGTGCAGCGCAGGGAGTGTTGGTTTGAATGACGAGCTGAAGACACTATTAGAATTTGAACCTGCTGACTCAAATGAGGGTATTGGCCACTGAGCTAGGGATGATCCGTTTGTAAGATAATACACTTTTAAAAAAAAAAATCTTTCCTCAAACAAGTGCTTCCAATCTAAAAGCAAAACACTAAAATTACTTGCACCACATTAGTCCTCTATGATACCATGTTAATCAGATCTTGATTTTAACTCTTGATTTTGATGCACTGCTGGCCATTGGGTTAACTCACTGAGTGAGTCCTTCAGCCTCTGGGACTTGGGATTGAATGCAGCTCAGTTCACTTAGTAAAAGTTTATCTCTGCCCTCACTCCTGCAAGAGCCCTCGGTGAAATAGTTCTTGTTGGACGTAACCCACAGTATGGAGCTATGTGCAATTTATCAGTGGTTGGCATTGAATTTGGCTTTTGTTTGACAAGGAACAGCAAAGTATTGCAGCTGCTAGAAATCTGAAATAAAACCACCAAGGCTGCAAACACTCAGTAAGTTGGGCAACATCTTGGAGCTACTTTGGGAGAATAGACGAGCTTCAAAGAACCCTGTCTAGACCCCGGCCGCATAATGAAACAGCAGCTTCACCTTTGTGCCAAAAGCTTGTGAATACAGCCCCAGAGACTTGAGCATGCCATCCAAGTTGATATTCCAGCCCCCAGTGCATTACCACCCGAGTTCTGACTGTTTTTCAAGTGAGATCTTAAACCATTGTCAACCCACTTAACTGGGTGTAAATGAACCCAGTTTATTATTTTGAAGAAAAGCAGGAAATTCTCCTTGTCATCCTACCCAATATTTGTCCTTCAGCCGAAATTGCTAAAACAAATCATCTGGTCATTATTGCATTGCTGTTGTGAGGGCTTGCTATGTTCAAATTTGACTGCAACATTCATATGTTACAACAACTTTTCAAAATACTTCACTGGCTGTAAAATGCTTTGGGACATTGGAGTCATGGAAGTCCCTATATAAATGCATATCTCTCTTTTACAATTATTGTTGAAATGACTTGCATATTTGTACACTGTTCATTGTAGTAGTGGATGGTGACTGGCAACATTTATTGATGTCCAGTCGAGCTGATTAGGATGCTCTTAGAAGCCTTCGCTGATGCTTCATCAGATGAGTTATTGACTTTGGCTTACTGTTTAAATTGTGTGAGCTTTTTAAAAAAAAAAGTCAGCTGCAACACTTTATGTAGTGCAGAGCCAAATATCAAATGTAAATAATCCAGCTTCAGAAGATATTTGGGAGAGACTTTCTAATTCTCGTGGACTTTCAGGGCCATTACAAGAAGTCCATTGTTTGAAGGCATAGCCTGCAAGTCTTGTTCATTTTCCATTAGCAAGTGGAGGAAACTAATGAGTAAGTAGAATGGAATGGGAGAAAAGTCTGTCTTGAAGCAGAGTATAAGTAGTGCTGTGTAACCTCACTCATTAGCATATATTCCGAGTGCTTTGTTTACACGTTGGAAAGCTTTTTTGGTAGAAGCTTTGGAGCAATCACTTCTGAAATCTGACAAATTCTGAGTACTGCTCTTGCGAGAATTCTGTAGTTAGGGGAGACTCACTGAAACCTATAGCCTCCAAACATGTTTGCTGGTACAATCCTAAAGCAGTGACAGATGGACCACAGAAGGAAGCCATATGGCCCAGCATTCCTGTGCCAGCTTTTAAAGAGCTATCCAATTAGACTCACCTCCATCTGGAAAAACCGAATGTTTTCAGGTGTATGTGCAAATCCCCATTGAAAGTTACTGTTGAATCTGTTTCCACTATCCTTTGAGGCAACAGTTCCAGATCATCACAGATGCCATCCTCGTGTTGGGCTTATGGTATGTTGCTGCTGCTGAGTCAGCTGTGCCTTGTTTTAAGCTGTATCTGACCTCTATTACAACTTAATGCTAGAACAAGGCGCTGGAAGTCACATGTTACATTGCCTGTCAGCTTATTTGGAGGAGCAAGGGAATTGCAAGTTTTGTCATGAATTGCTTTTTGACCAGTGGTCCTTGAGGTCTGCGTCAACAACTTGAGACGAATACAGACTAATGGGTTCATAGATTTAACCTTTGTAAGAGGATTTAAACTCGTTTTTCAAGTTCTGCTGGCTAAAAATAGAAACTATATTACCCATTGGAAAATGAAGAAATTGACATTTTAAAAAGTCATTTCTATAAATAAACAACCATTGTGGTCTGTATCCATTGAATGAATTTCACCTGGAATATTCGCCTTTCTCTTCCACCTTCTATATCTCTCCAATGTTTATTTTGTTTTTATTTTAGATTGTCCATGCCATTCCTTTTGCATCACTGGAAATTCCATTCTAAAACTAATTTTGTCTTTAGTAATAATGTTACGATCAAGCCCATTTTAGAATTTTTAAAAAGTTAGAATTTTTCAATCCCGTATGTATTTGACAGTGTGCAAAGCTATAACAAGAAATAGGCCAGCCTATTAATAAGTAAGGAGTTAGTTTTATTGTTTTAAAACCTCACTCAGGAAGTAATAGACTTATTTAAAAGGTCAAAACACATTCTGAGCCCCACGACACACATGCGAAACAGAATAAGTTGCAGGGTGGAGGAGATTTAAATAAGATTTGAAGTTCTTAAAAAAAACATACATTCTGACGTTTCTTTAGTAATCTTGAAATTCCAGTGGGTCGCTGCTGCTGTATACTGATTATTTTCTGGAGACAATCTCTTGAACTGTAATCTGTCTTTTTCCAAAGTGGATATTATGGCACTTGCATTCCTCCGCTATCTTTGATATGTATTCCAAAATGTAACAGACATAGGGTCCAGAACTTGGAAATTGCAGTGAGAGGGAGATGATACTGGTTCACCCTGAGACTCCCTCTGTGTCTGTTCTAACACAAACTCAGTCTATAATCAGAGCTTTTCACCTTCGGGTTTTGGTCATGTGACAGCTGCTTTTCATAGAATTTATAGAATTTACAGTGCAGAAGGAGGCCATTTGGCCCATCGACTCTGCACCAGCCCTCGGAAAGAGCACCTTAGTTAGGCCACACTTGGAGTATAGTGTTCAATTCTGGTTGCCACACTACCCAAAGGATGTGGAGGCTTTAGAGAGGGTGCAGAAGAGATTTACCAGGATGTTGCCTGGTATGGAGGGCATTAGCTATGAGGAGCGGTTGAATAAACTCGATTTGTTCTCACTGGAACGATGGAGGTTGAGGGGCGACCTGAGTTCATAGAGTTCATAGAATTTACAGTGCAGAAGGAGGCCATTTGGCCCATCGAGTTTGCACCGGCTCTTGGTAACAGCACCCTACCCAAGGTCCAAACCTCCACCCTATCCCCATAACCCAGTAACCCCACCCAATTTTGGACACCTAAGGACAATTTTAGCATGGCCAATCCACCTAACATGCACATCTTTGGACTGTGGGAGGAAACCGGAGCACCCGGAGGAAACCCACGCACACACGGGGAGAATGTGCAGACTGCGCACAGACAGTGACCCAAGCCGGGAATCGAACCTGGGACCCTGGAGCTGTGAAACAATTGTGCTAACCACAGTGCTACCGTGCTGATAGAGGTCTACAAAATTATGAGGGGCAGAGACAGAGTGGATAGTCAGAGGCTTTTCCCCAGGGTAGAGGGGTCAATTACTTGGGGGTCATAGGTTTAAGGTGCGAGGGGCAAGGTTTAGAGGAAATGTACGAGGCAAGTTTTTTTACGCGGGGGTTGTGGGTGCTTGGAACTCGCTGTCGGAGGAGGTGGTGGAAGCAGGGACAGTAGTGACATTTAAGGGGCATCTTGACAAATACATGAATAGGATGGGAATAGAAGGATACGGACCCAGGAAGTGTAGGAGATTTTAGTTTAGAAGGGCAGCATGGTCGGCACGGGCTTGGAGGGCCGATGGGCTTGTTCCTGTGCTGTACTTTTCTTTGTTCTTTGTTCACCCTACTCAGACCTACACCTCCACCCTATCCCCGTAACCTTTTTGGACAATTCAATTTAATACAATTAAAGGGCAATTTAGCATGGCGAATCCACCTAACCTGCACATCTTTGGACTATGTAAGAAAACCGGAGCACCCGGAGGAAACTCCACACAGGCAGCGATTCAAGCTGGGAATCAAACCTGGGACCCTGTAGCTTTTAAGTAACTGTGCTAACCACTATTCTACCGTGCCGCACAATGGCGGGTCAACCTTAATAACGAGGAGCTTCGATTTCCATTGTCACATCTACACAATGCCATTGAAACAGAAAAAGGGGTCCTTCGCACCTTCCTTGCATAATGAGTTTGGTGATCCTGCTTTGATCCTGGTTGTTTCCTGCAATCGGGAAGCCTGAACTTTCTTGTCCTTGAGATTCAGACAATGGTGGGTGTGAAGCCCATCAGGCAATCTGCCAAGTCATGTCCACCCCAGTTTTTGATGATCAAAGGTGATGAGAACGTTGGCCACTTTATAGGTCAGGTGACTTCTGCAGCCTTTTCAAAATAGTGTCTGCTCTTCTCGCTTTTTCTTTTCCTTTTTAAAAAAACAATCCAAGGTATTATACCAGCCAATGAAACTAATGAATAATCGTCCATATAGCGCACAAGTCATTGACGTGATAATGGCAGTCCGAGACCTTTGCTTCCCAAGTTCCTACACTTCTGTTAGTAGTAGGAGAACACAATGAAGCAAGCCAAGGGAAGCACACCACAGTTACACCTGAATATTTCGAAACTAAGGCTGAAATTTCTGTTGGGTAAGATTATCAAGGGATATGGCATAGACATGGTAAATTAAGTTATGGTGAAGATTAGCTGAATTATAATTAAATGTGTTTGAACAGGCGAAAGGGGCTGAATGTTTCTATGTTTAGATGGGAGTTAGAAAGCTTGGCTAATTTCTTCTGTCTCTAACCCAGAAATCTTAGACCAACTGTTAGATTCACTGCATCTGCTTTATTTTTTTGACGATTTAAAAGCTGTTTTATATCGAGTAACCAAATGCAATATCTGTTTTCAGATAACGAGAGTAAAGGTGACGGTTCACTCCCGCAATCGTCAATCTCCAATATACCCCCTGACTCCATGCCAACTTCAGACCTCTCCAACATACAGGTGCCTCCTGGTGATCAACCTCCATCAAATTTCTCAACCATTCATATCCCTCCTGGTGCGCACGCTCCAGCCAATACTCCAGCAGAGGTCCCGGGCAACTCAGGTATGATACACCGCAGCTTTGACAAAGGACTCAAAATGTTAGTTCTTTTCTCTCCTTACAGATGCTGCCAGACCTGCTGAGATTTTCCAGCATTTTCTCTTTTGATACACCGCAGCAGTGTGGCAAATACACAGAGAGCAGGTTAAAAGATGCGGATAACAAACTGCCAAAATGTGGCTGCATTTCCTGATTGTTAAATTGTGACACAGGACTTCTCCCTCAAACACGCAATGGGAAACCGCATGCACATATCCCATGATTTGCCTGAATGGTAGATGTTGGATCATAACAGCACAATCAGCTACCTTATCCAATAGCAGAGAGCAAAACTATCAAGTGGATACGCAAAGCACCTGGCTGCAGGTGCATGAATAAGAGTACATTGGGTTTCCTCATAGATTTGCCTTTCAGAATATCACAGTGGCTGTTTTGTAAGGAGCAGTTCATTAATTGCAGTCACATGAATAGCAGGCATACATTTACTTACAACTCCATTTCTGCAAACAGTTGAAAATTGGGTTACATGATATGTATAAAATTCTACAAGCTTCAGGTAAATGCCGTGGATGTGCTTGATCCATGAACCGTGCAGTACTCAGCAGCTTCAGGAGAGAACATTAGGGAGGAAATTAAAATAATGTACATGATGAGTATGCAAGGCCATCAAACTCATCTGTGTTTTCCCTAACTGCTGGACAATGCAACATCATGCACCGTCTTCCTCTGGTCATTAGTCATGCTATCATCTAACGGGATATTAGGAAAACAAATCTGGAATGTCCCTTATTCTCTCAGTCAGAAATGGCTAAATAAACACAGTGAAACATAGACATTCCCTGTGAGACCCAACAGTCCATCCCACTAAATCTATTCTTGCTTTATTTGTTGGTTTGACCTGTATGAATATTCTGGACCTGGAGGTTTAGGAGGATTGTTTGTAGCTGCTGTTGCTGCATCATTGTATTCCTAAATGAACAGTGGCATCTGTTAAGATCAGCACTCAAAGGTATTTGCAAATTAATTGATTAAATGTTCATTTGTGGCCTCCCAAGCATCTAGGATTCTCCAATGATGAACATAGGCTTGCTTGATCGTATTAATATGTTGCGCTAAGCCATTCTGTTGGCCTTTTGCTTTGTGGTAGTGTACAAGACTGAACATAGAACATTCGGTGCAGAAGGAAGCCATTCAGCCCATCGAGTCTGCACCGACCCACTTAAGCCCTCACTTCCACCCTATCCCCGTAAACCAATAACCCCTCCTAACCTTTTTGGTCATCAAGGGCAATTTATCATGGCCAATCTACCTAACCTGCACGTCTTTGGACTGTGGGAGGAAACGGGAGCACCCGGAGGAAACCCGTGCAAAACTGGGAGAACGTGCAGACTCCGCACAGACAGTGACCCAGCGGGGAATCGAACCTGGGACTCTGGCGCTGTGAAGCCACAGTGCTAGCCACTTATGCTACCGTGCTGTCCTCTGATTAGATTTAATGCCAAAAAAATGTTATCTTCATTATATAAACCCATCTGGTGTCCTTAACATTATGCGTGAAATATATTCAGCTAACTTCAGGCAACAAGCATTTTGGTGCTCAACATCGCTGCAGCTCTGCCTCACTTCTACTTTTGAGGCTTGACCATAGCATCCAGTTTAAATACAATGAAGCAGAAAGCAGATCAATGAAGTGAGCAGAATAAAGGGTAATTAGCTGGTGTGTACAGATTTTCCCTGTCCGTCAATTGGAAGTTTCTTGTAAAAAGTGATCACAATAGAGACGTCATTGCTTTGTCAAGGTGATCATCACCAGATGTCACACTCTAGCTCCATTACTTTGCTCTGTTTTAACCAACCTGTTGAACGCAGAAAGAGAAACGCAACCTTGGTTCCGAAAAGGCAGTTCCTCTTTTTTTTTGTTCAACTTTTGATTTTTTTTTTGCTGAATTAACTTGTTGAACTAAAGCTAACTTGTTCACTTGGCAATTTTATCACTACGATATTGTTCCAATTTCTCAAAATGCAATGTCAAATCACTGGGGAATGTTTAAAAAGTAAGTCAATATCTACAGTTGTAATCGTTAAACCGTCAACTGTCCAGTGCAAGGCGCAATTTTAGATTGGGTCCTGTGACAGGTTGAAGTATAATATATAAAAATATAATATCATAAGCAGTGATTTTCTGAAAGTCAACTCCCATGTGGTGCTTCTAACCAGGGGCACATTTCACAAATCAACCTGGCACTCTGGACGAACGAGGGATGCAATGGGTCTCCCATAATAATAAAAGAATGCAATGGTTTACCCGCCCCATTGTCCTTTAATATTAGAACTCGAGTCACAGAATACCGACAGCAGAAGCGGCCCTTCGGCCCATCAAGTCTGCACTGACGCATGAAAGGCCCTGACCTGCCAGCACTTGGCCTAGAGCCTCGAACGTTATGACATGCCAAGTGCTCACCAGGTACTTTTTAAAGGATGTGAGGCAACCCGCCTCTACCACCCTCCCAGGCAGTGCATTCCAGACTGTCACCACTCTCTGGGTAAAAATGTTTTTTCTCAAAAGCCCCCCCCCCCCCCCCCCGAAACCTCCCACCCCTCACTTTTGAACTTGTGTCCCCTCGTAACTGACCCTTCAACTAAGGGGAACAGCTGCTCCCTATCCACCCTGTCCATGCCCTTGACTCAATCCCAGACTGATGAGTTTTCCATACCTCGACTTCTATTTTGGAATTACTTTGGTCAGCCCTGCTGCAGATTATATTGTAAATTTGGGGCAAGGTAGGATCAGCTTTACCAATGCAGGAATCGACAATCGGGGCAGGATTTTGTGTTTCAGGTCAGGACCCTGACCATGCTCTGCAGCTGTGGCTGACAGCCATGATTGCAGGGCAGGGCCAGGTTTCCTTGTAAGATGAAGTGCACCCACTCCAACCCCCCACCCACGTACTTGCTGTGAGGCTGCTGGATTTCAGCTGCTGTATAGGGCCCGCTTGCAGACTAGAAATTTCTGAATAGGCCCCTTAATTACTTCAATTGGCTACATTCCGGAATATAAATCTCAAGCAGGATCGTGCTGGCATGCCGACCAGTAGTGCGGAATTACCCTCTCACCCACCTCATTCCCACCTCACCAGCCTCCAAAAATCCCACCCTAGGATTCACAAGTGCCAAACTTGGCTCATTGGCATCGCTGTTGCTTCTCAGTCACAGGGTCTTGGGCTCCAGCCATTCTCGAGTTGTGAGCTGTGAAATGTCACTTTGATTCCATTGGGAAGTGCGTTTTGTTGTCTTTGGGTTTGCTCGTGGGGCAGTATGCTGAGAGCTTTGTACTGCATCATTCTCAAGCTACCAAGCACTGCTTAGAGTTTGGGAGAGTTTGATGCTGACATGCATAATGTGAAAAACATTCCATTCCCAGGAAACAAGCTCAAAACCAGCTTTCGGGAGGGTGGGAACCATTGAAATGGGAACGTTTTTCATTTTATTTTACAATGCAGTCTTTTAAGATCCCCAGGGCCAATAACAAATTTAAATTTGCGTCCCGTCATTTTTTTTTCTGGCTGAATGCTTTTTAAAAAACAAAGTTTAATTATTTATCCTGAATCCCCGCTTTCCTGAGGAAAATACCATCTGGCGCTAGCTGGGTGAGCAGCCAAGTGACTCTCAGACCCCTGTCAGTGTGTCTTTGACAGCAGCTGTTACAATATGCCCTGGGTGCATCTCTCTCTCTCTCTCTTTTGGAATTCCCTGCCCTCTGCGTGACCACAATCGCATGTCAAAAAGACGAAACTAGATTTTTAAGAATTGTTCTGCAATATCACCTTCCCTTACTGGCAAATCTATTTTAATTGTGCTTGCATGTGAATTCAACCGTAAAAAGATAAATGGACACAAAGTTAGAGCATGTTTTTTACAGCCTGGCGAAACCCACTAATGGTCATGTTGAAGATCTAAACATAAACCATTGTACCAACCCCCCCCCCCCCCCCCCCCCCCTGAATGTTGATAATGGGAGATTCAGGCACTTTAATGTCATGTGAAATGATTTGATTCTCTCATGTTGGAGATTGCCATGTACTTCCGTGGCACTTACGTTTCTTGTCACTTATAATAATCTTAATAATCTTTATTGTCACAAGTTGGCTTACATTAACACTGCGATGAAGTTACTGTGAAAATCCCCTCGTCGCCACATTCCGGCGCCTGTTCACGTACACCGGGAGAATTCAGAATGTCCAAATTACTTAACAGCACGTCTTTCGGGACTTGTGGGAGGAAACGAGAGCACCCGGAGGAAACCCACACAGGCACGGGGAGAGCGTGCAGACTCCGCACAGACAGTGGCCCAAGCCGGGAATCGCACCTGGGACCCAGGCACTGTGAAGCCATAGTGCTAACCACTATGCTTGACAGCCCAAGCCTGAATTTTCTTCTGAACTTGCTGCGTATGGACACAGACTTTCTTCAGTAATCTGCAGTTAACGATATGGTGAGGATGTCAAAGCTCTAAAATCATATTTATTCCCATCAAAAGAGGAATGTGGTGGCATGGAGAGAATTTTTTTAAAAACTCAGTGCCTTCCAAACCCACAGCCATCTAGAAGGACAAGATCAGCAGAGACCTCGGAACACCGCCACGTGGAGGTTCCCCTCCAAGTCATCCGCCGTCCTGATCTGGAAATTATTATTGCCGTTCCTTCACTGTTGCTCGGTCAAAATCCTGGAACTCCCTCCCTAACTGCACTGCGGGTGTACCTACACCTTCTCAAAGGCAATACGGGATGAGCAATAAATGCTGGTTTAGCCAGTGATGCCCAAGACCTATGAATTATTTTTGTTTAAAAGGGCAGAAAGCAAAGAGCAGTGGTTTTACAGATGGCTTTTGGGCTGGGTCACTGGAAACTGACCTTTTGCAGGGCTCAGTGCTGGGGCCACCACTAGTTTCAGTTTGGAATCATAGAGTGGTACAGTACAGAAGGAGGCCTTTCGACCCTCGAATTGTGTAAACTCTATCCGATTAGTACTGTTCCCCCTCCTTTTACTACAGCTTTTTTTTTTCCTTTTTCATGTATTTATTCAAATCGCTCTTCAGCCAGCGCATTCCATATCATCACAGTTTCGATCATGGTAAAGTAAGGGGTGCAGTTGACAGAAAAAACAGTTAATGGACTGGCAGATACAAGGTGGAATGTAGTGTGGAGCAATGTGAACTGTTACATTTGTCAACAAGAATCAAGAGCAGAGGGTGGCACAATGGTTAGCACTGCTACATCACAGCGCCGAGGACCCGGGTTCGATCCAGGCCCCGGGTCACTGTCTGTTCGGAGTTTACACATTCTCCCCTTCTCTGCGTGGATCGCACCCCCCCCACAAACAAGCCAAAAGATGTGCGGGGTGGGTGGATTGGCCACGCTAAATTGCCCCTTAATTGAAATTTTTTTTTTTAAAGAATCGGGAGCAGAAATATACTATGAAATGGTAAAACTGCAAAAGCAGTGCAGAGAGAGCGAGGGGTCCAGATTCAGAATTTTCTGTTACAGTGCAAAGACAAATAAGTAGATAAAGCTGATTCTGTTTCATTTTTTTAAATTACTGGGGTTTTGTGACTTGTAGATATATTGAAGATAAAACTAAGGAATGTATGTAAATTACAGGTCAAAGTGCAGTAGAATAATGATTCCAGTTTTGGGCATCACCCGTTAGGATGGATGTCAGATCTGTGGTGGGGTCCTTAAGATTCTGGATGTTAAAGATGGACTATCGAGGATGGAAGGCATAAATTAAAAATGGAATTCTGAACGATAAACGCACAATGTTGGAAATATTAACCTGGAGCAGCAGCAGAGATAGAAAAGCAAGAGTTTATGTTTTGAGTCGGTGACCTTTTATCTGGACTTTATAGCGAAAAGACGTCAACCTGAAATGAAGCTCTCTTTTTCTCTTTGCGCTTATGCTTTCTGACCTGCGTATTTCCAGCATTTTTAGTTTATATTTCAGATTTCCAGATTCAGCTCAGATTGCTGCACATTATTTTCAGCATTTTCTGTTCTTTATATTATGTAGAAACGCAATCAAAAAATAAAAAGATCGACTAGCATTTTCCTTTTGCTTTTACACAGGGTTGTTAGGATATGGAAATCCTTCCGCAAACAGTGGTGGACGCAGAATTCTTGGCAAGGTTTTAAAAGGAAAGTGGGAAAATAATTTTAAGATATAAATTTGAAAGGATGTGAGGAGTGGGTGCAGGAATGAGAGCAGTGGATAGGTCTTTGAGAGCAGGAGCAGGCACAACTGGCTAAAAAGGTGCCAATTTGTGATACAAAATATTCTATAATTAGGTAAGTATGTTGTGAAGAAAACAAACGGTGTTTGCAGATGCTTGCAGATGGAGATAGATAGGTTGAGTGAGTGGTCAAAAACCTGGCAGAGTACAATTTGGGAAAGTGGGAAGTTGTTCACTTTGGCAGGTAGAATAAAAAAGCAGAGTATTACTTACATGGAGAATGACTGCAGAATGCTGAGTAGCAGAGGGATTTAGGTGTCCTCGGGCTTCAGTCACAAAACGCTAGCCTACACATTCAGCATGTGATTGGGGAGGTTAATTGAATGCAGTCCTTTATTACAGGAACAATTGAACATCAAAGTATAAGGGTTTTATGCTTCAGTTATACAGGGCATCGGTGAGACTACTTCAGATACCATCTACAGTTTTGGTCTCCTTATTTAAGGAAAGATGTAAATGCGTTGGAGACAGTTGAGAGGATGATTGATACCTGCAATGAGCGGGTTGTCTTATAAGGATAGGTTGGAAAGACTGGGTTTGTTTCCACTAAAGTTCAGAAGAGTGAGGGGGTGATTTGATTGAAATGTATAAGATCCTGAACGGTATTGACAAGATGAAAAAATGAAATGAAATGAAAATCGCTTATTGTCACAAGTAGGCTTCAAATGAAGTTATTGTGAAAAGCCCCTAGTTGCCACATTCCGACGCCTGTTCAGGGACATTGACAGATGGACATTGAAAGGACGCTTCCTCTTGTGGGTGAATCCAGAACTAGGGGGCACTGTTCTAAAATTAGGGTTCACGCTTTTAGGACAGAAACGTGGAGAATTTCTTTCTGATGTTTTTCCGACAGAAGGCAGTGGAAGCGGGGTCACCAAATATCTTCAAGATCGAGATAGATAGATTCTTATTTGGCAAGGGAATCAAAGGTTCTCGGGGGTAGATGCGGATTGTGAAACTCAACACAAACAAATCAGTCATGACCTTACTGAATGATGGAGCAGGCTCAAGAGGCTGAATGACCTACTTTTGCTCCAATTTTGGCTGTTCGGATGTAGGTTTTTTTTTACCAGAATCAGAAGGGTAGATGCATGTTAAAAGCTTAAAACGTCTTTCATTATATGAAGCTTTCTATTGTGTTTATGGTGAGATGCTTTCACAATTTCGCTTTCACACACATGCTCTGCTGTGCTTCAAGCACGTGCGCATGCACAAGTTGATGAACTTCAAGGGACTTTCTGGAAACACTGGCACAGGGACCATTATAAATACCGACGCACTCCTGACACCGACCCTCTGACCCTAATTCCCACAAGAGGCACATCAAGCTCCACAAGAAGAACAGTTGTGGACAACCATAACGTGTATTATTAATTAATAGCAACAGAAATAATCAGATGAGAGCCAGATTCATTCTCAGAAAGTTAATTGAGCAACATAGAACATAGCACAGTACAGGCCCTTCGGCCCACGATGTTGTGCCGACTATTTATCCTAATTTATCCCAAAGATGGATACTTATACACGCCTGATTTATTCCTTCACAAAGGAAGACATGAATATGGACCGGAAGTTCTGAGGCGCACAAGCTTTAGTGAGGAGCTGAAGGAAATTAGTATTAGTGAAGAAATGGTTGGAGGGAAATTAATGGCTAATAAATCTCCAGGGCTTGATAATCTTCATCTGAGAGTACTTAAGAAATTGGCCCAAGAAATAGTCGTGGTCATTTTCCAAAATTCTTTGGTCTCTGGAATGGTTCCTACAGATTGGAGGGTAGCTAATGAAAATGAAATGAAAATCGCTTATTGTCACGAGTAGGCTTCAATGAAGTTACTGTGAAAAGCCCCTAGGCACCTGTCCGGGGAGGCTGGTACGAGAATCGAACCGTGCTGCTGGCCTGCTTGGTCTGCTTTAAAAGCCAGCGATTTAGCCGAGTGAGCTAATTTAAGCCCGTTATTCAAAAAGGGAGGTCGAGAAAAAACAGGGAACTATTGACCACTAATGTCAGTAGTGCAATTGGATAGGGCATTGGTGAGGCCGCACCTGGAATACTGTGTGCAATTTTGGTACCCTTATCCGAGGAAGGATGTTCTTACTATACAAGGAGTGCAGAGAAGGTTTACCAGGCTGATTCCTGGGATGGCAGGATCGTCATATGGGGAGTGATTAAGTTTATTACAATTATATTCATTGGAGTTTAGAAGAGTGAGGGGGAATCTCAGAGAAACATATAACATTCTAACAGGATTAGATGGGGCTGATTCAGAAAGAATGTTCCCGATGGTGGGGGAGTCCAGAACTTGGGGTCATTGTTTGAGAATAAGAGTAAACCATTAGGACTGAGGTGAGGAGAAATTTCTTCACCCAGAGACTGGTAATCTGTGGAATTCGCTACCACAGAAAGTCGTTCAGGCCAAAACATTGTGTAATTTCAAAAAGGAATTAGATATAGCTCTTGGGACTAAAGGGATCAAGGGATAGAGGGGGAAGGGATCAAGGGATAGAGGGGGAAGGCGAGATCAGGATATTGAATTTTTTTTTAAAATCGCTTATTGTCACGAGTAGGCTTCAATGGAATTTCTGTGAAAAGCCCCTAGTCGCCACATTCACCGGCGGTGCCTGTTTGGGGAGGCCGGTACGTGAATTGAACCCGCGTTGCTGCCTTGTTCTGCATTACAAGCCAGCTATTTAGCCCACTGTGCAAAACCAGCCCCAGCTGATAGGCTACGAACATAATGAATGGCAGAGTATGCTCAAAGGGTGGAATGGCCTACTCCTATTTTCCATGTGCATTTCTGAGAAATGTTTGGTGAGTTTAGCCCTCACTGAAAGTGTCGAACATAGAACATACAGTGCAGAAGGAGGCCAATCGGCCCATTGAGTCTGCACCGACCCACTTAAGCCCTCGCTTCCACCCTACCCCATAATCCAATAACCCTTCCTCACCTTTTTGGGCACTAAGGGCAATTTAGCATGACCAGTCCACCTTACCTACACGTAATAGCATGCTATTTGCTGTAGAAACATGACTTACAGCAGGACAGTGCGAGCTGTGAGAGTGGGGGTTGGAGAGGGAAAACCTTTTGCAATCTGGTCCCAATTCAAACCGATTCACTTTTCAGTGCAGAATTCCCATTTTGCAGTTCTGTTTAGTGCTAACTACAAACTAACCTGTTTCTTAGTGCAAAATAAAAGCACTTTTGAATTCTCAGGAATTAGGACAATGTTTTGTAGAAGTTGGAGTGAACTATTGGTCCTTGTTCTGATAACACAGCTCATTTTGCAAAGCTGGAGATGAGGGAGAATTGAGAATCTCAAATTCACCTAACAAGCACGGGTTTCCACCCGGTGCTCCGGTTTCCTCCCACAAGTCCTAAAAGACGTCCTTGTTAGGTGAATTTGAGATTCTCAATTCTCCCTCTGTGTACCCGAACAGGCGCTGGAGTGTGGCGACTAGGGGATTTTCATAACAACTACATTGCAGTGTCAGTGTAAGCCTACTTGAGACAATAAAGATTATTATATTATTATGTTGAGAGATCTTGGTTTGGAAATCTTCGCAGGAATCATCTCCAGCTTTGCAAAATGAGCTGTGTTATCAGAACAAGGACCAATAGTTCACTCTAACTTCTGTAAAACATTGTCCTAATTCCTGAGAATTCAAAAGTGCTTTTATTTTGCACTAAGAAACAGGTTAGTTTGTAGTTCGCACTAAACAGAACTGCAAAATGGGAATTCTGCACTGAAAAGTGAATCAGTTTGAATTGGGACCAGATTGCAAAAGGTTTTCCCTCCCCAACCCCCACTCTCACAGCTCGCACTGTCCTGCTGTAAGTCATGTTAACCCAATGAAGATAGTAGTCCACTTTCTACAGCAAATAGCATGCTATTACAAAATAGCCATTTTTCTCAGACTAGGTCATTCATGCGCACAATGCCTCATTTGTCTTTACTGCACACTGCAGTCCATACTGTTCAGCCTTGATAGAATATTGAAATGAAACACTCTTCTGCTGAGTGGGCACCAAGCCTCTTGTTATATTGTGCGTATTCTGAGAAAAATGAATTTCAGAGGGTGCAGCAAGGGTTCTTAAAGGGACCGTGCATCCAGCTGTCCACTGAAAGCTATAATGAAAGAAGAGAGCTTGTACTGATTATAGCATCTTTCGTTTTCCTCCAGATATCCCAAAAGTGAATCACAGCCAATAGAGTATTTTTTAAAATTGTAATTATTTTAATGTTAGTAAACAGAGTAGCCAGTTTGTGCAAAGGTAGATCTCCCCAACAGCAATTAAATAACTGGCCACACATCCTGCTTTCGGAATTTTGATATAAGTACTAGTCCGGGCATGAGGACAATTCCCCTGTTGTTCTTGTGTCGGGCAATCTTTCTGCTCCTCTGAGAGGACAGATGGGACTTTGCTTTAATATCTCTTTTTTTATTCATTTACTGGATGTGGGCATCGCTGGCTCAGCCAGCATTTATTGCCCATCCCTAATTGCCCTTCAGAAGGTGGTGGTGAGTTGCCTTCTGAATCCGCTGCAGTCCCTGAGGTGTAGGTACACCAACCGTGCTGTTAGGGAGGGAGTTCCAGCATGTTGCCCCAGCGACAGTGAAGGAACAGCGATATATTTCCAAGTCAGGGTGGTGAGTGACTTGGAGGGGAACCAGGTATCTGCTGCTCTTGTCCTTCTAGATGGTAATGGTCGTGGGTTTGGAAGGTGCTGTCAAAGGAACCTTGGTGAGTTACTGCAGTGCATCTTGTAAGTATACACAGGGCTGCCACTGTTTGTCGGTGGTGGAGGGTTTGAATGTTTGTCGAAGGAGGAGCAATCAAGCGGGGCTTCTTTGTCCTGGATGGTGACGAGCTTCTTGAGTGTTGTTGGAGCTGCACTCATCCAGGCAAGTGGAAAGTATTTCATTGCCCTCTTGACTTGTGCCTTGTAGATGGTGGACAGGCTTTTGGGGTCAGGAGGTGAGTTACTCGACGTTGGAGTCCTAGCTTTTACCGGCCCTGGTCGCCACAGTACTAATGTGGCTCGTCCAGTTCAATTTCTGATCAATGGTATCCCCAGGATGTTCATTGATGCACTAGAGGCTGACTTTGTTTTTTTTTAAGAGGTGGGAGGTAGGTGTTGTTGGCAAGGCCACTATTCAATATTCATCCCTAATTGCCCCCGAGAAAGTGGTAATGAGTACTACCTTGAACCACTGCACACCACACTCGCAATGCTATTAAGAAGGAGTTTGAGGACTTTGACACCATATATTTCAAGTTGGGGTGGTGAAATAGCTTGGAGGGAAACCTCCCACTCTTGCTCTTGTCCTTCTAGTTGGTAGAGATCACTGGTTTGGAAGGTGCTGCCAAAGTAATCTTTGTGAGTTGCTATAGTGCTTCTTGTACCTGGCACACACTGAAACTACTGTGCGTCTGTGTTTGCAAGAGTGAATGATTAAGGTGGTAGGTGGGATGCTGTTTTATCCTGGATGGTACAGCACAGTACAGGCCCTTCAGCCCTCTTGAATGTTGTTGGAGTTGCACCAACCAGGCAACTGGTGAGTATTCCATCACACTCCTGAATTGTGCCTTGTAGATGGTGGATATGCTTTGGGAAATCTTGAGGAGAGTTACTTACTACAGAATTCCCAACCCTTAACCTGCTCTTGTCACAGTATTTATTAACCAGCTACTCCAGTTCAGTTTCTGGTCAATGGTAACCCTCGGAATATGGAGGATAAGGGATTCAGTGATGGTAATGTCATTGAATAACAATGGGAGATCATTAGATTTTCTCTTGCTGGAGGTGGTCATTACCTGGCACATATGTGGCTTGAATGTCACTTTCACATATCAACCCGAGGCTGAATATTGTCCATGTCTTGCTGCTTACATGCATTGCACGGGACTGCTTCAGTAACTGAGGTGTTGCAAATGGTACTAAATATTTTGTACTCGTCAGCAAACATCCCCATTTCTGACCTTATGTTGGAGAAGAGGTCATTGATGAAGCAGCTGAAGAAGGTTGAGCCTAGAACACGGCGCTGAGAAACTCCTGCAGCAATATGCTGGGACGGAGATAATTGTGCTGCAACAACCAAAACCTTTGTGCTCGGCGTGAGTCCAATCCGTGGATTTTTCCTCCCGATTCCCATTGACTTCAAATTTTGCAGACTCCTCTATGCTACGCTGAAGTCAATTGTTGCCTTGATGTCAAGGGCTGTCACTCTTGCTTTTCTCTGGAATTCAGTTATTTTGACCATGTTTGGACCAAAGCTGTAATGAGCTGGCTGGCTCTGGCAGAGCCCAAACTGAATATCTGTGACCTGGTTGTTGCTGAGTAAGTGCCTCTTGATAGCACTGTCAACAACAACTTAACGCCATTTTGAAAAATGAATCAAAATAGCTTATTGTCACAAGTAGGCTTCAAATGAAGTTTCTGTGAAAAGCCCCTAGTCGCCACATTCCGGCGCCTGTTCGGGGAGACTGGTACGGGAATTGAACCGTACTGCTGGCCTGCCTTGGTCTCCCTTCAAAGCCAAAGATTTAGCCCTGTGCTAAACAGCCCCTTTTGCTGTTGATTGAGAGTAGATTGATAGGGTAATAATTGATTGGATTGGTCCTGCTTCTTGTGGACATAACAGACCTGGCAATCTGTCACATTGTTGGGTAGATGCCAATTTTGGAGCAGTACTGGAACAGCTTAACTAAGGGTGCAGCTAGTTCTGGAGCAGAAGTCTTCAGTACTGCGTGGGATCAAGCCTTTACTTCATCCAGTGCCTTCAGCCGTTTCTTGAGATTATGCGAAGGCTGGGATCTAGGATGGTGGGGACCCCAGGAGGAGTCCAAGATGGATCAACTACTTGCTGCTTCAGGCTGGAAATGTTTGCACATACTTCAGCTTTGTCTTTTGCAGCAATGTGCTGGGCTCCCCCTTCACTGAGGATGGTGATGTTTTTGGAGCCTTCTCGTCAGGTTGTTCCATTGTCTACCACCATTCATGACTGGAAGTGGCAGGATTGCAGAACTTTGATCTAATCTGTTGTTTGTTGATTTGTATAGTTGTGTCTTTAGCATGCTGCTTCACTGATTAGCATGTATGTAGTCCTGTATTGTAGCTTCACTCGGTTGACATCTCATTTTTAAGAATGCTAGTGCTACTCCTGGCATGGTCTCCTATACTCTTAATTGTACCAGAGTTGGTCCCTCTCGCTTGATGGGAATGGTAAGTATATGTTGGGTCATGAGGTTACAGATTGTGGTTCATTACAATTCTGCTGCTGCTGATAGCCCACAACATTGTGGATGCTTTTAAGATGCTGTATCAATTCTGAGTCTATTCCATTTAGCATGTTGGTAATACTGTACAACAGGGCTGCCTCAATGTGAGGACTGGATTTCATCTCCACAGGTAAATGGGTGGTATTCACTCCTACAAGTGCTGTCATGGGCACTTGCATCTGCAACAGATAGATTTATGAGGTTGAGATGAATAAAGCTTTGTTCACAGTGGTTAGCACTGCTGCATCACAGCTCCAGTGTCTGGCGTTCAATTCCAGCTTTGGTTGACTGTCTGTGTGGAGTTTGCACTTTCTCCTCATGTCTGCGTGTGTTTCCTCCAGGTGCCCCAGTTTCCTCCCACAGTCCAAAGACGTGCAGGTTAGGTGGATTGGTCATGCTAAATTGCCCCTTTGTGGCTGGTTTAGCACAGTGGGCTAAACAGCTGGCTTGTAATGCAGAACAAAGCAGCAACGCAGGTTCAATCCCCGTACCGGCCTTCCCGAACAGGTGCCGGAATGTGGCGCCTGGGGGCTTTTCACAGTAACTTCACTGAAGCCTACTTATGACAATAAGCGATTATTATTATTATTATTATTATTATTAAAAACTTAAATCAGGTTACTGGGTTATGGGGATAGGGTGCCAAGTACTCATCCAGGTACTTTTTACAGGATGTGAGGCAGCCCGCCTCTACCACCCTCCCAGATAGTGCATTCCAGACCGTCACCACCCTCTGTGTAAAACATTTTCCCTCAAATCCCCCCCAAGCCTCGCACCCCTCACTTTGAACTTGTGTGCCCATCCTCGTAACTGACCCTTCAACTAAGCTGTTCCCTATCCACCCTGTCCATGCCCCTCATAACCTTATGTACCTCATTCAGGTTACTCCTCAGTCTTCTCTGCTCCAGAGAAAACAACCCAAGCTTATCCTATATGTTCCATCTTAGGCAACAGTCTGGTGAATCTTCTCTGCACCCGATCCAGTGCAGTTGCATCCTTCCTACAATGTGGCGACCAGAATTGCACACAGTACTCGGGCTGTGGCCTCACCGAAGTTGAAATGAAAATGAAAATCGCTTATTGTCACGAGTAGACTTCAAATGAAGTTACTGTGAAAAGCCCCTAGTCGCCACATTCCGGCACCTGTTCGGGGAGGCTGGTACGGGAATCAAACCGTGCTGCTGGCCTGCTTGGTCTGCTTTCAAAGCCAGCGATTTAGCCCTGTGCTAAACAGCCCCTATACATCTCCATCATTTTGCTTTTGTAATCTATACCTCAATTGATAAAAGCGGGTGTTCCATATGCCATTTTCACCACCTATTATCCTGCCCCTCTGCCTTCTATGGACAAAATGCCACGGTCCCTTTATTCTTGATAAGCTAAGGCTTATCAAATTTGCCTTCTGCTTTAATCAGCTCTCTCTTTACTCCAACGCTAATTCCTTTTATTCTTTTCTTGGGTATTTCAATTTGTCCTGCCGGAATAAGATTTTATAAAAACATATGTGAGGGAATCAACCCCAAACAACCTTCCATCGTAATTAAAATTAATTAAGATCCCTGTTGTCTGTCAAATTGGATGCAACAATAGCAGGATGACACATAACAAAAGGAAACTCAGTTGGCAGAACTCTCTTGGTAGGTTGCCAATTAAATAGTGTTCCTTTATTTAATTTTCTGTCTCAGCATGGCGTTTGGAATTGACCAGCGTTGCATTCCCCTATGTCTCCTGGCTAATTTGTTTGTGTGGTAATGCAACCCATTGTTTAATAGTGAAAGGGAAGCCGAAAGCTTCTCTCCCATCCTGAGTCATGACCTCTGGTATAGGTAGTAGTACATGAGACTGTATCAATGCTTGATGATGGCCTGAGGTGGTGGAATTGCCCCATGTTTAAAACATGGACTGGACACTCCGATTAAAATCTTAATGGAAAAAGGCAAAATTATTCTGATGTCTGTACCTGCTGCAGTTTCCGCTGAGAACGTTAATAGACTATGTTTCTCAGATGCATCATTTTATTATTTGGGGATTCGATTGTCACCAGATAAATTGGCTATTAAGTAATTGTGGTAGACTGTCACCGCAGTGGGTTCTCCATTTGCAATTGGAGGTAATGCTTCCTGAGATGAACCTTCTACTAACCCAAAAGGAAATCGACAAACTATCACTGGCTGATTTGGCCTTTTCCCATTCTGGCTTTAGAGGCAGCTTTCCATTTGGAATCTTGAAAGGAACCCACAAGCATAGGTTTTTGGCTGTATGGTGTAAGCCGATTGGAACAATTTCAGGAAGGAAATTGCTATTCTGAGCTGGCATTCCTTTCAGTAAGCAGATTGAAACAGTTTTGTTCCAACATGGCAGATCATATTGAGTGATGTGAAGCACCCCAGCAGGGCAGCTAGAAATTGGCCATGGCTCACATCTCTCGAGATTCCATTAGTCCCCAACATGATGTTACAACCGGAGCCTTTGACATTAGTAGGGTTCACATTGGATGCAGCACCCTTTTCAAGATATATCTGATACATTATTAAAACTGAATTTTCAGATTTTGGAGATGAAACTGCACCAGCCTCTTTTCCGATCTGCAAAACTCGTGAGAACGTTTTGTACAAGTTGACGTGGTAAACCTGTGTTAATTCAGCTTGATTAGGCCAAATAAATACCTGGCTTTTCCTCTCACATCTGTTTGCATTCTCCAAATTCTCCTGAAGCCCCTGCACCCACTTTGAGATCATTTTAGTGCATGTCCTCACCTTTCTGCAGGCGCTCTTGGCTATAAATTATAATATAACTTAATTGGTGCCAATCCACCTGCCTTTGGCACTTTGCCTGGCACACAGCCTCACTCAGAGTAGAGGCCTCACCAGTGAAGCTATCAGCTAACCTACCCCTCAGGATTGCAAGCCATCTCCAAGTCATGCCTGTTCTCTGTGCCCTGCTCCCATCCATCCTGTCCCCAGTCAGGAAACCTAACCAGCTCTTTGTCACACTCGGTGTGTAACATCCAGGCCACTGCAACGAAGCTGCCTCGGTCATCCCCAGGTGTAGGACCAGCCCACACACAAGCCTCTTCGTATGGAGGTGGCTGGCAACACACTTGACCATCCCCTCCACATGCCGGTGACTCATCTGGCACTGCGGTGGTATGGAGAAGAGCACAACCTGTTGGTTGTTAAGGTGATGGTCACCCTGAACCTTTATGCCTCTGGCTCATTCCAGGGCTCGAGAGGGGACCTGCATGGGATCACTCCAACGTCTGCGTACCGTTGTATCCGAACCATGATGGGTGCCCTATGCGCCAGGCATCGGACTGCATTACCTTCAGTACGGACCAGGCCCACCAAGATGCCCGGCCTCTCAAGGTCATTCATCTTCCGACATTGCATGGCAGCACTGATTGCCTCTGCCTCCTCCTCCAAGGCACTGTTCAGGAGGGTGGACTTCAGTTTGCAGCCCAGCGTGGGGAGGAGGGTGTCTCCTCTCTGCGGCATTGAGCAGTAAGTTCAATTCAGACTCCTGAAATCTGGGCGCAGGCCTTCTCTGAGCCGCCATCTTGGCTTGAACGAGAGTAAGCAGCTCCAGCTTGTCAGACTGTTTAATATGAATTCCAATCCCAGCAAATCCAATGCCGAATACCGGCCCATTTGCATCTCCTGAATTTCGGAACAAATAGTGCCCCCAGCCGGGATGCAGGTTACACACAATTCACTTCCGGGGGGAACACTTATTCGGTTGTTATGGGCCAAGGTTTAGAAACTCCAAAGTACATTATGGAGTTCACCTGGTCTATAACTTTTTGTTGAATTTGGCTAGGAGGAGCACAAGAGCCTTCACTTGATGTGTGATTCAACAGTCTTCCTGGACACTTTAATCAAAATAAGCTTTATTCTAAGAACATTTATATAAACACATAGAAAGAATTTTTATCAATTACAAAGATAAATATACCCACAGCTACAGTAACCTATGTATAACACTTAATGAATTCCCCCTTAACTGTTCCAATTCAAAAACAAAATCTCATGAACCAAAACCCCTTTTCAAGGGCGTGACTCAGCACTCTGCATTCCCACTTGAATAAGACCGGCTTTTCCTGAGATTCTGACCCCATCTCACCAGCAGGTTTAAACACTTCTGGAAAGCAAAATATATCTATTAAGTTTCCAAAACAGCAGGTAGCTATAATCCATGGGTTATTACTAGAACAGATATTTAAAATTAAAATAGAGACAGGAACAAAACACTTCTTCCTCCCTGAGTCCACAGCGGTCAAATCTGAAAGCGAAACCAAAAACAGCTCACACAGCCACAGTCCAGCTCCACGATGACATCACTGAAGCCATGTGATAAGCCAAAGACCTTTTTAAAGGGACACTCACATGACACAGCCAAATGGAAAATCCAGCCCTAGATGTTTTGTATTGTCACTGCTCCTTCATGAACAGAATTTTGGAGAGAGAGGCAGAGCATGACCTACAGCATCACAAAGATGCAGGAGTGAGGATAACCGTGTTATGGACTTAGTTTTCTTTTCACTTGAGGTCCAGTTCTACAAATAGCTGTTATTCACCCAAAAATGCTGCCCATATTCTAACTTGTACCAAGTCCTATTAAATCATTGCATCTGTGCTCACTGTCCTGCATTGACTTTTGGTCCCTGAAAGCATTGATTTTAAAATTCTCATCCTTGTATTTAAATACCCCCATTGCCTTTACGTTCTCTACTTCAGTGACCTCCTTCTGCCCGACAAACCTCCGAGATCTCTGTGTTCCTCACGTTCTAGCCTCTTGCACAACTCCAATTTCCAGTGATATCCATGCCTCCAGTTGCTAAGGCCCTCAGCTTTAGAATTCTCGCCCTAAACCTCGCTGCATCACTCCCACCCTTTTTTTTTGTAAAATATTTTTATTCTCCATTTTCACATTTTCTCCAGAATTTACACCCCACCCACAAGCAGTACATGGTAACAAATACAAAGTCAATTTCCTTATCAACAACAACAATCCCAACCTCCCACCACCCCAAGCAACGACCCACCTGACAATACAAACATCAAATAGAACAAACTCTCCTATGGTGGGACAAACAAAGGAGAAATAAAGGAGAAAGGAATTAGGAATCGTCTATGGTCACCCATTAACCTATAGAGTCCCTCCCACCCCCTCACTCCCCCTAACATTCAATGCCATCCAATCCCCGAAAGAGTATTGTAGATGACACCCATGCATTGCAAGCCCCCCCCCCCCCCACAGCTCCTCCACTTCCTCTTAGAAAAATCGTCCCCCCCAACCTCTGTTCCTTCCCCCCCCCCCCCCCCCATTTTTCTACCCTGGCTAGACTCATCGGGACCTATTTGGCCAGGCTCCGATGGCCGCAGCCCCTCCCCCCACCTTAATCCCGTTCACTGGCCGGCCCCTGCCCGGGTCTCTTTCCCCCTTGCCCGGCCCCAGGAAAACTAAGAAATCCCCTTTAGCACACAAACCCCGCATACACACCCAAACTCCAAAGAACCATCAATGCAAGTGAAAGTCCCTCTCTTCCCTTGTCCAAGTATATGCAACATTGGCTTATTTAGCACATACACCCGCCGCAGTGAAAAAATACAGCTATATGAGGCTACATCCGTACATGACCACTTCTCAATTCAGCCACAGTCCTTCTGCCTTCGCAAACTCCTCCGCTGCTTCTGCCGTCCCGAAATAAAAGCCCTTGGATTTGTAGGTCACCCTCAAGTTAGCTGGATACACTATGCCGCACCGCACCTTACTGATGTACAGCGCCTTCTTCACCCGGCTGAAGGCAGTCCGCCGCCTCACCAGCTCCACCGTAAAGTCCTGATATATGTGTATACCAGCTCCAGCCCACTGCACCACCCGCTTCTGCTTTGCCCAGTACAGGACCTTCTCCTTCACATCGTACGTACGAAAACACGGGGTCACTACTCTTGGCGGCTCACTCTCCTTTGGTACAGGGCTCCACGACCGATGAGCCTGATCCAGTTCATATCGGGTGGGATCATCACCCTCCCCCAATAGCTTCGCCAGCATCGTGGCAAAATACTCAGTCGGCCTCGGGCCCTCCACTCCTTCGGGAAGACCCACAATCCTCAGATTCTGTCGTCTGGATCTGTTTTCCAAGTAGTCCATTTTGGCTCGCAGACCCTCGTTGATCTCCAGCACCTTCCACATCTCCTTCCCCATCGAGGTAAGTTGATCGCTGTGCTGCAACAATGTCTCTTCCACTTCCTTCACGCCTCGCCTTGCTCCAGTACCTCCACCACTCAATACCGCCGCCCTCACCGGGGCAATCGCCTCCTCCACCAGCACTTTCAATACCGCCCCCATCTCCTTCCTCATCGCCTCCATGTGTTTTGTGAACTGCCTTTCGAGTTCCGCGGCCATCATCTTAGTCATTTCTTCAGCCGTGGGCAACGCGGTCTCCCTTGGTGCCCCAGCCTCCACTTTTCTTGCCGTCCCCGCGGTGAACTTTCCACTCCCCGACAGACTTTCAGCTGCTTTTTTCACGGCCGTTTTTTTTACTTGTTCTCGACATCTTCCTTCACTGTGCCTTCTCCCTGCTTTTGTCGCCTCTGTTACCCCTGGGACCGGGCGTTAGGCCCCGTAAATGCCGTTCCAGTGCCCACATGGCCACTTTCCACTGTGTAGCGATCAAGAGCAGCCCAGGCGAGTTGTCTCCTTGCTTATCCTGGGACGCCTTTCACCAACTCATCCCACCTGCAACCAACTCTGCACAAAAACAGGAACTTGAAACTGTGGTGTTCTGGTGTGCGTGACTGAGATGCACACTAACTTTGCCAACTGACGTCTCATAGTTCCTCTAAAATGTGATATGACCCTGGTTTCATTACTCCGTGGCTTAATGAAGTGGTAATGTAATCAAGTTATGTTCCCTCTTGCACTCAGTTATCAGTCTTGTCTACAACATGAGAAAGGAAGCAAAACTGTGGCAAGCCAGACTGGCTTTCTGGCAATGCTAATGGATGCAGGTTGTCCACCATTAGCAAGGAATATGGCTTTGGAAATTGAGACCTAATTGAGGAAAAGAGAAAGTATAAGGAAATGGACCTTGCCCTCTTCCAAAAAAAATCCCATTGGATTAACACTTACACTGTCACAGCTACAATATCATAGAGGGTGCAGTGGAATCACAGAAGCTGCTGTTTGTATGCACAGGTTTCATGGCCTGGACTTAACTGAGGCTCAGAAGGACAAATGACTTTGCATTTTCTCTATTGTTGCCACATCTAGTATGGCTCTGAGTAAGGAGCGTATGTTGTACTGCATTACTTCCTACTACATCTCACTTTGAGATGTAATAATACAGTACTAAAATGTCAGTGAGTCTCCTGAAGGGGGGGGGGGGGGGGGAAGAAAGGGATATTATATATTTTAAACAATGATCATGAAAGGCATGTGCGATCCTTGTGCATGTTTTTTTTAATAAGTGTCCTTTTTTTTGGAAATCTTGTCAGATTGAATCGCATGTCTTTGTGCAACCAATAAGCACTTTTGCAGGAGTTTCATTAGCTTTAAAAGTAGAGGGTCTGGCACGGATATTAGTAATATGAGCTGGCTAAATTGCCACATCGAGATTGCATAGTTGATGCAATTTAATTAAAATGGAAACTGCAATCCCATTAAGCAGTAAAGAGCCATTTCGGAATAATCAGTGACTTTTATGAGGAGAAATTTCTGCTGGGCCTCTCTTCATAGTGAAGCTCCTGCTTTCTGCTGCTGCAGTGTTTTAAATCTCACTTGTTCTTTTCCCAATACTTTTCCTTTCCTCTTTTTTGCAGTGTTGCCGAATACTCCAACAATACAACCAGTGCCACAGACCATACCAATAATTGACCCGTCGTTGTACAACGTGAAGCCTCAGGGTAAGATCGGAAACTCATCCAAGTTTTCCAGCAGTTAGATCATTGATACTGTGTGCAGCAAGATATAATGTAATGATCTGTTGCTGTACATGAGACGGACCCCCCCCCCCCCCCCCCCCCCCGCCCCCCCCAGTGCTGGCAACAAGCACATCTTAACATAGATTATTCATTCTGAACATTTAATGGGGATTTGACGTCAATCTGACAGCAGAAACCAATGTGCTCACAGTAGCCTAAAGCTTAGTTTCCTGTGCACCCAATCAATAACGCAATCGCACAAAAAGCCATGAAAACCTGTGTGTGCGGACATATCACATTATCAGACTGAAAATATTATATTTGAAGTGTTTCCATTCCGTTGCAGTAACCAGCATTTATTTGGTGATATCGATTCAGAGAGGAATGTCGGCCTGCAGGACAGGAGACCTTCCTCTTTTACAAGTGCAAGCTATGGGATGTTTAAGTATTTGCCGACGCCCCAGGAACAATCAGACAGTGCCTTGATTTGAAGTTATGCTCATTATACAGATGTCCGTAACATGAGCAAGCATTTCATCAACGTGACATAACTATGTGTTCCCCCAAAAGCTAACCACGTCCGAAACATTCATGTCAAATGGGTTTTCACTGTATAAATTAACATGGGGAATGCATTCACGTAGATGCTGCAGGGAAAAGACTCAACAATTGAAGTGGTCAGTCAGTATTTGCTTGTGACTATTAGAAATGTGAGCCAAAGTACATTGTTAGAATCGTGCTACAAATTAGGAGGGAATCTCTTCTCCCTGTCCCATCTTTGCCATTCTGTCTGGCAAAGAAAGCCCCATCTTTTATAAATAAGTTTGCAGCATTTTGCTTTGTTTTTACAAATGCTGGGAATCTGAAATCAAAACCCAAAAGTGCTATAAATACTGCACCTGTCGGGCAGCATCTATGGAGAGAAACAGAGTTAATGTTTCAGGTCAAGTGTCTCTTTTTAAAAATTTGTTCTTGGATATGTGGGCGTCGCTGTCTGGACCAGCATTTGTGGGCCATCCCTAATTGCCCTGGAACTGAGTGACTTGCTAGTCCATTTCAGTGGGAAGCAGCTAAGAGTCAGCCCCATCGCTGTGTTGGTCTGGAGTAACGTGTAGGCCAGACCGGGTAAGGGCAGCAGACTTTCTTCCCTGAAGGACATTAATGAACCAGATGGGTTTTTACAACAATCCGCAATGGTTTCATGGGCATCATTGGACTTTTAATTCCAGATTTTAGTGAATTCAAATTTCACCATCTACCATGGTGGGATTTGAACCCAGGACCCCAGAGTATTACCCTGGGTCTCTGAGTTACTAGTCCAGTGACAATATCACTACGCCATTACCTCCCCATTCATCAGAACCGAAATCTGATGACAAGTCACTCAACCTGAAAAGTTAACTCAGTATCTCTCCCTATGGATGCTGCCTGACTGCTGGGTTTTTCCAGCATTATTTGCTTTGTGTCTTTTTGGTTGCCCTCCAGGACTGATATCAATATAAGTTGTTGCTGTAGGAACTTTCAACTTTCCTATTACAGGCAGTCTTATACCTGGCTGATGCATTTTTTAACATGCACCTATTCTGGCAGATTGAGCCTTGAGAGCATTGTGCAAAGATATTAATAGCCAAAACCTAGCCTGGATAATATATCGGTTTGAGGATGTTCCAGGATGTGAGGACATATACAGTAGGTAAGGCCGATATGTCCTCAAGGTTTTTCATTTTGCACACCACATGTATTTCCTTTACAACATTTCCTGTCTTCTCTTTGCGTAATCTTGTAAGACAGTACAATATCAACCTCACTAATAGCACTCAACCCCGACCAGTGTTTATTACACTTATCAATTAAAGTTTTGCATTGATTGTTCTTTTAAAGCATTTAATTTGTTTGTCGAACCATGTCGTTTTCCATTATTTCACTTTTGTGAAGCAAAGGAATTCACCAGTGTAATCAGAGTCAGTTATCAATGTCATCAGTTGCTCCAGATATTAATTCAGTCTTTGCGAGCCAAAACCTGGCTATTAAATTAGTTGGCAGCAGATTCGTAGACCAGCGTTACCTTTGTTTTAAAGTCTGCCACTGGGTTACGGTCAATGGTTCTCCTAGCATAAACTAAACACAGCAATTGGATTCCTGGAATCTAAATCTCTTGTGACCCACAACAAAAAAACAGTTATAGACAAGAAGCTGAGAGGACTTATTGAAGTGAGACCAAATGTGTTACATGGTCACTTTGATAGTCTTTGGGTCTCTTTCATTGCAAACTCATTAACTCTGGGGAAGGGAACACAACCAAACCATGAATGGTGGCTTTGATTCTCGGTGACCTTCCTATGTTTCTTTTGTTCTCAAAATTGAACAGAAGATCTAACTGGAACAAAACTATAAATGGCAGCTGAGTAACAGAGTGAAAATATTTTTCTCTGTTTTAAAAAAAAAATTACTTTTAATATTCCATTTTCACATAGAATTGGTGATAGTTTTTTGACTGGAAAAAAACATAAAAGATTTAGAACCACAGAATTCTACCGTGCAGAAGGAGGCTATCCGGCCCATCGAGTCTGCACCAACCCTTTGAAAGAGCACCCTACCTAGGCACACTCCCCAGCCCTATCCCCATAACCCCACCTACCTTGTAGATCCCTGTGCACTCGGGGGCAATTTGGCACCTAACCGGCACCTTTGGACTGTGGGAGGAAACCGGAGCACCCGGAGGAAACCCACGCACACACGGGGATGAAGTGCAAACTCCTCACAATCACCCGAGGCCAGAATTGAACCCGAGTCCCTGGTGCTGAGAGGCAACAGTGCTAATCGCTGTGCCACCATGCCATCCACTTTAAAGGAAAACAAGAGGGAGCAAGTGAGAGTCCAAAGATGTGTGCAGGTTAGGTGAATTGGCCATGCTAAATTACTGTTTGGTGTCCCGGGATGTGCAGGTTAGGTGTGTTATGGAGTAAGGGGGATTGGGTGGTAGAGTGGGCATGTGTAAGGTGCTCTTTCAGAGGTTTGGTACAGACTCGATGGGCAAAATGGCCTCCTGCACTGTAGGGATTCTGTGCATTAAACTGTGATGCATATCTGTGATACAATGACAGGTCCAATCAGGTTTCCAGTTTACATCTTTCTTCAAAGTGGATCTGTGGAGATTCATGCATGATTGTATGAGCGAGGCTAAATGGTGCAAATGTACCACAGGTTTTAGAAATGGTTACTCATTCTCACCAAAGGCCAGTTAAGAGTTTAATAATCAGGGGGTTTCGGATTGGAATCGTTATTTAATATGCATTTTGTAAAGAAAGGAAATAAATGCTCTGGACAGAGCTATATTCAGTCTGCTTGCCCCATGACATTCCTCTCAGTTTCCAAAGGAAGGTTGTTCTTCATTCTTCCCAATTGGATTGACTTGGCTAATTTAAAGTCAACCTTGCCACTTTTAAGCCTTTCTTATCGCCTGCGCAGCCTTATAAGCACCAAAATAAACACTACTCAGCACTCGAGCAGGTATCTCAGCCAAATGTGCCTGCTGTCTGCAATAATTACATTTGTGCCCCTTAATTTAAAGAAAAACCAACGTAACGTTCATACGTGATGTCCTCTCTTGGCAGTACATATTTATTTGTTGCAAATTAAAAGTTTGAAGAGGAGATTGTATTACAAATAATCTTCCTTATTCTATGAAATCTGGTTGAGATTTGCATGAAGTGCATTCATTCTCACAAATCTTTTTGACATGTTTGTCACAGATTGTTAAATTATGTTATGTTGAAAAAAAGGAAAACTTTCACATGATTTTCTTCAGAATCTGCTCTCTACGTGTCAGTAGATAATAGTATATTGGAATAGACCAGAGAATTTCTACAATGCAGAAGGAAGCCATTCGGTCCACAGAGTCTGCACGGACCCTCTGAAGAGCACCCTTCCTAGGCCCACTCCCCCACTCTATCCCATAACCCACCTAACCTGCACATCTTTGGAGGAAACCATTGCACCCAGAGGAAACTCATGCAGACACAGGGAGAACTTGCAAGCTCAGACAGTCACCCAAGGCTGAAATTGAACCCGGGTCCTTGGTGCTGTGAGGCAGCAGTGCTAACCACTACCACTGTGCTGCCAAAAGTATGAATTATGGAACTTTTCCCTACATGGAAATGAAAGGCATTTGGAGATGTTTCTGCCTGATTTTGAGCTGGGAACCTTTAGCATTTGAGGCGAATGCAATAACCACTACACCATGAATACAATCAGTCCACCTGACCAAAACAATGAATGACATTTACTTCAAGTGAGAGCCTAAAAACCTTCCACAATGTGCCAGTTCTCTTTCATATTTTTCAACTATTTAAGTTCACTCTTTTCTGAGTATTTTGAATTTGAACGGACTGAAGTTGTTTGCGAAACACTGTTAGATTTCTGAAATGTTTTTCTACTGATAGCCAGCGATTGGGGGGCCCAGTTACAGAACTAATTCCAAACCATTGTATGTGCACAGATTAGCCAGGAGAGTTTAGCCTTCAGTACAGTCAACAGAAGGTGATCTCACTCTTTCTAAACATCCAAGGCTTCCATGATTGTCACAGTAACTTCATTGCAGTGTTAATGTAAGCCTACTTGTGACACTAATAAAGATTATTATTAGTGTGCTACGGCTTGCCTTCACAGTAGGAACAGCTTATTTATTGGAGTTGTAGACAGGGACAGTAGGTGAGACCCTTTTCAAAGGGACCTATCAATACGTAAAAGCATAATTGGGCATTACAGTATCACGTTACCTGATTGTGGGACCTTGCTGTGTGGAAATTAGTTGCCATATTTTCGACATTACAACAGTGACTTGATTAGCCATACAGCACTTCTGGACATCTTGAAGTTATGAAAGGCATTGTATAAATGCAGGTCTTTCCTTCATTCTTTATGCAAGCAGTTCACCTGTAGGAAATATTATTTTGCATATCATATTAAGCACCTCTCCTTTGTACAATGAGATAGAGCTCTGCCTTGCCAACATGGAGTTCCAGAATCTCGAACATCTTGTTTTGCCGATATGAAATTCCCATTTGGCACTGTATAAAGAGACTTTCTCCAGATGACGGCAGCGTATGTTTTACCTGGCACCTGTAACACCCAATCACCTCACGAGGCTTCACTAAAAAACAATGCGTAGAATGGGCACTGAGCCACATGCAAGAGGTTCGGAAGGTGACAGGAGCTTAAGTGAAAACGGTTCTGAGAAGAATATTTTAAGTAAAAGCAGCAATGTAGATAGCAGAGTGATTGAGTTCCAAAGAGTAAAGCCATAGTGACTGAATTATTAACACTGGGAATGAATAAATGCGTCTAGATTTATCTTCCATCTCACATGAACCTGATATTTCCATTCTTTTGATGATTTTAAAAATTTCCATTACTTTAATTCTCCTATATAAAAATGCACTTTAATTTTCTCTGTACTATTTTAACACATTCGCGTGTGCTGTATTAGCACAACTATTAAGCAATTAGTATTCATGGAATCATAGAATTTACAGTGCAGAAGGAAGCCATTCGGCCCATCGTGTCTGCACCGGCCGTTACAAAGAGCACCCTACTGAAGCCCACGTCTCTAACCTACCCTCGTAACCCAGTAACCCCCGCTTAGCATGTTTTGGACACTAAGGGCAATTTAATATGGCCAATCCACCTAACCCGCACATCTTTGAACTGTGGGAGGAAACCGGAGCACCCGGAGGAAACCCACGGGACACGGAGAACGTGCAGACTCTGCACAGACAGTGACCCAGCCGGGAATTGAACCTGGGACCCTGGAGCTGTGAAGCAACTGTGCTAACCACTATGCTACCCTGCTGCCCCAGTATATAAAATATACTGCATTCAAATGCAGTACAATATAATACAACTTCAGTAACGGAATATACCCCTTTGTTCGATTGCTACGTTATTCGTGAGGAGATTGTACTAAATTGAGAACAGCTTTCTTAAGTTGTGCCTGAAGTTGATTACTCCTGGCATGCCCTCTTCCCCCATTCCAGCCCCTTCTCCAACCCTTCCACTTCTAGGCAGAACATGTGCTTTCTTTCATATGTTCAAGGAGAATCCTGATTACCTGGGCATTGTTACTTGCAAAAGTTCTGAGTGCGCTGAATCTGGTGCCACCAAAGGACTGTCACTGAGCCCAGAGTGCTTCAGTAACTTTCGCACTGTAATAATGTTTTTTCCATCCGTACCTACACTCCATCAGGCTTGGTAACTTCACCAAGCCAGTGAAATGAATGTCAACAAAAGGAATGTCAACATTACTTGTAATTTTGTAACTTCTGATTTTCCAACGAGAAACATTTGTTCTTCCAAGGCCTGGGAATTGCACCCCCCCCCCCCTCAAAATCCCCAAAGTAAAGTGGTTTGACAGAGCGTCAGTGAAAGGCTTTTACTGCTGTATAGCATTGCAGTGAGCTGGGATCGTTCTTTGGTCCACAGGTTCAAGTTCAGTCACCATCGCTTGTCAACTGCTGGCTATTGACAGATAGTTAACCAGAGAAATGAACTGTTTTATCTGAGTCTCTGTTCTTTTCCTTATCCAGCTGCTTTAACCCCGTTACATTGTGTTCCTGAGGCAGGATTCCTTCACCTAAGTTTAAATCTTCCCCCCCTTCCGAGGATTTGTTCGGAGATTTACAGAAACCTGCTCATACACTTCTGTCTCTTGATCAGTGGTATCAGATGCCGTGCCAATTCTCTCTTCTATATAATTAACTCTACTCCATGAAGTTTATTTCTCTAATCCCTTAAGAGGCCATGATTTTTCAGTCACATTACTTTGGATGGAGATCAGTCAGGCAATTGTTACCCAAGGGTCCTTAATAGCATAGATGGAAATATCATCACCTCAAAGCAACACCAAGCCGACTGCTGCGTTTACTGAAAATCACTCCAATAGAAAACAGATGCAAGTAAAAGCAGAGACGATAAACTCCGGAAAGGTAATTTCGAGAAACTTAAAACTACTTCCAGACTCCAGGCAAGGGCTATGATGTCAATCCACGTGCTGTGAACTTTAATTTCACTGTAAATTTAATATGTCCATACTTAATTGCAGTTTTTCCTCAAGTAATTGTATTTGATCATTTCTGGGAGTCTCCGTGTTTGGCAAGGGAACATGATACACTCTGAGCACCATTCTATCGAGATTTGGTTAACACTCTGCACTGCACCCAAACTTAGTGTCAAACCCAACCCCCTCTCTTTGTCCACTTGAAAAGAAGCCCCACATTGCAACAAATTGTTGGAGAGACAGCATGAGGAACTAGGCACCAAAATAAGAAGCAGGACCTCAAAGGTCATGATCTCTGCATTATTACCTGAGCCACGTGCACATTAACATAGGACAAAGCAGCTAAGGGAGTTGTAACGCGTGGCTCAAAGACTGGTGTGCGAGTAGTGGGTTCTGGTTTGTGGAGTACTGGCACCAGTACTAAAGAAAGTGGGATCTGTACTGTTGGGGCAGTCTATACCTGAACCACGCTAAGACCGGTGTTCTTGCAAGCTACATAAGTAAGGAGGTAGAGTGAGTTTTAAACTAAATAGTGGGGGCAGGGAATCAAATTTGTGAAGATGTTTTAAATCAAAGAACAGAGACGAAGCAAAAGAGAAAGGTATCATTACCAGAAATGTAAAACAGACCATGGTAGGAAGAAATAGAGAATACAAATCTAATAGTAAATGAACAGATGAGACTAAAGAATACAAAAAGGATAAAACCAAAAACTCTATATGAATGCATATAGCATTTGAAACATAGTAGATCAACTGCGAGCGGATTTAGAAATAAGTAAGTACGATTTGAGAGCCATTACGGAGACATGGCTGCAGGACGACATGGGTTGGAACCTGAATATTGAAGGGTACAGGATATTTCGGAAGGACAGGAAGTCAGGAAAAAGTGGAGCGTTAGCTCTGTTAGTTAATTAGGTATTAGCATAGAGAGGGATGACCTAAGTTCAGGAAACCAGAACATGGAAACTGTTCGGATAGAGATGCGAAATGATAAAGGCAAGAAGTCCCTTGTCGGTGTTGAGTACAGACCCCTAACAGTAACCACATGGCAAGGTGAAGCATAAAGGGAAAAATAATGGGAGCTTGCACGAACAGCACGCCTGCAATCATGGGAGATTTAATTTACATACAGAATGAAAATGTCAGATGGACAAAGATGGCCAGATGAGTTCATTAAATGTTTTCAGAACAGTTCCTTAGAGCTGCATGCTCTGAAGCCAACCAGAAAGCAGGCTATACTAGACCTGGCAGTGCACAACGGGATGAGAGTAATTAATAAACTCAGTGAAGGCACCCCTATGTAGCAACAACCATAATATGATTGAATTTTACATTTTGTTTGAGGGAGAGACAGATTGGTCCAATAGCAGGCGGGAAAAATGCCGTTGAAGCTGCCGTAGCCAACGGTGGCTTTCTCCGCCATATTGCTCAGGGCACTTTCTTTTTTAAATGGCAAGGAGCGGGTCCCATGTCGTCACACTGGCGGGGCAGCCTCTGATTGAACTCACCCTGCCAACCACTTCATTTTTTCCAAGATCGGGAAGCCATTTTTAAAGGTCGCTCTAGTGCAGAATAGTTCACTTGGAACCCAACCCTCCTCCCCCTACACAAGACCAGCTCTGCCTCCTGGCACTAATCCCAGCAACAGATTGTCCATTGTCCTTTGGAAAATCGCAGGACTGACAGATGCCACAAAAGCCAGATGGTAGTATTTGAATAAACACTTGTGGGTGTTGATTGTGACACACTGTTTTGAGTCCTCCTCTAACAAGAGCTGTTGGTTGGCTTGACTCATGTCAAGTTTTGAAAACGCTTTTCCTCCTTCAAAGGTTGAAAACAAATCTTCTACCCTTGGCAACGGGTAAACATCCAACTTAGCTACCTGATTAATGATACGTTTCTGATCCCCACATATGCGCACAGAGCCATCACTTTTAAGAACTGGTGCAAGTGAAGCTGCGCAACGTGAAAACTGAATAACCTCAATGATTCCTATCCTTTGCAGCCGCTCCAACTCCTCCATTTTGTGTTTCATTGCCTAGGGCACTGTCCTGAGCTTGATAAAGTGATGATGTGGCGATGCCGGCATTGGACTGGGGTGAGCACAGTAAGAAGTCTTACACACCAGGTTAAAGTCCAACGTGTTTGTTTCAAACACTAGCTTTCGGAGGACTGGAAGGAAGGAGCAGTGCTCCGAAAGCTAGTGTTTGAAACAAACATGTTGGACTTTAACCTGGTGCTGTAAGACTTCTTATTCTTGATAAAGTGAGGCTGAGGACACACAAACAATTTGACTGTCGTGCCGCACAATGTATACCGTTTGTCTTTGAAAACCTCAGGATATTTCTGGATGACATCCTCTGTTAGTTTCGTGTGCTTTATCTCACCTCAGTTTAAGTGAATTTTCCTGAGGCAGTCACGTCCTAGAAGACTAGGCTCATGCCCATTTCCTACCAGGAGCCGGGCTCTTACTTCTTGGCTTTTATATGCAATGCCCATCTCCAATGTTCCAGGTAATGCTATAGTCTCACCAGTGTACAGCTGAAGATTGATCCCTGCGTATATAAGGGCTAACATCTGCTTAGAGCCCAAATCGTCCTGTAGCGCTCCTCAGTGATGCCAGGCGCAGAGATTCCTGTGTCCACTGCCATCTCAAGTTTCTGTTCATCAGTCTCCACTGTAGCATAGATAGGCTCCATGTGCACCTCACATTGTACATGTTGTAGGAGTGCTCCTCTTCCTGCTCTGTGCTTTCTAGGTTTTGGGTAGCTGACTGAAGCTTCTTTGATTTTGAGGATCTCTACCCAGCCTTTGACTTGTTTTTAGCGCTCCTGCATTTTGTAGCCAAGTGTCCCTTTGTATTGAAATTGTGACAGACTTGTCCATGAACTTGGAAAGATTTGCATCACATGTGCCTCCACACCTGAAACAATCCTCTGCTTTTGCCTTTTTTGTTTTGCTGGCTCTTTTCTGTCTTGATGCACTGCACCTGCCCATGCCCCACCATTGGCCTTCCGAATATCTTCTGCATTGTTGCCAGCCATCCCCATGCCCTGTGAAACCTCTAAAGCCTTCTTGAAAGTCAGTGAGGCTTCTCCGAACAAGTGACATGGTATGCTGTCCTCATTAATGCCACAGACTAATCTGTCCTGAAGCATATCGTCTAACACTGCCCCAAATGTTCAGAGAGTTGACGCAATTCAGCAACAAAGGTCGCTACCGACTGTCCTGCCTTATGAAAATGACTATTGAATTTAAAACGTTGGACAATCACAGAGCTTAGGAAAACGGTGATTCTGGACAAGTGCAACTAAATCTGCAAATTATTTATTCCTTGGTTTCTGTGGCTTAGCTTGCAAGTCTTTGTCCCACACGCACAGGAGAATTGAGCACCGTTTAGCCTCATCTGCAATTCCATTTGCCCAGAAAATGTGTTCTAACTTTTCAACATAATCAGTCCCCGTGCCCCTCCACGAACTTGCTGATAATCCTGAACATAGCCATAGTGCCACTGATCCAATTTTTTTTCCATCGGTAAACGCACGGAAAGCGCCAGGGGTTAAACTCTCGACTGTATTCCATGTTGCAAAACTAACTACTCATTGAACACAACTTTGTGCTGCCATGCTGCACCTCGAATTTTCTCGTCTTGTTTAATTGTCATTGCCAAAAAGATGTATCCTCATCTCCAAAAGTATGTTGCAACTTGGCCACGAAACGTAGTGGTGCAGTGGTAATGTCACTAAGGAGTATTTCACAGGACCAGGTTAATGCTCTGAGGGCATACATTCAAATCCCACCATGGAAATTGGTGGAATTTAACTTCTATTAAGAAATCTGGAAAGCTGGAATGGTGACCATGACAACCATCATCAATTATTGTAAAATCCCATCTGGTTCACTAATGTTCTTTAGGGAAGGAAATCTGCCATTCTTACCTGGTCTGGCCGCACAGATGTGAGCCAAGCGGGAATCGAACCTGGGACCCTGGCGCTACCACTGTGCTACCAGGCCGCCCATCTTTCCGCCTGCTGATCTTTTAGATTCTGCTTGAAGCAAAACTCAAGTAATCTCTGTCCATTCTCATAGACTTTTCGCAAGCTACCATGTCCAAGACAGGACAACCATGCTTCATGGTCCGCACCCTCTCTTGCATTGTAATCCCCCAATAGATAAAGATGCTCTGCGTTGGAAATTCTACTAACAGCATATTCAAGCTCCTCCATGGACCTAGTCTTCTGCCTGTTTAGTGGTGCACTGCATTGTGGCATAGATACTCATAAGGTTAATTGCCGCTGTTTGAGTTGAGCGGCAGATGGAGAAAACCCATTCTGAATCTGTTGTGGGCTGTTCTATCATCAAGAGTAATGAATTCCTCATAACAAAGCCTTGCTCATTTCCTCTGACCCTGCCAGATGAATGTGCAATTGTTTTATGTTCCACTCGGTGAGCCTGGTCTCTAGGAGGGAAACTATGTCAATGTTCAGGCTATCAAGTTCCATGTTGATTATGGTTGTATTGCACACGTTATCAAGCTGCACGTTGTTTATCCAACCCATGCGCATGGTTCAGACATTCCAGCTGGCTAATCAAAGAGTTGGCATCTTCGTTCTTTCATTTGTTTTATTTGTTTGGCTGGTGCGATGAATTCTATCCACCACTCGATGAACAGTGGCTCCAAGCAGCCTTTGAAGAGATGGAGTGTGGTAGGTCAGAACCTTACTCGTAAGGGGCTGTCCGACTTGAAATGGTTGAGGGCTGACCAGTGGAAGGTGATGGTCTCTCTCATCATTGGAGACAGGCCACAGCGCCCATTCTCTATGCCAATTAAGTTGAGCTTATCATTCATAACTGCTGTCTCCCACGATATGTTAACACTCTGTAACAAAACTGTGTCTTCTACATGGTATAAGTCTGGGTAAAACGTATGGGGACTCGGGACTGACCAAACATCGATTCCTCCCTCTCAATCTCCATGACTGTCCAATCAAAGTGCAAAGCACTATGTTTGGAACAGGCAGGAGTTACCAGAAAGATGAAATATTTGTACAACACCAGGTTAAAGTCCAACATGTTTGTTTCAAACACTAGCTTTCAGAGCACTGCTCGTCCCTCAGGTGAATGAAGAGGTATGTTCCAGAAATATATATATAGACAAATTCAAAGATGCCAGGCAATGCTTAGAATGCAGACATTAGCAGGTGATTAAATCTTTACAGATCCAGAGATAGGGGTAACCCCAGGTTAAAGAGGTGTGAATGGTCTCAAGCCAGGACAGTTGGTAGGATTTCGCAAGCCCAGGCCACATGGTGGGGGGTGAATGTAATGCAACATGAATTCCAGGTCCAGGTGGAGGCCGCACTCGTGTGCGGAACTTGGCTATAAGTTTCTGGTCAGCGATTCTGCATTGCTGTGCATCCTGAAGGCAGCCTTGGAGAACGCTTGCCCGGAGATCAGAGGCTGAATGCCCTTGACTGCTGAAGTGTTCCCCGACTGGAAGGGAACATTCCTGCCTGGTGATTGTCGCGGGATGTCCGTATGTTCGTTGTCGCAGTGTCTGCATGGTCTCGCCAATGTACCACGCTTCGGGACATCCTTTCCTGCAGCGTACGAGGTAGACAACGTTGGCCGAGCCGCACGAGTATGTACCACGTACCTGGTGGGTGGTGTTCTCATGTGTAATGGTGGTATCCATGTCGATGATCTGGCACGCCTTGCAGAGATTGCCATGACAGGGTTGTGTGGCGTCGTAGTCGCTGTTCTGAAGGCTGTGTAGTTTGCTGCAAACAATGGTTGTTTGAGGTTGCGCGGTTGTTTGAAGGCAAGAAATGGGGGTGTGAGGATTATCGTGGCAAGATGTTCATCCTCATCGATGACGTGCTGAAGGCTGCGAAGAAGATGTTGTAGTTTCTCCGCTCCAGGAATGTTCTCATGAAAATGAGAAACAAACTAGCATACAAAAGCGGAAAGCGTACTCTCTCCACCCACATCATATAATGGGCGGCACGACAGCGCAGTGGTCAGCACTGCCGCCTCACGGCGCCGAGGACCAGGGTTTGATCCCGGCCCCGGGTCACTGTCCATGTGGAGTTTGCACATTCTCCCCGCGTCTGCCCCACAACCCAAAGATGTGCCGGGTAGGTGGACTGACCACGCTAAATTGTCCCTTAATTGGAAAAAATGAATTGGATACTCTAAATTTTTTTTTAAAAAGCTATAATGCAGTGATTAACACATTCGCCTAAAACATGAAGGGTCTCCGGTTTGAACCTGGGCAGAAACATTCTTATACGTATGAGTAAAAGCGTTAAAGCAAATTTGCAGACTTGACAAGAGAAAGCAATTGATTCTATATTTAAAAATTGACAATCATCTTTGATGTTCATTCAGCAGAGACTGAACGCGAGGAAGTATATTGCGTCGTTCAGTCAAGCATCATGTGTTTGCTACAAGCTTGAGAACACATTTGTTCCTCCCCCCACCCAGCTAGTGAAGGAGATAATTCACCACGTATGCCCCAAGAACAAAACAATGCTCAGTGGTTCTCGACATTCCTCTCGTGCTATTCTACGGTCGCCAGAAATAAAAGTTTACTTAAAAATTATGTTGGCATATGTCATATGACTAAAATTGTGTCCCCTCTTCCTATCTCTCCCAGCCCCCACTCTTCCATTGAGGCCCACTCATTCATACAAGCACTCTTTCACTGTTCACGATGAATCTGTAAGCTTCTGCTTTTATTCATTTTCGAGTTTTCTCCTGACAGTTTAATAGATAGTTTCCTGGGGGTTTTGGGATGGGAGGGAAGGGAGGATCTCCAAAAGCCTATTAGCTGCTGAAAATAATTAATGTAATTGCTCCAACAGCATCTCATTACCATACTGTAACAAATACTGTGCCGATGAGCCAATTAAAAAAGATAAATACAGAAAAACTGATTGAATCCAGCACTTCCAGACTCTCAGTTTTGGAAAGCGAAGCCACTAAATTGTCATTATCTGGCCTTAACAAATAAATATTCTGTGGTGAGAAAATCTACAACTCCCATTTATTTAACTCATTTAACATTCTCCTTCTGTCTTCAGCTACCATACCCTAAAAGAGCTTTCCTGACCATGGACTCCATGTTAATTTTGCTCCAGAGGCATGGATCATTTTCATTGATGGACATTCATCCAGTTTGTTCTTTGTGTACCTCAATCCCTTTTGCCATCGATCTTTCCCATCAGCATCAAACTATTTAGATCATGATTTCTTATTGCGGCCCAAGAGATTCCAACTCTCCGTGATCTTGGTCAGCAGAGTTCCTTTGGTCTCAGATTTCGCCTGTATCTCTTCATTGTGTGACTTGTCCAAAATATCTTCATTATTGACCTAATAAACAAAACACTGCTGCCTTGATTCTTTCCTGCATGGCTTGGATTTGGATTTGTTTATTGTCACGTGTACCAAGGCACAGTGAAATGTATTTTTCTGCGAGCAGCTCAACAGATCATTAAGTACATGGAAAGTACAGGAAATAAAAGAAAATACATAATAGAGCAACACAAGTTAATTAGATAACACCGGCGTCGAGTGAAGCATACAGGGGTATAGTGTTATTCAGGTCAGTCCATAAGAGGGTCGTTTAGGAGTCTGGTAACAGTGGGGAAGAAGTTGTTTTTGAGTCTGTTCGTGATCGTGATCTGTTCGCTTCAATGATCCTTCAACACTCGCTTCAAATGAGCATTATCAAATAAAATTTGACACCGGGTCTCAGAAGGTGATGTCACAGAATCACAGAATTTACAGTAAATAAGGAGGCTTTTCGGCCCATCGAGTCTGCACCGGCCTTGGAAAGAGCACCCTATCTAAGCCCGCACCTCCAACCTATCCCCACACTTCCACCCTTTCCCCGTAACCCCACCTTACCTTTTTTGGACACCAAGGGAAATTTAGCATAGCCAACCCACTTACCCCGACACATCTTTGGACTGTGGGAGGAAACCGTAGCACCCGGAGGAAACCCACGCAGATCAGAGCAGATCACCAAAAGCTTGGTCAAAGGCGGTAGGTTTTAAAGGAGGAAAGGGAGGTGGAGAAGAGGAGGGATGGAATTCTAGAGTTCAAGGCTAAGGCAGTTGACGACACAGCTGACATTAGCGGAGTGATCAAAATCAAAGATGCGCAAAAGGGCAGAAATAGAGAAACGGAGATTGTGTTCTCTACTCAAGGAGATTACAGAGATGGGAAGGAGGCAAGGCCATGGAGTGATTTTAACACAAAAGATGATTATTTTAAATTGAATCCTTATAAGTCAATAGGCGCAGGGATTCTTCTGTAAATTTGTTTTGAGAATTTATTTCCTTTCTGTACTGTGGTTCCACAGTTCAGAGAGAGTGCTGTGTTTCTTGGATCACTGGGGAAATGCAGTAATGTGTAAGAAATGAGTAAGAAGTTTGAGTCATCAGCTTAATGCTTTATTTCACATGTCATGAAAGGGGCTCAATTATGTATAGGAAAGTAGCTGCACAGGACATGACCATTGTATAAAGTAAGAAATTCTTGAACCTTTTTCTTCTCGCTTCCACACCAATCTGGACTCTGGTTTTAAACCTCTTGCATTGATTGCAGAATTCTAAAATCTTCACAGCCTTGTTTTTTTTTAGCACTGTTTGACAAAGAGCAGGGTGTTCACCCAATATCCTGGCCAGCATTCCTACGTCAGCCAACAGCGCGCCCACATGTTGCTGCTTGTGAGGGTCTTGCTGTTCGGATGAAAGTGTCCTTGCATTTACCGGTAATAATAATAATAATCACTTATTGTCACGAGTAGGCTTCAATTAAGTTACTGTGAAAAGCCCCCAGTCGCCACATTCTGCCGTCTGTTTGGGAAGGCCGGTACAGGAATTGAACCCGAGCAGCTGGCAATGTTCTGCATTGCAAGCCAGCTGTTTAGCCCACTGTGCTAAACCAGCCCTGTAGAACAAGTACCGTATATACTCGCGTATCATGCGACTTTTGAAGACCTAAATTGTAACCTAAATTTGGGGGGTTGCATGATACGCGAGATACAAAATTCGCGGGTGTTTTACTTGCTGTTTTTTCTGATGGGAAGATGTTCAGCCACTTGACGTTTCCATTCATAAAAACATTCACTGAACATCTTCCCATCAGAAAAAACGGCAAGTAAAACACCCGCAAATTCTGTGAATACTACCCTTCAGATTTTTTTTTTTTTTTAATAATTTTTATTGAAAGAATTTTTTACATGAAGATATTTACCCCAACTAACTATAAAATATTACAAAATATTCCCTCTTAACAAATATCCCCCCCCCCGCCCGAACTCGCGCGCGCGTTGTCCCTCCCCCTCCCCCAAAAACAAACAAAGCAGCAATCAACATCAAACATGAACTGCGAGCAAATTTGCCCGCATTTCAACCGTAAATAACCCACCACAACCGTTGTTGCCTCCCCCCCCCCCCACCCCCCCCCCGGGTTGCTGCTGCTGCGACCTCTGTACCCTATCTCTGAGCCAAAAAGTCGAGGAAAGGCTGCCACCGCCTGAAGAACCCTTGTACCGACCCTCTCAGGGCGAATTTGACCCTTTCCAACTGAATAAAGCTTGCCATGTCATTAATCCAAGTTTCCACGCTTGGAGGCCTCGCGTCCTTCCACTGTATTAGTATCCTTCTTCGAGCAACTAGGGACGCAAAGGCCAGTACTCCGGCCTCTCTCGCCTCCTGTACCCCCGGCTCCACCCCAACCCCAAAGATCGCAAGTCCCCATCCTGGTTTGACCCTGGATCCCACCACCCTCGACACCGTCCTTGCCACCCCCTTCCAGAACTCCTCCAGTGCCGGACATGCCCAAAACATATGGACATGGTTCGCTGGACTTCCCGAACACCTGACACATCTGTCCTCACCCCCAAAGAACCGACTCATCCTTGTCCCCGTCATATGGGCTCTATGTAGCACCTTAAATTGAATGAGGCTAAGCCTCGCACACGAGGAGGAAGAATTAACCCTCTCCAGGGCATCAGCCCATGTCCCATCCTCTATCTGTTCTCCCAGCTCCCCCTCCCACTTGGCTTTCAGCTCCTCTACTGATGCCTCCTCCGCCTCCTGCATTACTTTGTAGATGTCCGATATCCTCCCCCCTCCGACCCAGACCCCCGAGAGCACCCTATCACTCGCCCCCCTACTGGGGAGCAAGGGAAACCCTTCCACCTGGCGTCTAGCAAATGTCTTCACCTGCAAATGTCTAAACATGTTTCCCGGGGGGAGCCCGAATTTCTCCTCCAGCTCTCTCAGGCTCGCAAACCTCCCATCTACAAACAGATCCTTCAGCTGCCTGATGCCCACCCTGTGCCAGCTCTGAAATCCCCCGTCCATGTTCCCCGGGATGAATCTATGGTTCCCTCTTAACGGTGCCTCCATCAGACCTCCCACTTCCCCCCTGTGTCGCCTCCACTGCCCCCAGATCTTGAGGGTGGCCGCCACCACCGGGCTCGTGGTGTACCTCGTGGGAGGGAGCGGCCATGGCGCCGTTACTAGGGCCCCCAGGCTTATGTTTACCCTTCAGATTTTGACCACAGCATTCTGATGGGAAGATGTTCAGCCACTTGACGTTTCCATTCATGTTTTTATGAATGGAAACATCAAGTGGCTGAACATCTTCCCATCAGAATGCTGTGGTCAAAATCTGAAGAGTAGTATTCACAGAATTCGCGGGTGTTTTACTTGCCGTTTTTATGAATGGAAACGTCAAGTGGCAGAATGACGCTAGTAAAGCCAGCTGGAAAGCTGTTCGATTCGCGAACAGCTTTCACAACAGAATCCACTCTGCAGAATCCACAGACAATGATACCATTTGGAAGTTTTAGTTTGGGCATTAATTTCCAAAAAAGTGACTCGCATGATACATGAGATATAGCATAAAATCATGTTTTGGGGACGAAAATTTAGGGGTCGCATGATATGCGAGATCGCATGATACGCGAATATATACGGTAGTTTCCAAGAACTTTGAGAATTGGAAGTACAGGTTGAGATGTTGTGTTACCATCCCAGTTGATGCTATTTAACATCCAGTAACTTGAGTTCCACGTTTAAAAGTATCCCAACAGATAATTATAAATCAGCATCCAGTTTTCTCCACGTTTTGAAATCCCTCACTTTTGTTACAAAGCCAGTTGATGTTATAACCAGACGGGAAAATCCCATCAAAAGACCAAAACTTTTTTTTTTAAACGTGGAGGAAAAGAATCAAAGGACTGCTAATTAGTTTTAATAACAAGAAAAAACATTTGTTGAACATGAAAAGTTGGATTATTACACAATACTCCTTTACTATCCCCTTATCTTAGAATTTACTCTTAGGTTTTAGGATTAACACTGATTAACACTGAAAGTGCATCTTAATCTAATATGGTCACATTAAACACACAAAATGACTGTGGGCAGATACACTCTCCATGCAGAGCACAAGATGACTGGCAAAATACACTACATGCTGAACTCCAAGTGATGTTTGTGGATGTCTCTTCAGAATCCCCCCAAGATGATTGTCACATGAGTTTCCAAACTCCACACCCAAAACCATGATTTAAAATCATCTCCTAATACCTCTTCCAGGGATAATTGAAATCCCTCATGGTTATTATTCTACGTTTGTTACTCATTGCCCTAATTTGTTTGCATTCATTCTTCCACCTCCCTTTCATTATTGGTTTGTAGACTACACCGATTAGCTATAGCACAGTGGTTAGTATTGTTTCTTCATGGCACCTGTGTTCGATTCCTGGCTTGGGTCATTGTCTCCTGTGTGGAATCTGCAGGTTCCCCCGTGTCTGCGTGGGTTTCCTCCAGGTGCTCCGGTTTCCTCCCACAGTCCAAAGATGTGCAGGTTAGGTGGATTGACCATGCTAAATTGTCCAAAAAGGTTGGGTGGAGATGTGGGCTTAAGTAGGGTGCTCTTTCCCAGGGCCGGTGCAGACTTGATGGGCCGAATAGCCTCCTTCTGCACTGTAAATTATATGATATATGATATTGCTATCCCTTAACAGTAGCGGTTTACTATCCGAAATCCAGATCATGTTTTCCAAATTACACTTTTAAACAAAGCTTCCGCTCTACTTTTAACAGCGAATCCAGTCCAGGATTTCACACCAACCCTTGAAGGGTTCGTTGGCTTGACTACTGTGCAAACTGCTCACAATTGCTTTAACTTTCGATTTCCGGATTATATTAAAATGGCATGATAAGTTTGTTTTACCTTTGAAGGCTGTTGACCCATTTTAATTCTGGTTACTGCAATTGTCTCTAACTCGGAACACTTTTTTTTACTCTTCCTTGAATTCTTCTGAGCAATATTTTGCTCTCTGTTTGGGTAACTCTAGTCGTCTTAAACACTAGCACAATTCCCTGGTTATCTGGATGGTATCCTATACTTTAGGAAGCCTGGCTCTTTGCAGCTCCTGTGCTATCCAGTCTTTCTTTAGGCAGAGTTGAGAGATATTCACTCCCTGAGATCCTGTCACCAACTGCAATCAAATTGGCTAAACTAAAACTTAAAATCTTCTCTATCTTAGGAGGCCCCAATTGCTAAACGATACTGCATATATCTGCTGGCCCACCTATTTACTCTTCACTTTGAAACTAACCCCTACATATCCAGCATGAATCTATTGGTTTTACCCTTTCAGATAAAGAAACATTAAATTGAACATACTTAAAACTATACCTTATTTCTGATGTTTACCAATGCAAATATGAATCCCTTAAACCTAATTTTGTTTTCCTAACATTTGTGTCAATGAGTCTCAATAAAAATTGTCTATGTGTTACCTTGTAATAATCTTTTTTTTGTCACAAGCAGACATACATTCACACTGCAATATATTGTTAATGAAAGAAAAGCTTCTTGTAAGCTGTTTTGTTGTGTTAACGTCCGTAATTTTACAAAAACTCACATATAATAACAGCCTCTGCAGAAACTAATGGTCCACTTGGTCTTGTAAGGGACGAAATACTTCATGCTCAGCATCAGGAATTGGGCTGGGAACCTGGGTATTGATGAAATTTTGTATGTTGGGGGTGCAAGAACATTAGTTAATTAATTGTCACATTTATCGCAAACTAGCAACTGTGTGGAACTTCCTGAAGGTTTGTCCATTCTAATCATTGCTGTCCAGGGCAATTTTACAGTCTTCGGAGAGGCCGAAGGGTGATTCTTTTGATATTCTCAGGTTTGATGTGCTGCTTGTATTACACCCTGGCCTGCCATAATGATCAAAATCACAGGTTAGATTCAGATCAGGAAGATCAGTTGACTGGAAAATGCAAATAAGCATCAAAGTGACCCTGAAATGTTGCTTGTTTTCTGAGGATCTGAGATTTGAGGAGCGACTGTAATGAATGCAGGATTTTAGATATATTGGATTATAATTATCAATGGAATAAAGGTTAAAAGCCTGGGTTAGAGTGTGTTTGACTGCTGAAGTCATATTTTTACAAGAATCTTGGTTTGAAAGACAACAAAGGTTTTAGGAGCCAAAGGTGCAATTAACCATTGTAAAAAAGCTTGGGCTGATGCAAATTTGTTTTGATTAAGGGGATTCTGTGGGGAGTTGACTAGTTTCCAGCTTGGTGAGATGATGACATTGCTGGGTGGAGCTAAGGCATTTGGCACTTTGAGAAAGCATTTTTCAGTTGAGTTCTGATCTGGCTGAAGCTGAGACCAAGTAAGGCAATTTGTTCTCGCTGTGGGTTAGTTAAAAGAGATTAAATTATTTAAAGCAGGAGAGACTTGTCTGTAGACATGGAGGAGCTGAAACAAGCCAGTTACAACAGCTTTTCATAGAATCATACAATCTAAGGCCAATCAAAAAGCCCATCTAAGCTAACCCCATTTGCCTGCATTTGGCCCATATCCCTCCAAACCTTTCCTATTCATGTATCTGTCCAAATGCCTTTTAAATGTTGTCTATGTCCCTATCTCAGCCACTTACTCCGGCAGCTCATTCCATATACATGCGGTATGTATTTTTGTGTTAAAAAAAAAAAAAATTGCTCCTCAGGTTCCTATAATTCTTTCCCATCAACTTAAACTTATGCCCACTAGTTGTTGATTCCCTAACCTTGGGAAAAAGACCGAGTGCATTCACCCGATCCATGCCTCTTATGATCTTATTCACCTCTATACGATCACCCTCAGTCTCCTACGTTCCAAAGATAAAAGTCCCGGTCTGACCAATCTCTCCCTATAACTCAGCCCTTTGAGTCTTGGCAACATCCTTGTAAATCACTTCTGCACTCTCTCCAGGTTAATAACATCTTTCCTATAGCAAGGTGACCAAATCTGAACACAATACTCCAGTACAATGTCCTGTACAACTGCAACATAACTTCTCAACTTCTGTACTCAATGTCCTGACTGATGAAGGCCACTAATCCAAATGTCACTGCCCTATCTACCTATGACTCCACCTTTAGAGAACCATGCACCTGAACTCCAAGGTCCCACTGTTCCATGATAAAGTCCTACCATTCACCGTGAAAGCCCTACCTTGATTTGACTTTCCAAAGTGCAACACCTCACACTTGTCTGTGTTGAACACCATTTCCCATTTCTCGGCCCACTTCCCCAGCTGATCAAGACCCTGCTGCAATTTTTGATAACCTTCCTCACTGTCTACAATACTACCTATTTTACTACCAATACTCTCTTGAGTTTGCAGATGACACTAAAATGACAACTGCCTTGTACATTCTGATCCAAATCGTTGATCTAGATAACAAACAGCAATGGGTCCAACACTGATCCCTGAGGCACACCACTCGACACAAGCCTCCAGTCCCACAAGCGTCCATCCACCATTACCCTCTGCTTCCCCCCATCAAGCCAATTGTATATCCAATTTGCTCTCCATGGATTCCATGTGACCTAACCTTCTAGATCAGCCTACCATGAGGAACTTTATCAAAGGCCTTACTGAAGTCCATATAGACTACATCTACTGCCTTGCCCTCATCTACCTTCCTGGTCACTTCAAAGAACTCTAGCAAATGTGTAAGGCATGATCTCCCATGCACAAAGCCCAGCTGACTACTCCTAATCAAACCCTGTCTTTCCACATGGCTGTATATCTTATTGCTCAGAATCCTCTCTAGTAACTTACCCACCTCAGATATGCGGCTTACCGGTCTATAATTCCCAGGGTTTTCTTTGCAGCTCTTCTTAAATAAGTGCACAACATTTGCTACCCTCCAGTCTTCTGGTACCTCACCCGTGGCTAATTGATGATGCAGATATCTCAGCCAGATCTCCCACAATTTTGCCTCTAGCCTCGCGTAGTGTTCTTGAATATACCTGGTCAGGGCCAGGAGATTTATCCACCTTCATATGTTTTAATACGTCCATCACCTGAATGAAGACATGCAGCCAGAGTTTCTGGGATTCGGACCAGAGTCAGATCTGTTCTGGAAAGCAGTGTCAAGAGATCTCTTTCTCAAAGAATAACTCTGCAAAGCAAGTATTCTTCTGCGCCATTGGTATTTAAGGTGGATTGAGAGCTGAGATGGTTTATTTTCTTGTTGTTTAAGTGGGAATAAAGATAGAAATTATGGGTATTTATTCACTGTGTTGAGTAGTATTGTTTAAAGGGTAATTATAAGCTATTTTCAGGTGTAATAAAGTTATTTTGATACTGTGTTGGTAATAAAGTTTTTTTGATATACCATATCCCTATTTATTTGGGTAATCACTCCTGGAGTGAAGTAGCCTTTTCTCACAGTCTTACAAAATTATAATATAACATTTTTTGGTCCGATATCCTAACCATTGTTGTGGTCTGGTCTGGAATCGTAATACAACTGATCCACTCCTGTGGTGATGCCTTAGTATGATAGGTAGGAGATGCAGGTCACGTTGTGCCAAGCTCCGATGATGATCCATCATTGACCAAAAGGGGTGTCCTTTGGGAATACTTGGTTTTAAGTTCACTCGGTTTCCAAGGAAAAAGATTCCACGCTTATTTTTGAAGGTATTAAAATATTAGGAGCTTCAGAGAATTCAGCCATCTTTCCACCAAAGCCGAAAGAGGCTATTCATTTCTTCAGTGACGTTGGCCAAGTTCACGATGCTCCAGCATCTCCAAGCCACAGTGTAGGCACCTACCCAAAAGGTAGAGGGCATAATGCAAAGTAACAGAAACCTTTTAAACATGGTTCACCTTGTCATTCAGTCTTGCCAAGATATGTGGGGAATGATAGTGTAAGAATGCATAGGGAGGATTGAGATGGTAATCTGGAAAAAGACTTCAGCTGCTTTATCTAGGAAGAGTAATGGATACAGGGAGTGAAGTCAAGGCTGGAATCTAATTGAGGAGTTCCAATCTATGTTATTGTTTGTGTGACAAAGGAGAAATTGAGTGCCCACTTTGACTTCAGTAAAGTTAACTGATACTTGGTTTACTTGTCTGGGATAACCTATATTCTAAATTAAATAACTTTGTCACGGTGGCTCCTGGCATCTTTTTCTGCGCAAATATGTCCAGTGCTGTTTCCTTAAAGGCAGGCAGATAAATTATGCACAAAACCTGAAGTACATGGGACTGAGTTATGAAAATGCAATTGCTTTGAGGATTCTGGTCCAAGAAGGAAAGCATTGAACTCACCCTGGTGTGTTTTTGTGATGTAATTACTGTGACTTTGTGGTGAGGAGCTAACACTCTCTCATGCCCCCGGCCATAAAACGAGCACTCCCACATTAACTATCCATTTGCCTTCTAATTGTTTGCAGAGTGTTGCTGATGCAAAATGGCTGTTCCCTCTGCCACGGAGCAAACAGCTGCATTTGTGGTTTGGTGTAATAAAGTGCTTTGCAAATGCAAGTATTTCTCTTTGTATTGCAGCAATAAATTCAGTCTTGTTCTGTATTCTGATTGTAGCTTAGTGAAGTCAGTTCCCGCACATTTGAAGCCATCGTTGAAGCAGATCCGTGTGGGTGTCGGGTCTGTTTTAAGTTGCTTTTAAATATTGGCTCTCACTGTTTGTTCTAATTGCCCAGCCCATTGTACGTAACATTAGACCCAGTGCCAGGGCAACTGGTGAAATACATAAATGGCTTTTTTCAGCATTTTCTCACAACAGCGCAGTGAACAATAATTTGAGCTGGGACATTTTTGCAGCCATTTCATGGAGTTCACTGATAGCATTGTCATTGGAATTTCCCCTATTTTCTCCGTTAATCTCCAAGTCATTAATAAATAGCATCAAAAAGCACAGAAGGAGGTTATTCAGCTCATTGTGCCGGTATGGGTTCTTCTAAAGTGCTATACAATTAGCCAAAAGACCCTATTCCTTCCCCATAGCCAAGAAAAATTTTCCTTTTCAAGTAGAAATCCGGTATCCTTTTGAAAGTTATTGAATCTGCTTTCACCACCTTTCAGGCAATGTTCCAGATCATCATAACCCACTAAATTAATAATATTCTCCCTTCTTGTTCATTTGTTATCTTAAATAACACAGTGATTATTACAGCACAGAAGAAGGCCATTTGGCCCAACATGTCAGTGCTGTCTTTCTGCAAGAGTAGCTTGGCTAACCTCACTCACAGTCCTTTTTTGTTTTGTAGCCCTGCATTTTTTTTTTGTCTTCAGGTGCTTATCTAGCTTACCTTTAAATCTGCTTCCACGACACTCTCAGACAGTGCATTCCAGATCCTAACCACTCGCTGTGTGAATCTTTCCACCACACTGTCAGACAGTGCATCCAGATCCTAACCACTCGCTGTGTGAATCTGTCTCCACCACACTGTCAGACAGTGCATTCCAGGACCTAACCACTCGCTGTGTGAATCTGTCTCCACCACACTCTCAGACAGTGCGTTCCAGATCCTAACCACTCGCTGTGTGAATCTTTCCACCACACTGTCAGACAGTGCATCCAGATCCTAACCACTCGCTGTGTGAATCTGTCTCCACCACACTGTCAGACAGTGCATTCCAGGACCTAACCACTCGCTGTGTGAATCTGTCTCCACCACACTGTCAGACAGTGCATTCCAGATCCTAACCACTCGCTGTGTGAATCTGTCTCCACCACACTCTCCGACAGTGCATTCCAGAGCCTAACTACTGGCTGTGTGAATCTGCTTCCTCACAATTTACAACGCTTGCCAGCTTTGTATCATCCTCGTTTTTGATGTTGTGCCCTGCACATATATCTAGAAAATCATTGGTCCTCATACTAACCACTGAATAACCTTCCTCCGATCTGAAAAAAGTGTCTACCACTGTTGTCTGTTTCCTGTTATTCAGTCCACTATGTAACCAAAGTGACACTGTCCCTTTGCTTCCACGGGATTCAACTCTCGGGGCACTTCTTTTTGGAAGTCATTGTACACCACATCAATCGCCCTCCTCTCTGTTACCTCATCAAAAAAATCTCAAATCAGTTGAATTAAACATGATTTGCCTTTTTACAAATCTTGCTGGCTTTCTTTAATTAATCCACATTTGTCAAAGTGACTGTTAATTCTGTTTTAGATTAGAGTTCCTGGAAGCTTGTCCAACCCAGAGGTTAAATTGACTTGTCTTTAGTTGCTGGTTTTATCCTTTTTTTAAACAAGTCTGCACTGTTTGCAATTTTCTCCCATCTATACTATCAAAACAGACCACAATTTCGAACACCCCTCGGAAATGTCCTTTTGACTACCTTACTGACGTTAACATTTTCTCCACAGGTGAGGTTCGCCTGACCCCGGAGGACTACGCCAGGGCTCAGAAGTACTGCAAGTACGCCGGCAGTGCCCTACAGTATGAAGACGTAGGGACAGCTGTGCAGAATCTCCAGAAGGCTCTCCAGTTGCTCACCACGGGGAGGGAATGAGCCCCTTTCCTGCAGTGCCCACACATAACTTGTGTCCTCTTCACTGGTCGAAAGAACTAACCAGTCCGTGTCTCCACTCCGCCCTTGCATAGCAAAAGGCCCTGTTGTTTCCCTATCGGCGTCCCACGTACTTTGATATGCAGATCGCGTTGCATTTTTTCTACCTGAAAGGAAAGGAGAGATGCTTTGGGTGCCAGGTGTGAATATTAATGGCTTGAATTTCATTGCTAAGGTTTTTTTTAAAAAGGCACTTGTGATGGCAACACTAAAGAAATGTGCATCGAGTTCTTAATTCTGCTGCTATTTCAGTGAGGTAGCTGACTGTATATGGATATTGCAACAATTTAATGCGAGATAGCATTCCATTTCATGGCACCCAGGGGGTTAGGTGTGTAATGTTTTGCGATCCTACGTATGCTCATTCAACAGTAGAACACAAATCACACACCAGTTTCACCCCGCTTCTCCCTCCCACTTCCCCTACGCAAACCCATTGTGGTCCGGGTGGGTCAAGCCCACAGCCGTATATTATGCAATTTGGTTTGACTGTTGAGTGCAGCACATTTCTCAGGCTTCAGGTAGCCCATCATCCTCTTTTACAAGGACAAAATTGGCCACCTCAGCAAGCAGTGGAAAGTGACAGCATTGCTGAGTTTCCAGCCCAAGTTCTTCCGTGTGAATGTTTGAGGGAGTGGGGGCATGATTTGTGGACAGTCGTTGTTGAAGCAGATCTTAGATGCACAATGCATACCCTGCCAAACCCCCTGGTGCCAATAAGCAGTACCTTCCACTGACTCCCAGTGTCTCCCAAATGAATGTTCTATCCAAAATATCCGATCAGAGGAGTAATGTAGCTTTTGAGCTAATATAACCAGTTGCCAGAAGAGAGGTCCAACTTGCATAGAGAAGTGTCATTAAGCATTCTGTCTTGTAATAAATAACTGTGTATCTGACTGTTGCTCTTTTTCTCTGGGATTTGAGGTGAGATAAATTGCACTGTGTATTAAGTTTGTGTGTGTGTGTGTGTGACTGAGGCGAGAATTATCCTTCATAAATTATTTGCGAAGTGGAAAAAGCCCACTGCAACATGGAGTCAAAACATTGCATAATATGTTTGCCATGACATAATTTTCGTTTTTTTGGGCTTGACAACGTAACAGTACTAATCAAGAATCACCTTTTTTTCTGGAGGAGCTCTCAAAAGAAACTAAACACATCAGTGAATGCATCCGCTTCCCTTTGGCAGCACGATCCTGTGGGCCTGTTTTGTGACTGCCATGAAATACTCCCACACAGGCACTTTTTGTTACTTGTACTGATCAAACTATAACAGAAATAAAAGATGTGCATTTGATCTGTCACTTTATTGCACTGTGCCATCCTTTGCATTGAGCAATTCACCCTGCAATGCGGAACCTGTCTGCATTGCCTATCTTTCACTATTTCTTGACATATGCTATCTCTGTATTCGCAAAATTGATCACGTCCCAAGTATATTAGTCAGGGACCAATTTTTCATTACTATTAGCTGTGACAGTGTGGCCCATTGGAGCAAGTGAGTACGCGAACATGGGTCGGAGGGTGGCAGTTGGAGCCAGAGCATTGTTCGGAATGGATCTATTTGGTTGTGCTGTGCTGCTAAAACCCTTAGAGCATATATGTCAAACTCAAGGCCCGCGGGCCAAATCCGGCCCGCGGTGGAATTATCTTTGGCCCACGAGATAATATCTAATTACTTTTTTTTTTACTTTTTTTTTTAATTTAGATTAGCCAATTATTTTTTCCAATTAAGGGGCAATTTAGCGTGGCCAATCCACCTACTCTGCACGTTTTTGGGTTGTGGGGGCGAAACCCACGCAGACACGGGGAGAACGTGCAAACTCCAGACGGACAGTGACCCAGAGCCGGGATCGAACCTGGGACCTCAGCGCCGTGAGGCGGTTGTGCTAACCACTAGGCCACCGTGCTGCCCTAATAATATCTAATTACTATTAAAGCTGGCCCCAGCAATTGAAGCGCCTATGGCGTATGATATGGCTGATGCCGAGTTTATTCAGGTATAGTGTGAATCACAAAGTGTTGGCCTGTGGAAAAATATTTTCATTAGAAATTACTCTGAAAAAGCTCCAGATAAAGCAATAAGAAATAAATGCAACTAATTTTTTTATTTATTTAATATTTAATGTTGTTTTTATAGGCAATAACCTAAGCTTTATTAGTTCCAGGTTCAATAAGTTCATTTCAATAAGTTTTGCAAAAAAACATTGAACCAGTCCGGCCCTCGACTTGTCCCGATTTTTTAATTTTGGCCCACGGTGTATTTGAGTTTGACACCCCTGCCTTAGAGTATAGAGTTGTTCTTGGGCAATAAATCCTTTAATTTATTACTTGCCACATTGAGTCACCCCGCGTTATCGCACTGGCGACGAGGAAAAAACTGGCTCAGTCGTTGAAAGCCTGCAATGCAGAGGAGGAGGAGACCGATCACTCAAAGTCCAAAAGAAAAAGGTACAGACCCTATTAAAGATGCCGCTATTTGCTGAAAATAGAACCATTCAACCCCAAAGACGAGAGTTGGGGGCAGAACATTTTGGAGACTGCGTTTTTATTTTGTGGCAAGCAAAATAACAACTGAGGCAAAGCAGAAGGTGGTGATGCTCACAGTCTGCAGCTCACAGATTTAGGCTGGTGTGGAGTTTGGCATCTCTCGAAGCTCCAGGCATAAAAACATTTAATCAGTTGGTCAATTTAGTTTAGGAGCACAGACTTCCGGTGGCAACATAGGTGGAGGTTACACATGGCCCCTTGGTTTTTGGCCCTTTTCCCTCAGTTTGTGGGGGAAGTTTGTAAACATCCCAATAGATTTGTGCGCACTAGAAGATGTCAAAATCCCAGAAAGAATATTGGAGGAAAGGGGGCAAGGGTCAGTCCGCCAGCAGCGTTGACAATGATTGGAAAGAAGATGGCGGGAGCTAGCTCGCCGGGTGGGGCTGTGCCCATTACAACTGTCTGAGGTGATGGCGGTGGAGTTTGAGCGGCAATTTGGCAAACGTTTTGAGCAGCCAGGGAAGGAGATGATGGACACTCGTCACTGGCCTCAATAAAGGAGGCTCTTGGAAAGTGTTGCGACACAGGGACAAGCTCGCCTCGCTGAAAGTGGAGGACAGAAATGTTTTTTTTGGATAAATTTAGAGTACTCAGTTCATTTTTTCCAATTAAGGGGCAATTTAGCATAGCCAAACCAGCTACCTTGCACATCTTTGGGTTGTGGAGGCGAAACTCGCTCAAAACATGGGGAGAATGTGCAAACTCCACACGGGCAGTGGCCCAGAGCCGGAATCGAACCTGGGACCTCGGCGCCATGAGGTAGCAGTGCTACTCACTGCACCACCTTGCTGCCCCAGTGAAGGCCAGAAATAAGGGATTGTGGGCCAAGCTTGAGAACAGGTCACGACGGCAGAATCTCAGGATTGTGGGGCTGCCTGAAGGTGTGGAGGGCCTGAGGCCAACGGAGTATTTTGCAAAGGTGTTTGCGAAGCTGTTAGAGGTGGAGGAGGATGGCCCTCCTCTTTCCCCCTCCCCCTTTCGAGTTGGATAGGGCCCAGCGGCCGAAGCCACGGGCGAGCAAGCTGTCGAGCTGTGGTTCTCTGTTTTCATAGCTACCAGAGAAAGGAGCAGATATTGAGATGGGCCAAGCAGAATCAGGAAGTGAGGTGAGAAGGCGGGTGGGAAACCTTGAGGTGTACAAAGAAAGTAGGAAGGTATTTAAGTAGGAAATTAGGAGGGGTCATGAAAAGTCCTTGGCAAGGATTAAGGTGAATCCCAAAGCTTTTTATTCATATGTAAAAAGGAAGAGGGTGGCCAGGGAAAGGATTGGACCACTTAAGGAGAGTGCGGGGAATCTGTGTTGAGCCAGAGGAAATAGGCGAGGTACTAAATGAGTACTTTGCATCAATGTTCACCAAAGAAAAGGACTTTGTGGAAGATGATGGGTGTGGTGTGTGGACAGTCTGGGTCATGTTGACACCAAAAAGGAGGAGGTATTGGATCTTTTAAAATACATTAAGATAGATAAGTCTCCTGGGCCGGATAGGATTTCCCCCAGAATACTGCGGGATATAAGGGAGGAAATTACTGGGGCCCTGTCTGACATCTTTGTATCCTTACTGGCCACAGGTGAGATCCCAGAGGACTGGAGAACAGCTTATGTGGTGCCGCTGTTTAAGAAATGTAGCAGGGATAATCCAGGAAACTATAGGCCGGTGAGCCTCGGGTTGGTAGTCGGTAAATTATTGGAGAGAATTCTCGGACAGGATTTATACCCATTTGGGAACAAATGGATGCATTAGTGATAGCATGGTTGTGACGGGAACGTTGTGCCTCACTAACTTGATCGAGTGTTTTGAGGAGGTGACAATGGTGATTGATATGGGGAAGGCGGTGGATGTTGTTTATATGGACTTTAGTAAAGCCTTTGACAAGGTGCCTCATGTCAGCCTGGTACAAAAGGTGAAGTCACACGGGATCAGAGGTGAGATAGCAAGATGGATACAGAACTGGCTCGGTTACGGAAGGCAAAAGGGTGTCAGTAGAAGGGTGTTTTTCTGAATGGAAGGTTGTGACTAGGGATCTGTGCTGGGACATCTGTTTGTAGTATACATAAATGATTTGGAGGCAAATGTAGCTGGTCTGATTAGTAAGTTCGCAGATGACACCAAGGTTGGTGGAGTGGCAGATGATGTTGGGGGTTGTCAGAGGACACAGCAGGACGTAGGGCAGAGAAATGGCAAATGGAGTTAAATCCAGACAAATGTGAGGTAATGCATTTTGGTAGGTCTAACATAGAGGGGAAATATACCGTAAATGGTAAAACTTAGGAATATAGAAAATCAGAGAGATCTGGGCAGCGCTCTTCAAGAGTGGAGTGCGCTTCCGGGTGATCTACCCGACGAGGCTGAGGGTCATGCACAACTCCATGGACCATTATTTTGAGACAGTGGCGGAGCTGGAGGCGTTCGTGAAGGCAGAAGGATTGGATTTGAACTGAGATGGATACTGGGACTTTGGTGTTGTGGGTGGGATGACAGGAGTTATATTTTATGGTTGGGGCCTGTTAATTTCTTTGTACGTTAGTTACGGTTTAAGGCTGTGTTTATGTGGTGTGGGTTACCTTTCACCTCTCCAGGGGTTGTTTTGGGTTGGAGAGGGTATGCAGGTGGGGGAAGGGAAGGGGAGGTGTCAGGAAAAATGGGAAAATGTCATTTGAACCATGGAAGTCTGGAAAAGCCTGAGATTTTAAATGTCGGGGAAAGTCCCACGAAGGGTTAACAGCAGGACAAGCAGTTTGGAATACAACAAGCCTGAGACAACCTCCTTCCTGATAAAGTATAGTGAAGTAGGTTTTGGTAACAGGTGAAGTGGTAGTTACAAGGTAGCAAAGGGTTTTAGTTACAATTATAGTACATTCATACTTTAATTTACATTTTTATAGTTGAAAATGAAATTAAATGAAAATCGCTTATTGTCACGAGTAGGCTTCAACGAAGTTACTATGAAAAGCCCCTAGTCGCCACATTCCGGCGCCTGTCCGGGGAGGCTGGTACGGGAATCGAACCATTCTGCTGGTCTGCCTTGGTCTGCTTTAAAAGCCAGCGATTTAGCCTGGTGAGCTAAACCAGCCCCACATATTTAGAAGTTAAAACTAATTTTAGAAGTTAAACTTTCTAGCAAGTAATCAACTTAGAAGGGGTATGGTATACGTCCCAATTTAGATAAGGTTAGAATACATGTGTGACATACTGACGCCAGTTGAATGCAGAGGCGACCTGCTTCACTGAGCACAAGTTATGGTAACACGGGTTTCAAATCAGAACATTTGCTGACGAAGCAGCAACCAAATTTATTACCTGTCAAGCAGAACCCGATAGTTCAAAGACTAAATGTGGGTAGGGTCTGTAACTAAAGGTTGTACAGGACAAAGAAGCAACTTGCCGGCGAAGTTTCAATAAGGTCATGGAGCAACGAAAGTAAGTTACTTTCAATGAGGTCATGTAATCACTTGGACTACTAAAAGGGCAATATCCACGCTGAAATTCTGACAGCCAGCAAAGTCAGCTTTCATAGCTGCCCTCGGTCTTGGATGGATAGGACACGAAAACCAAGCAGAACAGCGAATCCATCAGGAGAAAACCAAAAGATAAAGAAGAGAGATTGTCAAGGTGGACCTGAAGGTCTAATCAACCAACCAGGTGAATCCAGAAGCAAGATCTTTTTTACTTTTCTGTAAAGACAGTGATTTTATCTTTTAAAAGAAAAAAAAATAAAGTAACTTAACCACAAAGTTTTAACCTGAAACAGTGGTTATTGCAAAGTCTACTTTACTTAGCAACGCGGGACCCAGAATCGAAGCTATTAAGTGGTAAGAAGATAGAATCTTCTATGAATATATAGATTATATCGGGGGATAACTTGAAACACTGGTTTGACCAAGAATCTGGTGGGGGGTATTATCAGGTATTATCCTCGCGAAGGATATGGCCGATAGGCAGCGGGAGGGGGGTACGAGAGGCCCCTGGTTCGGTTGGTAACGTGGAATGTGCGGAGATTGGATTGGATTTGTTTATTGTCACGTGTACCAAGGTACAGTGAAAAGTATTTTTCTGCGAGCAGCTCAAACAGATCATTAAGTACCTGAAAAGAAAAGACAAAGAAAATACATAATAGGGCAACACAAGGTACACATTGTAAATACATAGACACCGGCATTGGGTGAAGCATACAGGAGTGTAGTATTAATCAAGTCAGTCCATAAGAGGATCATTTAGGAGACTGGCAACAGCGGGAAAGAAGCTGTTTTTGAGTCTGTTAGTGCGTGTTCTCAGACTTCTGTATCTCCTGCCCGATGGGAGGAGTTGGAAGAGTGAGTAAGCCGGGTGGGAGGAGTCTTTGATTATGAATTTGATTATGATTTGGAGGGCCCATAAAGTGGGGAGAGTTTTCACTCACTTGAAGGGCTTGAGGGCCGATATGGTGCTGCTGCAGGAGACCCATTTACAGGTGAATAACCAGATGAGGCTTCCTAAGGGCTGGAATAGTCAGGTGTTTCCCTCAGGCTCCGATAATAGGGCCCCGGGTCTAGCGATACTGATTCACTAGGGAGCGCTGTTTCAGATGGAGAAGATGGTGGTGGATCAGGGGAGCAGATAAGTGATAATGACGGGTACTTTGGAGGGAAGGTCGGTGGTGTTGGTTAGCGTGTATGCCCCCAATTGGGATGATGTCGAGTTCATGAAGAAGATGCTAGCGATCATCCCCAATATGGGCACACATCAGTTGATTCTGGGTGGGCGGGGGTGGGGGGCTTGAATACGGTCTTGAACCTGACAGTGGATCGGTCGAAGCCAAGGCCTTTGTCCCCGTCGGGGGGTGCATTTATGAAGGAGACGGGAGGAGTAGACACGTGGAGGTTTTTAAATCCATGGGCAGAGAGTACGCTCTCTTCTTCAGAACACAACGTGCACTCGGATCGATTTTATTCATCATGGGGAGGTACCTTTTGGCAAGGATAAGATGGGTGGAATATTCGTCGATTGTCATTTCTGATCATGCCCTACACCCGGTGGAAGTAGCATTGGGCAGTGGGCCTGCAGGGAGTTTGGATATGGGTTGCTTGCGGTCGTCAGGTTCTGCATGAAGATGGCGAGAGTGATAGATGAGTATGTGGAGTTAATTAAAAATGGGGATGTCTCTCTGTGGGAGACTTTGAAGGTGGTGGTGAGAAATGAGATAGAATCTAGAACATACAGTGCAGAAGGAGGCCATTCAGCACATCGAGTCTGCACCGACTCACTTAAGCCCTCACTTCAACCCTATCCTCCTAACCCAATAACCCCTTCAACGTTTTTTGGACACTAAGGGCAATTTAGCAAAGCCAATCCACCTAACCTGCACATCTTTGGACTGTGGGAGGAAACCGGAGCACCCGGAGGAAACCCACACAGACACATGGAGAACGTGCAGACTCCACACAGACAGTGACCCAGCGGGGAATCGAACCTGGGGTTTCACTGGGGAGACCAACTCGCATAAAGTACAAATTGAGAAGGACGCATGGGAAGGGGAACCAGAGATTGATTAATTGAATTTTGGAGATTGATGACAAGTATTCAGAAGATCCCACTCGTTTGACCAGCAGGAAGGTACTGCAGACACAGTTGATGTCCACAGGCAAGGCGGTTGAAGTGGGCAAAACATAGGAATCTGGGGCGAAGGCCAACTGTTTGTTGACTGGCCAGTTTAGGCAGCAGGCAGCCTCCCGGGAGATCGTTCAGATACGAGAGGCGAGTGGGGGAATTGGTGTCCGCTGTGGAGAAGCTGAATAGAGCATTTGAAGGATTTTATCAAAAGCTGTGTAGGTCAGAGCCACTGGGGAATGAGTCGGATATGGTGGAGCTTTTGGAGGGATTGAAGTGCACCCTATGGTGGAGGAGGAGGATATGGAGGAATTAGTGAAACCACTGGGGAGGTTCGGGCGACCGTCGGGGAAATGCAGATGGGCTAAATGGGTTCCCAGTGGAATTTTATAAGAAGTTTGTGGACTGGCTGGTTTGTGATGGGGCCTAAGTTTGTGTTGTATGTAAGTTGCTTTATAGGGAGCCCAAGGTGAGTGTCCTTATGAACGATCAGAATTCGGGATACTTCCAGTTACATAGGGGAAAGAGGCAGGGGTGCCCTATGATCCCTCTCCTGTTTGCATTGCCGATTGAACCTTTGGCCATCGCGTTTAGGCAATCAGATAAGTGGAGGGGTATAGTGAGACAGAGGGTGGATCATTGAGTTTCCCTCTATGCCGATGACGTTTTGTGCATCTCATACCCAGTCCCCACAGTGAGGGATATAATGGGGGTGTTGATTCGATTTGGGGCTTTCTCGGGATACAAACTGAACTTGGAGAAGACCAATTTTAGTTTCTCTACCAGGGAGCAGGGTGGATTTGGGGAGGGTTGCCATTCTGAATGGTGACCTCCCACTCTAGGCATTTGGGGTGCGTGCAGGTGGCTCAAGATTGGCTCGACACTGTAATTTAAACTTTATGAGCCTGGTAGGTAGGTTCAAGGCAGATCTACAGAGATAGCCGGGTTCAGTCGGTAAAGATTGTAGCCACCTGGGGTGGCCACGTCCCGATTCCAAAATGGATACTCGCAAAGAGTGCAGGGAAAAATGGACAGCACTAGAAAACAAGCAGGTGCAAGGTTTCCTGTGGATTGAAACCTGCAGAACCCAGACAGAACTGAAACTGCAGGCCATTAGCATAGTAATGAGCTATCTTCGCGGACAAAAAGAAACATTGAAACAATCGGTACCAGGACAGACTTCCCGGCGCCAGTGGAAGTTAAAACAAAGGCAGGCCAACGGTTACCTAGAGCCCGCCCAACGATCAGGGAACAACTCCGTTATTGGAGAAAATCGATAGGAACGATTGGGACATGGTCCAATTAAATGGGACCAAGTCCAGGGTCTGCCCAGAAGGGCGCGAAACCCCTGGGGGCTATAAACAGAGTCCCCAAGGTCAGTTCACTCTCTTACTCTTACTCTTACTCTTACTCCTCTCGATCTTTACCTTGGCATTTGGCTCTCAGCGACGAGAGGCTGCCAAGCACCAGCCAAGTAAGTCTAAGGTCAACGCACGCTACGAGATAGACGCTCCTAGCTACTATCCTATACCAGTTCGAAGCCAGCAGTGTCAGAACCGGACAATGGCCATTGTTCCTCTGACTGACTGGGCCACTCGAAGCTAAGTATAGGCTTTTACTAGTAGTTGTAGTTTAGCGAGCAGAGTTTATGCATGAGTAATAATTGACTGTGTGTGTAAATAAATGTGTATTGATTTCAAACTTACTAACTGGTATATCGAGTCATTGATCAGTATTCGGCTTTGAACCCTGTGGTGGTACCTGGCGACACTTGAGCAAAGGTAATTAAAACAGAGCAAATTAAGGGAAAGCATAACAAGCAACAAGATGCATATTTTACCACTATTTATTATTATTCCAATGCCTGCTGGTGTTTTTACCGAAGGCATTTTTTCAGAGGATGGGCGGTTGATCACGTCATTAGAGACATGAACGGTGGCACAGTGGTTCGCACTTTAACAGTGCCAGCTTCCCAGGTTCAATTCCTGGCTTGTGTCACTGTCTGTGCGGAGTCTGCACGTTCTCCCGATGTCTGCGTGGGTTTCCTCCGGGTGCTCCGGGTTCCTCCCACAAGTCCTGAGAAAACGTGCTTGTTAGGTGAATTGGACATTCTGAATTCTCCCTCAGTGTACCTGAACAGGCGCCGGAGTGTGGCGACTTGGGGATTTTCACAGTAACTTTAGTAAAATTCTGATTGTTATGTTGAGGGACTGTTTGGTCTGTGGCATCAACAACCTCCATGTCCAAAGCCGAAACCAACGTTTCAGGAGAAAAAGCAGTGGAGATGACCCAAGCGACAAAGTGCACTGAGCAAGCTGTTAGTGAGCTAAAAGGCGTGCAGAATGAGATGAACCAGTTGTGATGGAAAATGACTTCTACTGGGAACATCCCAAGTTCAGGCGCCTGAATCGCTTGGCACCAGGGTCACAGACATGTTTTCATTGTGGGGTAGTCCACTCCCAAGAGAACATTGAAAGAACATTGAAACATCTCCAGAAGGGACTGCAACCCTTAAGTCTGAGCCATTCACAGTAACTTCATTGAAGCCTACTTGTGACAATAAGTGATCAATATTCTGTTGTTTCTGTAGTGACGAACACTGGAGAGGCACTAAAAATAGTGGGTACAACCTCCATGCCTCAATCTTACAGGAACTAGTCAGCTCAGCTACCCATCATGGCGATTGAAAGGACAGGGGCCCAGTCTCATGGGGCGGGAACGGCCAAATTAAATAAAACTAAACTGGTGGAAATATTTCGTATCCAGGATGGCAGATTCCAAGAGTTTCTCTGTAAATATCAGGAGACGTTTGCCCAAAGCAATGATCTTATCACCACCCCAAATAAAAAAATCAACTGCTTGCATTTGACATGTCTATTATTTAATCTGTAATTAGTGACACTCAATTGCAATTGCACAGAAACGATGTGCAAAAATAAATGTATTCAGAAGCTATTTTCACATCTCATGTAATAGTGGCATTAGCTAATTACGGTGGCATGCTATATTTTTCCCAATACAATTGACAGCAACGAGTGCCAGTTAATAAGAGCGTCATTGAAACACAAACTGGTTTGCAATGACTTTCTCCTTCATTCGCCCGTCTCCCCACACAAATAGCATTGTTGATTCAACATCTTCACAGAGGGGACCATCAAGTGATATTGACTGGAATTCGCCAGCTGTTGAGATTCCCTGTTGCCGCTGGTAGCGCTTCCCGGCCAGCGAGTTTCCCGGCGGCGTGGGGTGACTTCAATGGGAATGCCATTGACAAGCATCGGAAAAGGAAATTCCTGCCGCCAGCGAATGGCGCTGCGGAGAAGCTTGCGGCTGGGGGGGGGGGGGGGGGGGGGGGGGGAATCCCACCCATTTTCCTCAACATGTTTTTCCATGATGTAGGTGCCAAATATATGCAAGTTGGTGTTAGACTGCTTTCCAAATGAGCTCCGCCCATCTCAGCTGTAGGTTTTGTATATGCCCTCTATTCACTTTTTTCCCTGATAAGCAGCAGTATTCAGCACTCCACATCTGGAGTTATTGTAGTTCAATTGAAGGAGCAGAATTGGCAGAGCAGGTGGAGGCTATTTGGCCCATCATTTCTGCACCCCTTTGCTGGAGCAATGCTAATCCCACAACCCTGCTTTCTCTCTCGAAATAGAGTCTCGTGCCTTTAAATATGGGTGGCCTTGTGACGGAGTGGGTGGCATCTCTGCTCTTAGCCAAATACCCTGGGTTGGTGTACCACCCTCGGACGTGATGGCCAAGAAAGGGGCATTTATAACATGGCCAAGCCGCTGGATTATCAACTTGAAAATCTTTTCAACATAGACCAATGGCGGGCCGGTGGAAGTGGGAATGATTCCTGGTCAGCCATGTGATGGACAGAAAGTTGGAGCCTCAACCATCACAGTCCATCGCTCCAGGCTACATTGTATTTGTAGAAAATGCATGTTGCCAGAGCAACACAGATTCCAATTGAATTGCAACACATGACCAACTTTTAAATTTGTAGCCAGATTTCTAAGATGTGTAAATAAATCTGTCAACAGTCATAGAATCCCCACAGAGGCAAAGGAGGCCATTCAGCCCATAATAATAATAATATTTATTAGTGTCACAAGTAGGCTTGCATTAACACTGCAATGAAGTTACTGTGAAAAGTCCCTAGTCGCCACATTCCGGCGCCTGTTCGGGTACACAGAGGGAGAATTCAGAATGTCCAATTCACCTAACAAGCACGCCTTTCGAAACTTGTGGGAGGAAACCTGAGCACCCGGAGGAAACCCACGCAGACACGGGGAGAACGTGCAGGCTCCGCACAGACAGTGACCCAAACCGTGAATCGAACCTGGGACCCTGGCGCTATGAAGTAATAGTGCTAACTACTGTGCTACCGTGCCTCGAAAAGAGCACCCTACCTCGTCTCCCCCCCCCCCATTCAGTCTCCCCACCCCCCCCCCCCCCCCCCCCCCCCCCCCCCCCACCGCCAACCCCCGTAAACTGGACATATATGGACACTAAGGGGCAATTTTAGCATAGCCATTCCACCAAACCTGCTCAGCTTTGGACCCAGTAATAACTACAACCAAGAGTTCCATTGGAAACTCTTAATTTAAAAAATGTTAAATGTGGGCATTAATTTAAAAAATGTGGGCAGCACGGTAGCATGGTGGTTAGCATAAATGCTTCACAGCTCTAGGGTCCCAGGTTCGATTCCCGGTTGGGTCACTGTCTGTGCGGAGTCTGCACGTCCTCCCCGTGTGTGCGTCGGTTTCCTCCGGGTGCTCCGGTTTCCTCCCACAGTCCAAAGATGTGCGGGTTAGGTGGATTGGCCATGCTAAATTGCCCGTAGTGTCCTAAAAAGTAAGGTTAAGGGGGGTGGGTTGTTGGGTTACGGGTATAGGGTGGATACGTGGGTTTGAGTAGGGTGATCATTGCTCGGCACAACATTGAGGGCCGAAGGGCCTGTTCTGTGCTGTACTGTTCTATGTTCTATGTTCTCCCCTTGATCCAATAAAAAAGGCATCACTACTTCATTTTTATCTTGTTTAAATATAACTTGAATCCCTTGCGCCACGCTAAGGACTCTACACTGTATGTTCTCCATTTCCATAATATCCCTCCTATAATCAATAGAGTGCCAAAAGTATCTGCATAAACTGTGGACCAACCAAAGTTCTGTACAAATTTACCATGACTTCTTTATTCTTGTCCTCTGTACCCTTTCCACAATCTAAAGTTACATTCACCTGTTTTACGAATGTATAAAGCTCTATTTGCACTTTTAGTGAGTTATGTATTTAACAGCCTGGAGAGGTATCGGGTCATCTATTCTACACCCTTTAATTTTGATCCAGAGTAGCGAGTATCAATATATAAAAGCTAAGAGAGGCAAAAATAGACATTGGACCACTGGAAAATGTGGCTGGAGAAGTAATAATTTTTTTAATACAAATTTAGAGTACCAACTCATTTTTCCAATTAAGGGGCCAATTTAGCGTGGCCGGTGAGCCATACGTCAGTGGTAGGGAAATTACTGGAGAGAATTCTTCGAGACAGGATCTACTCCCATTTGGAAGCAAGGGGTCGTACTAGCGAGAGGCAGCATGGTTTTGTGAAGGGGAGGTCGTGTCTCACTAACTTGATAGAGTTTTTCAAAGAGGTCACAAAGATGATTGATGCAGGTAGGGCAGTGGATGTTGTCCATGTGGACTTCAGTAAGGCCTTTGACAAGGTCCCTCATAGCAGACTGGTACAAAAGGTGAAGTCACACGGGATCAGGGGTGAGCTGGCAAGATGGATACAGAACTGGCTAGGTCATAGAAGGCAGAAAGTAGCAATGGAAGGGTGCTTTTCTGATTGGAGGGCTGTGACTAATGGTGTTCCGCAGGAATCAGTACTGGGACCATTGCTGTTCGTAGTATATATAAATGATTTGGAGGAAAATGTAACTGGTCTGATTAGTAAGTTTGCGGATGACACAAAGGTTGGTGGTATTGCGGATAGCGATGAGGACTGTCAGAGGATACAGCAGGATTTAGATCGTTTGGAGACTTGGGCGGAGAGATGGCAGATGGAGTTTAATTCGGACAAATGTGAGGTGATGCATTTTGGAAGGTCTAATACAGGTAGGGAATATACAGTGAATGGTAGACCCCTCAAGAGTATTGACAGTCAGAGAGATCTAGGTGTACAGGTCACTGAAAGGGGCAACACAGGTGAAGAAGGTAGTCAAGAAAGCATATGGCATGCTTGCCTTCATTGGACGGGGCATTGAGTACACAAATTGCCAAGTCATGTTGGAAAGAACCTTAGTTAGGCCACACTTGGAGTAGAGTGTTTAATTCTGGTCGCCACACTACCAGAAAGATGTGGAGGCTTTAGAGAGGGTGCAGAAGAGGTTTACCAGGATGTTGCCTGGTATGGAGGGCATTAGCAATGAGGAGCGGTTGAATAAACTCGGTTTGTTCTCACTGCAACGAAGGAGGTTGAGGGGCGACCTGATAGAGGTCTACAAAATTATGAGGGGCATAGACAGAGTGGATAGTCAGAGGCTTTTCCCCAGGGTAGGGGGGTCAATTACTAAGGGGCATAGGGTTAAGGTGCGAGGGGCAAGGTTTAGAGGAGATGTGCGAGGCAAGTTTTTTACAGAGGGTAGTGGGTGCCTGGAACTCACTGCCGGAGGAGGTGGTGGAAGCAGGGACGATAGTGAGGTTTAAGGGGCATCCTGACAAATACATGAATAGGATGGGAACAGAGGGGTACGGATCCCGGAAGTGCAGAAGATTTTAGTTTAAATGGGCAGCAAAGTCGGCACAGGCTTGGAGGGCCGAAGGGCCTGTTCCTATGCTGTACTTTTCTTTGTTCTTTGTCCTTGTTTGTCCCAGCATTTGTTAGGATACTGGACAAGAACCCTGAACAATTTTCTAAAATTTCTTTCTAATCCACCTACCCTGCACATCTTTGGGTTGTGGGTGAAACCCACGCAAACATTGAGAGAATGCGGATAAGTCACCAGGACTGGATGGACTACACCCCAGGGTTCTGAAAGAGATAGCTGAGGAGATTGTGGAGGCAGTGGCGATGATCTTTCAGGAATCACTGGAGGCAGGAAGGGTCCCAGAGGACTGGAAAGTGGCTAATATAATACTGCTGTTTAATAAGGGAGGGAAGCAGAAGATGGGAAATTATAGGCCGGTTAGCCTGACTTTGGTCATTGGTAGGATTTTAGCGTCCATTATTAAAGATTAGACCGCGGAGTACTTGGAAGTGCATGGTAAAATAGGACTGAGTCAGCACGGCTTCGTCAAGGGGAGGTCATGTCTGACAAATCTGTTAGAGTTTTTTGGGGAGGTAATAAGGAAGTTAGACAAAGGAGAACTGGTGGACGTGATTTATTTAGATTTCCAGAAGGCCTTTGACAAGTTGCCACATAGGAGACTGTTAAATAAGTTAAGAGCCCGTGGTCTTAAGGGTAAGATCCTGGCATGGATAGAGGATTGGCTGACTGGCAGAAGGCAGAGAGTGGGGATAAAGGGGTCTTTATCAGGATGGCAGCCGGTGACTAGTGGTGTGCCTAAGGGGTCGGTGCTGGGACCACAACTTTTCACAATATACATTAATGATCTGGAAGAAGGAACTGAAGGCACTGTTGCTAAGTTTGTAGATGATACAAAGATCTGTAGAGGGACAGGTAGTATTGAGGAAGCAGGCGGGCTGCAGAAGGATTTGGACAGGCTAGGGGAGTGGGCAAAGATGTGGCAGATGGAATACAATGTGGAAATGTGTGAGGCTATGCATTTGGAAGGAGAAATGGAGGCATACACTATTTTCTAAATGGGGAAATGCTTCGGAAAGCAGAAGCACAAAGGGACTTGGGAGTCCTTGTTCGCGATTCTCATCAGGTCAACGTGCAGGTTCAGTTGGTAGTTAGGAAGGCAAATGCAATATTGGCATTCACTTTGAGAGGGCTAGAATACAAGACCAGGGATGTACTTCTGAGGCTGTATAAGTCTCTGGTCAGACCCTATTTGGAGTATTGTGAGCAGTTTTGGGCCCCTTATCTAAGGAAGAAGGTGTTGGCCTTGGAAAGGGTCCAGAGGAGGTTCACAAGAATGATCCCTGGAATGAACAGCTTGTCGTATGAGGAACATTTGAGGATTCTGAGTCTGTTCTCGTTGGAGTTTAGAAGGATGGGAGGGGATCTTATTGAATCTTACAGGATATTGCGAGGCCTGGATAGAGTGGATGTGGAGAGGATGTTTCCACTTGTGGGAAAAACTAGAACCAGAGGACACCATCTCAGACTTAAGGGACAATCCTTTAAAACAGAGATGAGGGGGAATTTCTTCAGCCAGAGGGTGGTGAATCTGTGGAACGCTTTGCCGCAGAAGGCTGTGGAGGCCAAATCACTGAGTGTCTTTAAGACAGAGATAGGTAGGTTCTTGATCAATAAGAGGATCAGGGGTTATGGGGAGAAGGCAGGAGAATAGGGATGGGAAAAATATCAGCCATGATTGAATGGCGGAGCAGACTCGATGGACCGAGTGGCCTAATTCTGCTCCTATGACTTATGGGCTTATGGTCTTATATCCCGCCAGTAGAAAGGATTGCAGATGAATTAACTCCCATTTCAAATTTATGGAAATTTATTGCAAATTTATGGAATTGACTCGCATCTAATTCAGCGGGACACTTTTCAGAGTTGGTTCTGAAAAATGGCACCGCCACCAAGGAATAGTCACATGATTCGTGTCATTTTTCTGGGCCTCCGGGTGCTCCGGTTTCCTCCCACAAGTCCCCAAAGACGTGCTCGTTAGGTGAATGAGACATTCTGAATTCTCCCTCTGTTACCCGAACAGGCGCCTGAGTGTGGCGACTAGGGGCTTTTCACAGTAACTTCATTGCAGTGTTAGTGTAAGCCTACCTGTGACAATAATAAAGATTATTATTATTATAAATTGGTCCCAAGAGAGCAGGGAACATAAAATGTCAGTGGGCCGTTTACTCATTCAAGCATTCGGTACCATTTTCTTCACCATTGGTAGCCTTTTTAATCTCAATCTTCTGCCTTCGTCTCCATATCCTTCAAACCCTTGCCAAGTAAACAACCATCTGCCTCTTAAAGACTGAGTAGATTTTGGAGCTATAGCTTTTCTGTCGCAGTGCATTGTATGTTCTCGCGACACATTATCTAAAGACGTGTTTCTCCAGAGTTGCTTTCTAGTGCGTTTAACTATAATTCTATTACTGCCTTTCCTCTCAATTTACATCACTGCCCTGTTTATCTGGAATTAATATTACCCCGTGTTCCAATAGAGCTTCGGTTTAACATTGCCTCAGTGTTTTACTATCAGTCAACGTTATATGTTTAAATCCTGAGCTTAGCCTTGAAATAGTGTTTTCTCTTTGAAGTATTTATTTTATTGTAAGAGGGCTTGAGTACCAGGTCGTGCTGTAATTGTATAGAGCTTTGGCAAAACTACACCAAGAGTATTGTGGACAGTTTTGGTCTTACCCAAGGAAGCCTGGACTTGCCACGGAGGGAGCGCAATGTAGGTTCACCAGACCAGTTCCTGGATGGCAGGATTATCCTGTGAGGAGAGAGATTGGGGAGAATAGGCCCATATTCTGTAGAGTTTTGAAGAATGACGGGTGATCTCATTGGAATGTGCAAAAGTATTACCAGGGTAACTGCAGGAAAGATATTTTCTCTGGCTGAGGTGGCGGGGGGGGGGGGGGGGGGGGGGGGGGGGGGGGGGGGGGGGGGTAGGGGGTGGATCTAGAACCAGGGGACACAGTCTCAGAATAAGGGGCAGGGACTGGGATGAGGAGGATGGCGAATCTTTGGAATTCTCTATCCCAGAGGGCTGGGGAGCATAAGTCATTGAATATGTTCAAGAAAGAGATTGATACATTTCTAGATAAGAAAGATATCAAGGGATATGGAAATAGTGCAGGAAAATGGCACTGAGGTAAAAGATTAGCCGTGACCTAGGGGAAGGCAGAGCAGGAACAAGGGGCTGAATGGCCTTCTGCTCCCATGCTCCTAATTCAGACAGTTGTGAGTTCAAACCACCGACCAACACTTGAGCGTTCAACCTACTCTGGCACTGTTCTTGCAAAACTGAGTGTTGCATTTTCTGATAGGCTAGCGTTTTGGATGAGATACATGCAAACACACAAAGTGATCGGCTGCAAAATTACCTGGTCCATCAGTCCTGCTCCACATATCATGATGTGGTACGGTAGCACAGTGGTTAGCACAGTTGATTCACAGCTCCAGGGTCCCAGGTTCGATTCCCGGCTTGGGTCACTGTCTGTGGCAAGTCTGCACACAGCCCCCCCCTCCCCCATGTCTGCGAGGTTTCCTCCGGGTGCTCCGGTTTCCTCCCACAGTCCAAAGATGTGCAGGTTAGGTGGATTGGCCATGCTAAATTGCCCCTTAGCGTCCAAAAAGATTAGGTGGGGTTACGGGGATAGGGTGGAGGTGTGGGGCTTAAAGGGGGTGCTCTATCCAAGGGCCCTTGCAGATTCGATGGGCCGAATGCCCTCCTTTTGCACTGTAAATTCTATGAATCTATGCCTAGAGCACCATAACAAAACATTAACCTAACTCGTCAACAATCTTCCATTGAGGATTGCAGTTTGCATGAGGCAATAGACGTTCAAATGAAACCCAAGAGAAAATGCTGGAAAATCTCAGCAGGTCTGGCAGCAGCTGTAGGGAGGGAAAAGAGCTAACGTCTCGAGTCCAGATGACCCTTTGTCAAAGCTCAAATGAAAGTTCAAATGAAACCCTGTTCAGCTGCTCAGGTATTTGTAACATGATTAAATTTTTCTGTTTAAAACACTTTTTACAATCTCAGGACACCCCACTTCATTCGCAGTCAATGAAGTACTTTTGAGTGTTGAGTGCTGTTGCATTATTTCCAGAAGAGTTGACCTGGCCAGTATTTATCCTTCTGAATCAGATAAACTGGTCGTTCATTTCTTTGTTGTTTGCAACTTGCTGCCGTTGCTATGGCTCCTGACAAAACAGCCATGGCTACTCTTCAAAGGTACCTCATTGGCTGCAAAGTGCTTGGGGAACATCACAAGGATGTGACAGGTGTTTGATAAATACGACTTCTTACTCAATAGCAAGTGATTCTCCTACTGAACCACACCGACACTTCACAAATCTCTGACCATTCCTTCCTCCAGTACCTGGAACACAATATAAAAACAAAATTTGCAATGGGTTTTGTCATGTGAGAGTACCTTTTATGAAATGGGGGTTTATTGATTAGCTGTACTGGGTGCACCTTTAAGAAATGGGTGTTTATTACTGCAGTGATGTCAGAGAGTGGGTGGAGCTGGGCTGTCTGTCTGCTTTACTTTCATTTTTGAGCAGGCTGCTACAGAGTTTGTTTTCAGTTTTCAGAGAGAAGAGCTGCAGGGAAAGCCAGCAGATGTGCACGGATCTCTCTACAAGCTAAAGAGTGTTCATTTGGGTGATTTCAAAGGGATAACTGCTCTCATTAGAGAATTTAAACCTGATCTCTGTGTTAAAGGGGTCTTTTGTCTTCTGGATGTTGTTTGGGACTTTATTAAGGATTACTTAGTGTTGTATTCTTTGGGGGTTGTATTTGAGTTAATGGTTGCTAAGATGTTCACTGTATGTTTTAAAAAAGGTTAACTTGAGTTCATAGAATAAACATTGCTTTGCTGACTGAGCTAAACCAGCCCTCAGGCAACTAACTTGAAATCTGACCCAATAAAGAGAAACCATATCAAATTTAATTAACTACACACTAAACCATAGGGGCTGGTTTAGCTCACAAGGCTAAATCGCTGGCTTATAAAGCAGACCAAGCAGGCCAGCAGCACGGTTCGATTCCCGTACCAGCCTCCCCGGACAGGCGCCGGAGTGTGGCGACTAGGGGCTTTTCACAGTAACTTCATTGAAGCCTACTCGTGACAATAAGCGATTTTCATTTCATTTCATTTTCATATAATAGTCTGTCTTCTACTAGGTGCAGATCACTAGATATTGATGGCACACAGCGAAAGGTTCCTCTTGTTAAGAAATTCATGTCGAAGAATTTAGTGCAATGTTATTGGTGCTGTGTGGATCAATCCCAAATCTTCTAAAGCATTTATTGCCCTTCCCTAATTACTGCCTATCCCTTACTGCCCTTTAGTGTATTTCAAAGGGCCTTTAAGAATCAAGCACATTGGGACTGGAGTCATATGTGGGCCAGGTAAGGGTGGCAGGAGTCAGTGAGTCAGATGGAGTTTTACAACAATATGGTCATCGTTAGACTTTTAATTCCTGTTTTTTTTAATTGAATTCAAATGTCACTATCTGCCATGGAGACATTTGAACCCTTGTCCCCAGAGCATTATCCTGGGTCTCTGGATTGCTAGTCCAATGACAATACCACTATGCCACCACCTTCCCATGGTATGTGGGCGTCACCGGCTAGGCCAGCATTTATTGCCCATCCCTAATTGCCCTCGGGAAGGTGGTGGTGAGCTGGATTATTGCTGGTTGGTTTTATTTTTATTAGTATGTTCCTGTCAGATGGGAAACTGGAACTGGAATGCGCTCTATCTGCGTGCTTGCAAAACAGAACAATGGCTGCCTTCTCTTCACTTTATCATCTACTTTCCCAGTGCAAAGAAGAGCTGGGGAACACAGGCCCCACATTCAGCAACCTTGAGCCTTGCTATCGACACGGCTGATATGGCTGCATGTACAATGTCCTTATAGAAAGTTGCCAGCCTCTGTGCAGGATCAGTTGCTGCATGTTCTTATGTTTTATTTAGACGGTGACAATTTCACAAACAATGGGTGAAACTATCGTCTCCATTTCTACCTATTTAACCTTTAAAAGGCCTGACTGCAAAACTAACTGGGTCACGCAGTAGATTTCCCGAACCTGGCATTATTGTTCACTGCTTTTAGTTCCTCGCTGCACACAGTGCCCCCCCCCCCCCCCCCCCCCCCACCATCACTTATGCAGTTAGCCAAGTGAGTCAGATATTATGAACCTCAGCTCTGCAATCATTGACAATGCTATTCCATCAACAGATACATTTGATGAAGAGCTGCAAAGCCTTCCGGCCCAACAGGCTGCCATTGCAATTTAATCTTAAAGATCCATGTGCATGTTCAAGTAAAATAGCCAAAGCTGATAACGCTCAGAAAGAATTTGAATTTGACTGTCTATAAATAGCCCTGAATATAGCCTTATGGCAGGAGAAGTTAGACCAAAAGGACGGTGGCACGCAACTTTTCTCAACTACTGCCCCACAGCTACAAGACTCCTCAACGACTCCCCCTCGGACTGATCTGTTCCCTGTAAGAACACTATTCACGACATCCTATGCTGCTCTTGCTCATGTATTTGCTTTGCTTGGCCTCTTGTTCCGCACTGTAACCAATCACTGTTTGTCGATGTACCATTTGTCAAGGTACTCTGTCGATTATTATTTTTTTGTCTACTATGTACGTACTGTGTACGTTCCCTCGGCCACAGAAAAATACTTTTCACTCTAATTCGGGACATGTGACAATAAATCAAATCAAATCAAATCGAATCTGTATTAACATCAGTTTTATGGGTGTACCTAACATTTAAAGCTGTGATTGCTTTTGGCATCACTGAAGGGGATTTTCGGGGTGGTAGGAGCTTTATTTGGAGGGATATGAGTAGGTGGATGCTCTCCTTAAAAGTTTTGACCTTTCACCATCTTGGAGTTTGCGGACATACTAAGTATCAACCGCAGTACAATGTTTTTATCAATACATCAAACCCACTCACAAGAGTCCCACAGGGACAGTGAAAAGTATTGTTCTGCGTACAGTCCAGACAGATCGTTCCATACATGAAAAGTAAATGCATAGGGCAAACGTAAAATACACAATGTAAGTACATCGACACAGGCATCGGGTGAAGTATACAGGAGTATTGTACTACTCAGTAGAGAAGATGTATGAAGAGATCAGATCAGTCCATAAGAGGGTCATTTAGGAATCTAGTAACAGCGGGGAAGAAGCTGTTTTTGAGTCTGTTCATGCTTGTTCTCTGACTTTTGTATCTTCTGCTCGATGGAAGAAGTTGGAAGAGTGAGTAAGTCAGGTGGGAGTTGGAGCCAAATTTTGCCAGGCAGTCATGTGTATATAAGGAGTATAGAAGGGGGCTAAGTGCGCAGCCTTGAAGGGGCCCCGGCATTGAGAACTATCGTAGACGAGGTGTTGTTTATTCTTACTGATTCTGGTCTATGGGTCAGAAAGTCGAGGATACAGCTCCAGAGTGAGGAGCCAAGTCCTAGGTTTTGGAGCTTTGATATGAGTTTAGCTGGGATTATGGTGTTGAAGGCAGAGCTGAAGTCAATAAATAGGAGTCTGAGGTAGGAATCCTTGTTGTCAAAATGCTCCAGGGATGAGTGTAGGGCCAGGGAGATGGCGTCTGCTGTGGACCAGTTGTGGCGGTATACAAATTGCAGTGGATCTAGGTATTCTGGGAGTATGTAGTTGATGTGTCTCATGACCAATCTCTCGAAGTACTTCATTACGATCGATGTCAAGGCCATCGGGTGGTAGTCATTGAGGCACGTTGCCTCATTCTTCTTTGGCACCGGTATGATGGTGAACCTCTGAACTGAGTAGGCAGAGGTTGAATGTGTCCAGAAACACGTCTGCCAGCTGGTCCGTGCAGGATCTGAGTGCACGACCAGGGACCCCGTCAGGACCCATTGCCTTCCAAGGGTTCACTTTCAAGAAGGCCGATTGAAGAAGATTGCAGGATGGTTTCGATCTGACCTGGTTAATTGGCCCAGAAATAACCTCTCATCCTCCCAACATTGTGATAGAGTCTCAATTTGACATCACCTCATGAGGCTGATCTAACAGATGAACATTAATTACAGAAACCTTCCTACTTTGCAGATGTACCAAAGGTACCATTAGATTGGGGCCTGGGATGAGAGGGGTGCCCAATAACGAGAGGCTGAGTAAATTAGGCCTGTTTCAAGTTCAGAAGAATGAGGGATAATCTCATTGAGACATGGAAAATCCTGAAGACGCTGAGAGGTTGTTTCCATGGCTGAGGAATGACCGGGCAGAGTCTCAGGATAATGGGTTGATCAATTAGCATCAAGATGAAAATCTCTTCGCTCAAAGGGTTGCAAATCGTTGGAATTCGCTACCCCAGAGCATTGCGGATGCTCCATCACTGGATATGTTTAAGGCGGAGTTGGAAAGATATTTGGTCTCTTGAGAATTAAGGGATTTGGGCGGCAGAAAGGAAAATGAAGTTGAAGCAGAAGATCAGCCATGATCATGTTGAATGTCTCAAGGTGCCGGAAGGTGTACTCCTGCTCCTGTTTCTTAGTTCTTATTTCTCTTCCCATGAAAATCAAGCCTGCTAAATAACAGGCCATTGGTATTTTCAGTGCCATTTTTACACCAGATTTATCCCAGAGTCTCTTAAATGTGTTTTCTACTGGGGCTGGCTCAACACAGTGGGCTAAACAGCAGGCTTGTAATGCACGGCCAGCAGCGCGGGTTCAATTTGGGCAGCACGGTAGCATTGTGGATAGCACAATCGCTTCACAGCTCCAGGGTCCCAGGTTCAATTCCGGCTTGGGTCAATGTCTGTGCGGAGTCTGCACATCCTCCCCGTGTGCGCGTGGGTTTCCTCCGGGTGCTCCGGTTTCCTCCCACAGTCCAAAGATGTGCAGGTTAGGTGGATTGGCCATGATAAATTGCCCTGAGTGTCCAAAATTGCCCTTAGTGTTGGGTGGGGTTACTGGGTTATGGGGATAGGGTGGAGGTGTTGACCTCGGGTAGGCTGCTCTTTCCAAGAGCCGGTGCAGACTCGATGGGCCGAGTGGCCTCCTTCTGCCCTCTAAATTCTATGAAATGAATTCCTGTCCCAGCCTCCCCGAGCAGGCACCGGAATGTGGTGACTAGGTGCTTATCACAGTAAATTCATTGAAGCCTACTTGTGACAATAAGCAATTATTATTATTATCTCAGTTTCCCCGCCCTCCATTCAGAAGCCCAAACGTCGATTGCTCTTTCATTGAATTGTTCCTGACATTGGGCCCAAATTGGTCAGTCTCCTGCACTTTAATGTCTTCATACTCAAATCTCTCTGAGGCATTGCTCCACTCTACCCATTGCAATGTTCTCTAGCCCCACACTCCATTCTTCCGACTTTGGTTTCCTATGTGTTGCCCTCCCAGCCCACAACATCCAGTTCACCGTTCGAAGTGGAGTCTTCAGCCACTGCCGCCATGACCCTAGAATCCTCTTCCCACTCTCCTTCAACAGCTCCACTGGCTAATTTCAAACAGGGGCCGGCATTCTCCGGCCAATGGGATTCTCTTTTCCCGCTGGCGACGCACCCCCGCTGGTTTCCCAGTGGCGCGATGTAGCTTCAATGGGAAATTCCATTGACAAGCGGTGGGAAGAGAGAATGAAATGAAATGAAAATGGCTTAGTGTCACGAGTAGGCTTCAAATGAAGTTACTGTGAAAAGCCCCTAGTCACCACATTCCGGCACCTGTTTCGGGGAATCCGCCAATGAATGGCGCCCTGTCGAGAAACAGGCGGTTGGGGGACACTCTGTGCCAGCATTTATTGCCCATCCCTAATTGCCCTTGAAGGGGTAGTTAAGTGTCAACCATATTGCTGTGGGTCTGGAGTCACATGTAGGTAAGGACAGCAGATTTCCCTCCCCAAAGGACATTAGTGAACCAGATGGGTTTTTGCAACAATCAACAATGGTTTAATTGGTCATCATTAGTCTTTTCTTTTTAATTCCAGAGTTTTATTGAATTCAAATTTCACCATCTGCAGTGGTGGGATTTGAACCTGGGTTCCTCAGAGCATTTCTCTGGGCCTCTGGTTTACCAGTCCAGTGACAATACCACTACGCCACCGCCTCCACATAAATCCAGCTCATTATCCACCCCTTTCCCTATAAAGTATATTTGCATGGGAAACATCTTCATGGGGAAGATGCCAAACTGATATAAATTAGTGTTGTACCGTTATTGAATCTCTGACCCTTTCACCAATTGTCAACGTTCAATTTGAAGTGGTATTCCAGACTTGGCTTCTGTTTAACATTTGCAACCTTATTTCATGGAATCGCCCAGCAACCTTTGGTCCATGGTGTCTGTGACAGCTCTGCAATTTTTAAAAATTCATTTCACGGAATGTGGCTAGCTTTCATTGTCCATCCCGAGTTACCCTCATGGCTCCTATTCTCTAATAGAGGAATACCAATGGGAGAATACAGCACGAGGAATTTACTGACTTCTGGTTAAAGAATACTGAAGGGTTGAAGTTCAGGGGTATGCTGAAAAATGTAGAGGTCTGGACTTTAAAAATTATACACATGAGTTCTAATCCCACCATAGCTGGTAAAGTCAAATTCAACGAATTGAATAAATCTGGAACAAAATAGCTCGTAGCAGTAATGATGACTGTGAAACTGCCAGATTGTTGTCAAAGCCTATCTGGTTCAATAATGTCCTTGAGGGAAGGAAATCTGCCATCCTTCTTACCTGGTCTGGCCTATAAGTGACTCCAGGAATATGATGAACTCCTAACTACTTTTCCCAGGGTAGAGGGGCAAGGTTTAGAGGAGATGTACGAGGCAAGTTTTTTACACAGAGGATAGTGGGTGCCTGGAACTTGCTGCCAGAGGAGGTGGTGGAAGCAGGGACGATAGTGACATTTAAGGGGCACCTTGACAAATACATGAATAGGATGGGAATAGAGGGATACGGACCCCGGAAGTGTAGAAGATTTTAGTTTTGACGGGCAGCATGGTCGGCACGGGCTTGGAGGGACGAAGGGCCTGTTCCTGTGCTGTACTTTTCTTTGTTCTTTGTACTCTCTGAAATGGCAGAGTAACCCACTCAGTTATATTCAACAATGTGGATCACCGACATCTTTTCAAACGGACAATTGGAGATGGGCAATTGATTGATATTTTTAAACGTCGCAGCAATTGGAGAGACCAATTCGGTGTAACTCACTAGAAAGGCTACCTTTTGGAATGCATTGTGCAGAGTTTGGACTTTGCTCTTACGAGATCATGTAGCACAATGGGAAGCAACCCTACCTCTGAATCTCCAGGTTCAAATCTCAGACCCAGAACGTGATGACCAGTTCACTCTTGTAAGCCTTTCCGATCCCCCTGTGGCAGGAGGTAAGTTCAGGAGAGTCTTTTGCTCAGAGCCAATTAGTAGCAGCAGCTCAAAAACATCCCTATATTAAAAGCCTTCACATGCAGGTTATTGTCATGGGATGTATTCCGTGGCAAATGTCCTTCTTGCTCCAAGGAACCACCAGAGAGAGGGAAATTCCAAAAAAGGATATGGGCGGATTTGAGGTGGGCACCAATGAGCGCAGAGTGGGCAATTTGGGAATGAAGGATTTAGGATGAAATGAAACTCTTCTTTAAAAATTACTTTGGATTACCCAATTATTTTTTTGCCAATTAAGGGGCAATTTAGCTTGGCCAAGCCACCTACCCTGCACATCTTTGGGTTGTGGGGGTGAGACCCACACACCCACGGGGAGAATGTACAACCTTCACACGGACATTGACCCGGGGCTGGGGTCGAACCCGGGTCCTCAGCACCGTGAGGCAGCAGTGCTAACCACTGTGCCACCCCCAAAAATGAAACTCGTTTCATCGGAACCAGAAAAACAATTATTTCACCACCGACTGGACTTTCAGGGAGCAAAATAGCATCAAACTATTTCAGTTCTGCAATTCCCCAGATCCTTTTCCAATGAATGTCCATTTCATGAAATTGCACAATGCCTTATTAATAATGAATGCGCTAAGAAGTTAATATGAATGTAATTTTTCCTTCTATTCCAAGAAAGGTACCAACCCGGTTATCATTGATGACTTTTCCCTGGGTATGTAAACTGATTCCCTGTATTATTTTAAGTTGTATCTCTTGGGTATTTCAAACAGATTCACAGATGTTGATGAAGACGGTGGGGGGGGGGGGGGGGGGGGGGGGGGGGAGGGTTCTCTGCCGGCGGGATTCTCCGTTTTGCCGGCGCCCGGGATTTCCCGACGGCGTGGGGCTGCCCCACAATGGGAAACCCCACTGACCGGCTGGAGCAATGGAGAATCCCGCCGGCGGGTCAAGGCAGAAAAGTGGCGCGGCGGGGCGGAGAATCAAGCCCAGGTTTTCTGAGTCATTTTGAGCATATTCCTAAGGTTGTTTCAAACATGATCCTTGTGTATCTTTTAAAAAAAAACTCCCAGAGATATTGAGAACAAGATGGTATAATCTAAACATTTATACTTTCAGATGGAAATGCGGGCGTACAGCGTCACACAATGGCGAGTGGGAATCTGGGAGTCACATCCCCAGAGGGCTGCGGATGCTGGGGTTCAATTGAAATTTTCAAGGCAGAGATTGATCTACCTGCATGCCATTGTAATGTAAAGCTGCTCGGCAAAGCAAGGTGGGACTGGAGATCAGTACCGCCCGCGGTATGATGTATAAAGTCACATGGTAAGGGACTCTGGGAGAACAGTCTGGCGGTAACTGTCTGCAGCACCATGCATGAAAGTAACAGGGGATCCGTAAATAGTTCAAGACTATCAATAAATGGTTCATATTTAAACATACACGTCTCAAGATCTCATCTTTGTGACACCTAAAGAACCAATATTAGGAGATTTTTGTTAGATTATCAAAGGATCTGGAACATGATGTGCAAATTGAGTTCGGGTACAAGTTAGCCTGGATCTAATTATAAGGCAGAACAGCCTTGAGGGGCTGAAGGATCTCCTCCTGTGCCTATTCTGTCAGTTTCCACCATCTGTTTTTAGTGATGGTAGAAAAATATTGGCCAACGGACAAGAACTAACTGGCTCTTCTTCAAATGGCTAACGCAGCGAGCCAAGATTGACACCCAAACAGGGTCCTTGGATTTTAAAAAAATATAATTTCTCTGGATTGGGAGAGAATAATTTCATGTGATGGTTTGCACATTAACACCACAGAGAAAGCAAGGAAAGCATTCACTAATGGGAAAGATTGCGAAGATTGGGCCTTAATTCTCTGCAAAAGAGACTCCGAGGAGACCAGAGAGAGAGGTATAAGATTATTATGGTTTTTGATTGCATGAATATGGAGAAACTGCTTCCACTTGATAAGTTGAGAAGAAAGGGGTTTAAAAATAAGATAGTCACTTACAGATCAAATGAACAATTTAGGCGGAATGTCTCTTATTTCTTTTTTTATTTCATGGGATGTGGGTGTCAGTGGTGAGGCCAGCATTTATTACCCTTCCTTAATTGCTCTTGAACTGAGTGGCTTTCTAGCCACAAGGGAAGTTAAGAGGGAAGTTAAGGAAGTTGCACGTAGGCCAGACCAGGTGAGGGTGGCAGATTTCCTTCCCGAAAGAGCATTCTCATAGTTGTCATGGTCACCATCACTGAGACTTGTTTATCAATTCCAGATTTATTACCTGATTTTAAATTCCACCAGGGGCCCCGGTGGGATTTGAACCCCTGTCCCCAGAGCATTAACCTGGGCCTCTGGATTACTCACGCGGTGACATTGGCGCAATCCCACTGCCTTCCCATCTTTATGTAAGGTATGTTGAGAACAATAACAGCATATATTTATATAGAGCCTTAAAATCCCCGTACCAGCCTCCCCGAACAGGCGCCGGAATGTGGCGACTAGGGGCTTTTCACAGTAACTTCATTGAAGTCTACTTGTGACAATAAGCGATTTTCATATAGATCATAGATTATAGAATTTGCAGTGCAGAAGCAGGCCATTCGGTCCATCGAGCCTGCACCGGCCCTTGGAAAGCGCACCCTACCCAAGTCCACACCTCCGCCCTATCCCCACACCTCCACCCTATCCCTGTTACCCCACCTACCCTTTTTTGGAGACGAGGGGCAATTTAGCATGGCCAATCCACCTAACCTGCACATCTTTGGACAGTGGGAGGAAACCGGGGCACCCGGAGGAAACCCATGCAGACACGGGGAGAACGTGCAGACTCCGCACAGACAGTGACCCAGCGGGGAAATCAAACCTGGGAGCCTGGAGCTGTGAAGTAACTGTGCTAAACACTGTGCTACCGTACTGCCCACAGTAATGAAACTTACTAAGGTGCTTCATAGAAGCATCATTAATAAAGTAAGAAGTCTTACAACACCAGGTTAAAGTCCACCTAAAGGATTCACATGAGGAAGGAGCAGTGCTCCGAAAGCTAGTGTTTGAAACAAACCTATTGAACTTTAACCTGGTGTTGTAAGACTTCTTACTGTGCTCACCCCAGTCCAGCGTCGGCATCTCCACACCATCATTAACAAAGTATGACATCACTTTATTTAATGTGGAACTATAGAACCATAGAATTCCTGCAGTGAAGAAGGAGGCCATTCGGCCCATCGACTCTGCACTGATACTCTGAAAGGGCACCCTACATAGGCCCTCTTCTCCCCCATCCCCGTAATTCTGTAACCCCATCTAACCTGCACATCTTTGAACACTAAGGGGCAACTTAACATGGCCAATCTATCCAATCTGCACGTCTTTGGACTGTAGAGGGAAACCAGAACACCCAAATGAAACCCACATAGACACTGAGAGAACGTGCAAACTCCATACGGTCATATAAGGTCAGAATTATACCAAGGTCCCTGGCGCTGTGAGGCAGCAATGTGAACCACTGTGTCACGACCATCTCAGAGATATGCAAAGGCAACACTGGTTTCTCAGGGCGTCAGAGGTTTTATTCATCGTGTTTAAAAATGTCTGCTCCATGTTTCAGCTCGATCTTCCAACACTTCTGCAGTTTCTTTTTACCTTTCTCTGAGTCCACACCCAGGCTTAGCCAATCAAGTACAGTGAGCATAGATCAGAAATCAGACTCACATAATCAAACACAGAACAATTGAACGCCACAACGCCGATCCACACAAAAAAAATTATTGCTTGAGCAAAAGACAATGTAGATAAGTGAGCACAGGGGTAACAAGAGAACAGGGCTTTCTGCGAGTTAATACACAGGCAGCAGAGCCTTGCACCTTTTTTCAATTACCCAGAGCTTGGGGAGCCTAAAGTTCCCCATTGCTATCTCAATGGCATCACTTAGGCCAATCAGAGTCAACTGGCCAAATGATCAGCAACCTTTTCTCCTGTAGTATAAATCGTTGTGATCGTTTGAAATTTGGCATTCCTGTAGTTGTCCTGATGAGTGCAAGCTGAAAAGCTTTAACAACATGTGCCTTTTTCTGCAATACTCAAGTTGGGTAGTACCAGAAACTGTAAATAATGGATACCCAGGAGCGAGTTCCATGCTGGTTCAGGTAGTTTGCATATCGAATAATGGATACCCAAGAGTGAAACTGCTGATGGAATTCAGAAGATTGTGCAAGTTGTAGGTGTTGTCTAACCATCAGTTAAAGTAACTCTTTCAAAAACAGAAAATACTTGACAATCTCTTGTTCCCTTCTGCGGTGTTTACTTGGAATGTTGTAAGTATTTTGCGCGCTTTCTGCGCGTGGGAGCTCGTGTTTTGTTTCCATGTGGTAGAAAATGTTTAGTTGGAAATTATTTTGAACGTTTCTTTAAAACCACTCTGTAAATCAAGGGCTTCACATCTGTTTTTCTCTGGAATTTGCCTTAAGCTTAGCCTGTTGCAAGCCAGAATGACGTGTTCCATCACAGCCCCATAGTCTTTCTGGCTTCTTTGAGTCTGACAATGACACAGATGACTCCCGGCTGTACACCAATATTAGGGTGCAGCCATTGAAGTGTTTTCTTTTACTTTCAAAGGAGACATGCCATCATCGTTACAATGTCAGCCACACTGCAAACCCAAATAAAAAACAACAGTTCTTAGAATTGATCGAACAGGCGCTCGCTGCCATTCTCATACAAGACTGCAGAAGAGAAATGCAATGCATTTTGAAACACTATCCATAATATCATACTCTCGACGAATGGGAAGTGTTATAACCTGCCCGCATCCTATTGGTTGGGGACAACTGGTTACCCCATGTTACTTGGAGAATATGAGCTCCCCCAAGGAGAGGGAGTTTGTGGGGCAATCATTTGCAGTGCAGCAGCATATTGTGTGCAGTTCTGGTCGCCACATTATAGGAAGGATGTGGAAGCATCGGAAAGGGTGCAGAGGAGATTTACCAGGATGTTGCCTGGTATGGAGGGAAGATCTTATGAGGAAAGGCTGAGGGACTTGAGGCTGTTTTCGTTAGAGAGAAGAAGGTTAAGAGATGACTTAATTGAGGCATACAAGATGATCAGAAGATTAGATAGGGTGGACAGTGAGAGCCTTTTTCCTCGGATGATGATGTCTAGCACGAGGGGACATAGCTTTAAATTGAGGGGAGATAGATATAGGACAGATGTCAGAGGTAGGTTCTTTACTCCGAGAGTAGTAAGGGCGTGGAATGCCCTGCCTGCAACAGTAGTGGACTCGCCAACACTAAGGGCATTCAAATGGTCATTGGATAGGCATATGGACGATAAGGGTATAGTGTAGATGGGCTTTAGAGGGGTTTCACAGGTCGGCGCAACATCGAGGGCCGAAGGGCCTGTACTGCGCTGTAATGTTCTATGTTCTAATATAAATAATAATAATCTTTATTGTCACAAGTAGGCTTACATTAACACTGCAATGAAATTACTGTGAAAAGCCCCAGTTGCCACATTCCGGTGCCGTGGACAAAGCTGCAATTGCTGATCCTGTGCTGCTTGAACTCATCAGACATGGGAAACTATCACTCCTACAGCAGCTGTATTAACTTTGTTGTCTCTGCTGGCGGTCGGGGACAATGTCATGGGATATGTGGTGATGCAAAGATTGTGATTCTGTGCAAGAACAAAGAGTGATGACAGCGATTGCAACAACAATTGAGGCATCTCCCTGCTGAGCATCGTAAAGACCATAAGACATAAGAGCAGAATTAGACCATTCAGCCCATTTAGTCTGCCCTGCCATTCAATAATGGCTGATATTTTTCTCATCCCCATTCTCCTGCCTTCTCCCCAAAACCCCTGATCACCTTATTAATCAAGAACCTATCTCTGTCTTAAAGACACTCCGTGATTTTGCCTCCACAGCCTTCTGCGACAAAGAGTTCCACAGATTCACCACCCTCTGGCTGAAGAAATTCCTCCTCAGCTCTGTTTCAAAGGATCGTTCCTTTAGTCTGAGATTGTGTCCTCGGGTTCTTGTTTTTCCTGTGGAAACATCCTCTCCACATCCACTCTATCCAGGCCACTCAGTATCCTGTAAGTTTCAATAAGATGCCCCTTCATCCTTCAAAACTCCATTGAGTGCAGACCCAGAGTGCTCAACTGTTCCTCAATGATAATATGTATTGCTGGACTGCAGATCTTGCCAGAACGCATCCACTCCAAAATCCAGCGTGATTTCAGTACTAGAAGATCTACAATTGACATGATCTTGGCAGTCTGGCAACTTCAAGAGAAACGCTGTGAATCAAGGAGACCACAATGTATTGCCTTCATTAAGCTCACCAAGGTATTTGATCACGTGAGCAGAGACAGTCTATTTCAGTGTTCTTCAAAGTCGGGGGCGCGACCCGCAGGTGGGTCGCGGGCGGGTGTCAGGAGGGTCGCGGAGCCGTTGTCCGTGGTGCTCCCGATCGCGCAAATCCCCACGCAGCAGCCGGCTTTTCATAACACCAGCTGCAAGCGGCCTCGAACATGTTAAAAACAATTTGGACGCATTGCGCATGCGCGCACGATGATCGGGCATGCGCAATGCGGCTGCTATTTTTTAAAACGGTTACAGCTTTTTGTTTTACAAGTTCTGTAGTGGCTTTTATTCATTTATTCATTTATTTTATTCATTTTATTTTTTTATACAAGTTCGAGGGGGGGGGTTTATTTGATAAATTTTACAGGAAAAAAATTCAGAACTTTGGACAGATGGAGACTCCATGCTTTCCGACACCGGGAGGCTTCACCTTCATCCAACAGGTTCCATTGGGGGAGCGTGTACGAGGGCCAAAGGGACCCAAAACCATTTCCTCCATTTTTGTCAGCAGCAAACAAGGTAAGAGAAAATGGTGGGTCGCGCAGGTCGGCCAGCGTGGGTCGCGAAGGTCGGCCAGCGTGGGTCGCGAAGGTCGGCTGGGTTGGGTCCCGAAGGTTGGCCGGTTGGTAAAAATGGGCCCCCAGAAAAAAGGTTTGAAGAACACTGGACTATTTAAGCTGCTCGAGAAAATTGCTGTCCACCAAAATTGCACACTGTGATCTCCCCTTACCATGACAATGTGATGAGTGAGATCAACTATGATGGGGTCACATTGGAATCTTTTGAGATCTGCAGCGAGATTCAACAGAGTTGTGTTCCAGCAGCAACACCTTCTGGCATGTCATTCTCTTTGCTGCTGTCATTTGCCTTCAGGTTATCTACAGAGGGTGTCTCCTTACATACCAGTACTGACAGAAAGCTGTTTATCCTTATTAACTTTATATCCAAAACAAGGATGTTCCACGTCCTCTCATCAGAGAGTTTCTCTACAATGATGATGTTGCATGAATATTCCACATTGAGGAACACCTTCAGCAGCAAATTGACTCTCTCAGGCCTCTAAAGAGGTTGCTTTGACTATCAGCTTTAGGAAAACAACTGTCATGGTCCAGGATGTGACCACACTACCATCTATCAGCATTGACAATTGCATGTTGTCGATGACTTCACATACCTCAGCTCCATAATCACCAGCAATCTGTCACTTGGTTTCACAGGTCAGCGCAACATCGAGGGCCGAAGGGCCCGTACTGCACTGTAATGTTCTATGTTCTACTTCACGCTGAAATCAACATACATCACAAAAGATGTAGCTGTTCTGCCCAAGCTGAGTAAGAGAGTATGGAACAACAGCAACATGACTAAGAAAACCAAACTCTGACTCTACAAAGCCTGCATTCTTAGTGCATTCCTCTCCAGAGGTGAGACCTGGATAGCATATACTGGACAGGGGAAAAGTCCAGTTTCCACCTTCGCTGTCTCAGACATATCCTTGGCATCTTTCGGCAGTACAAGATCACCAACTTCGAGGCCCTCGATCGCACTAAGCCCATTACCATACACTCATTGCTAAGCCAGTGAAATCGGCGCCCTGGTCACCTTCATCAGATGGATGACGACTGTGGACCCAAAGACATTTAGTACGATGAACTGGCCACCGAACCCCAACTTCCTGGGTACCCATATCTCCACTACAAGGTCAGCTGCAAGTGAGATATGAAGATGGCGGACATTGACATGAACAATGGGGAGACAGTCACTGGCAACCACGGCATCTGGAAGCTAACTCTTCAGAAAGGACTTGGAAGAGTCGAGCAGAAATAAAAAAACTCAGCTGGCCGAGAAGAGGGCACAGGAAAAACAGAGGACAAGTGAATCATGCCCCTTCTCAGCCCCACTGTCTTCCTCTGCAGCAAATGAGGCGGAGTGGAGATTCCTGAGCCACATCAGCGAATGCTTAACATATAGTTGACCATTACAGTGAAAATTATTTACTTTTTCCAAGACCTACTTGACAAGGCTGCTACTGAAACTACCAATGAATCTGCCTACTTCCACTCCTATGTTTTTTGGTCTTATGGTCTTAGAGCACCTCAGTCAATCAGAGTTGGCTTGCCATTCACTCAGCGCCATTTTCTCTTGTAAAATAAATTATTCTGACCATTTGCAATTTGGCGTTCTTCCATTTGTCCTGATAACTGCGGGATGTAAAACCTTGACAACCGGAAACCATTTCCTGCAATAACGAAGCACCTTTTGGAAGTGCAGTTTGTTGTTATATAGGACACGCAGCAGCCAATTTGCTCAAAGCAAACTGTAATGGGATAACGCCCAGATCACAGGTTCCATTTCCATGTGACTGACAGCTGCTTCTTATGCTTGAATGGTCAGTAATTTAAAATTCTGTTACCCTTGAGTGCCTGCAGCTATTTATGTTGACGTGGAGAGAAGGAACTGGTCCATTCATAACTGCCAACAAAGAGAAAATGATTGAAAAGAGGTAGAAAGTGGAGAAGGAGGCCATTCAGCCCCTCAAGCCTGTTCAACCATTCAATGAGACCATGGCTAACCTGTATCTAACTCCATCCACCCGACCTGACTCCATAGCCTTTTATATTTCTTGGCTAGCGAAAATCAATTGATCTCTGATCTGTAATTATCAATTGAGATTTTGGCCGGAGCATTCCACAGGACTATTACACTTTTTTTATGAAGGTATGTTTCCGATCTGTCCTCAGGGGTGGCTTCTTGTCTCAGGGGGAAAAGGTTGTGGGGTCAAGTCCTGCTCTAAATCCTTGAGTACCAAATCCATGTTGACACATCAATACTAAGGGAGCCCTCCACTGCTGAATCTGCTGGCTTTCAGATGCAATTTAACACTCGCGTCACACAAGTGTCAGGCAATGTCTATCTCCAAAAAGAGAGGATCTAACTACAGTATCGCCCTTTTACATTCAATGGCATTACCATCGCAGAATTCCCCATTATCAATATTCTGCGGGTTACAATTGACCACAAACTGAGCTGCCCTGGCCAGATAAATACTATGGTTACAAGAGCAGGTCAGAGGCTAGGAATCCTGTGGCGAGTAACTCACTTGCTGACTCCCCAAAACCTGTCCATCATCTACAAGGCACAAGTCAGGAGGGTAATGGAATACTCTCCACTCGCCTGGATGAGTGCAGCTCCAACAACACTCAAGAAGCTCGACACCATTCAGGACAATGCAGCCCACGTGATTGGTACCTTTTCCACAAACATTCAATCTCTCCACCACCGCCGCACAGTGACAGCCGTGTGTACCATCACCAAGACACACTGCAGGAACTCACCGAAGCTTCTTTGGCAGCACCTTCCAAACCCACGACCACTGCTATCTAGGACAGAGCAGCAGGTAACTGGGAACCCCACCACCCTGACATGGAAATATATTGTCTCTCCTTCACTATCAAAATCCTGGAATTGGAGGAGCTAGGGGAGGCGATTCACGAGGGGGCGTGGGCGGACGCCCTGGGGAGGGTGAATTCTTCCTCTTCTTGCGCACGGCTTAGTTTAATTCAGCTAAAGGTGCTGCACAGGGCGCATATGACTGGGACCAGGCTGACCCGGTTCTTTGGGGGTGAGGACAGGTGTGGGAGGTGTTCGAGAAGCCCAGCGAATCACACCCATATGTTTTGGGCTTGTCCGGTGCTGGAGGGTTTCTGGAAGTGGGTGGCAGGGACCTTGTCCAGGGTGGTTGGTTCCAGGGTGGTACCGGGCTGGGGGCTCGCTATTTTTGGGGTGGCATCGGAACCGGGAGTACAGGAGGCGAGAGAGGCCGGTATCCTGGCCTTTGCGTCCCTAGTAGCCCGCCGCAGGATCCTTTTACAGTGGAGGGACGCGAGGCCACAGAGCCCGGAATCCTGGATTAGTGACATGGCTGGGTTCCGTGAATTAATAAAAACAGCGGAAAATGGAGGAAATAAAGAAGAGATTAGTCTGGGAGACGCAAATCTGTTTAGCAACATTCGGTTAAATCTCTTGGGGTAACTGATGTTTATGCAAAGCAGAAGTCCCCGGAGATTCCTGTGATCTTCTGCTGTGGCAAAGTGCCAGAGTAGATGTGCTGATTAATGCCATTGTTTATTGTTCATGCCAGAACATACAAAGCAACATCAAATGGGTGATATCACGGAAATCTGGAGAGGGGGTTAATGGAGGACCCGGAATGATGTTGCTTGTAACATATTATCCTAAAACCTGGGCCACTGGGAAGCCACTTGTACTGTCCTCCTACCTCGCTGCCTCTTAATTATTCCCTTAATTTACAGTGCAGAAAGAGGCCATTCGGTCCATCAAGTCTGAACCGGCCCTTGGAAAGAGCACCCCACATAAGCCCACACCTCCACCCTATCCCTGTAACCCAGTAACCCCACCTTTTTGGACACTAAAGGGCAATTTATCATGGCCAATTCACCTAACCAGCACATCTTTGGATTTTGGAGGAAACTAGAGCACCCGGAGGGAACCCACGCAGACACGGGGAGAACGTGCAAGCTCCGTGCAGACAGCGACCCAAGCTGGGAATTGAACCCGGGTCCCTGACACTGTGAAGCAACAGTGCTAACCACTGTGCTACTGTGCCACCCAAAACTTCAACTATCTGGTCAAACACAGTTAGCGTTTTATAATTTATGGTGGCGCAGTGGTTAGCACTGCTGCCTCGCGGTGCTTAGGACCCGGGTTCGTTCCCGCCCCGGGTCACTGTCCACATGGAGTTTGCACATTCTCCCCGTGTCTGCGTGGGTTTCACACCCACAACCCAAAGATGTGCAAGGTAGGTGAATTGGGCACGCTAAATTGCCCCTTAATTGGAAAAAAAAAAGAAATGTGTGCTCCAAATTTATTTATTTTAAAAGTTTTTTAAAAGTGTTTCATAATGTCACCACTGACTATAGTCAGCAAACTATGCAGCTGGTCTTGAGTCCCCAAACAACAGTAATAGTCTCCATAAAGTCCTGGTTTAAAAGACATACTTTGGCTACAAGGGATAATGAAAGCAAAGTAAAAGTTGGGCAAATGGAGTTTTGTTTATGTAAAGAAGGTTTCTTGGGGTGTAGATAATTAGAGATATTGTGTTTAGCTTTAGTAAGATTATGTAAGTAATGGGAGAAGCAAGGGGCTGAAGCAATCGGGTGTTGAGTTTTGGAGTTCAATTTTGATCATTCTGTGAACAGACTGGCAGTTTCTCTCAAAGCAGTTTTGATACAAATATGTTGCCTGTGAGCAGAACAGCAGTTTTTAAAAAGGCTGCCAGGTTAAACAATAGTTTGACACAGGCAAGAATCTGCAAGTGGGTTTCCTGAAGGATCTCTCTCTCAAAGTGGTTTGTCCAAGACATCTCGTTACAGCAAGACTTTCTGGATTGGCTAACTGTGGATTTTAGCCTGAGATGGGTTTTGCCTGAGTGGAGAAAGCAGTCAGGATTCAGCGTTTCATTGTCATTGTTAAGCATTGTTTAACTGAAAATTATAAGCTATTTTCTTTATGATGTTAAACTTAGTTTTAATACTGTGTTAGCAATAAAGTTTATTTCAATATATCATGGGTGTGATTCTCTGGAAAAATTTCCAAGTCTGGTAGCGAGCAGGAATTGCAACAATCTTCCCGGCCCTCGTCCCAGCGAGGCAACGCTACTCAACATTAATTGGTCCACTTAACAAGGCCTCATGGGCTTCTCGCCCCAAATGACAGATCGCCAGCTGATTCACCGGGACCGTGCTTGCTAGCTCCTCACTAACACGTTCCAGACTGGCGGTGGGGTCCCGGACAACAGAATTCCCATCTCCTTCCAGGCGTGGGCCCTGGAGGTGACTGGTGTGGCTGAGGACAGGGCAGTCACCGACACAGAGGCTGCTGGATGCCGCAGAGATGAGGAACCACCAGAGGACCTGTTAAACTTGAGTACCGAACGCCTTACTGACTGACCCATCCCTCCTACTGACCACATGCCCACTCTCCCGCAGGTCCTCCTGCTGACGGAGCCGGCCCATCCCGGGCCGGCCCCCTCTCCTGACTCCGGGGTCAAACCTCGGAGGAGAGCTCCGAGGATGCAGCTGTTATAGCCACGGCACAGCCGTCATCCCCACCCTGCACCAGCACAGGGACCACAGACAGCACCACAGGGAGTGGAGAACAGTACAACACACTAAAATCCTTTTTGCACAACCATTATGATGCCTCTGCCACTTTCTTCCGCAATGCGGGCTGAACTTTATACCCTTTGCCCATCTCTCCAGGCATTCAGGTGCCTGGCTGTGGACAGGTCCCCAGAGCTGTGTCCCATCTCCTGTGTGTTCAGATGTGTGGTGTTGCCTTCCACAGTGATTTCAAGCATAGTGTCCAGGCATGAAGATGTAACTGGGATACTGGGCAATGTCTCCCACATGAATAGCCTGCAAAGCAACGGGAATGCATTTGGCATGTGTCAAGTGCTCACTTAACCACGACTGCCAATTCCCTATTACAAATAGCCTTTGGCCGCGCAGCCAGAGGCCTCAGTAGTGGACGGGGCAGGGAGAAGGGTTGCCCCTGGAATGGGACCACACGATCCACGGTAGGCATGGCGGTGCCATGAGCGGTTGCCCCCTCCGTTACCCCCCACCCCGGACACCATCCCACCCCCCCCCCCCATCCCCCCCGCGGAGGGCCCCCCACACTCGGCCGAGGGTCTCCCACCGCTAGTCGACCACTAGGTTGGCAAGCCCATCACCCATCAAAGATGGTTCCTCACCTCCTCGGTTCCCCACAGAAGCCCTTCCTCCAGATTCACGTTTTAAAAAGGAGTACTAATCAGCGCTAGCGTGAGCGCTTGCTGGGGAGGCCGCTAAACAATGGGGTTTAAGTGGTGAAAGTTGGTTTCTCGCCACGCTATGGCGAGTTCCCGATTTAGCCTAGCCGAGTGTGCCAATTGCATCGCAAAGTGGCGCCTGGTGCGAATCCCGTTTTTGACCACTCCCGCTATTCACCGGCCTCGTTACGCCTGAGTGAGAGCGCAGCTAGGCCGGAGAATCACGCCCCATATCTCTATTTGTACGTGGAATAACTCCTGGAGCGATAGAACATAGAACATAGAACAGTACAGCACAGAACAGGCCCTTCGGCCCTCAATGTTGTGCCGAGCCATGATCACCCTACTCAAACCCACGTATCCACCCTATACCCGTAACCCAACAACCCCCCCCTTAACCTTACTTTTATTAGGACACTACGGGCAATTTAGCCTGGCCAATCCACCTAACCCGCACATCTTTGGACTGTGGAAGGAAACCGGAGCACCCGGAGGAAACCCATGCACACAGGGGGAGGACGTGCAGACTCCACACAGACAGTGACCCAGCCGGGAATCGAACCTGGGACCCTGGAGCTGTGAAGCATTTATGCTAACCACCATGCTACCATGCTGCCCCTTTCCTCACAGTCTTCTAAATTAAATCGTATAATATTTTGGTGTTTCTGTCTGGTATCCTAGCAACTGTTGGGGTCTTGGCCAGCATCGTAATATATGGTAATTTAATTCTGGTATGAGTTTGATTTTTTAGTTTTATCTTGGTTAGCTGTTTAACTTGCACAAGTAGTTCCAACAAAGAAAAGACAATTACGACACAGATAGGTCTGAATCCTGGGTTTAGTTGATTGAATGACATTTCCTCATTCGGCCCTCCAGCTACTTCAATAGGGGACAATACCAGGTACGGTATGAAATGGGCAATTATTCACTGTCATCTGACTTGTGTCTCACCTCACCCAGCAACAAAGACCAATTTCACCCCCTCCCCTCCCCCAGACTGGCCAAGTTGATGCCAATAACCTTGCCTGATCTGCATGTTTCTCTGAACCTGAACCAGATATGAGGCTCAATACTGCTGAGGGCGTCTGGTTTGTAAGCCAACAAAGCAATCCATTGGAACTGCGCACCCCCGAGAGAGGGCTGGCCACAAACAGTTACCCAGCAGGAAGTGATTCTCCAACCACAATAAATGTAAAATGGCAAGATTTAAGCTGCACAACAGCCCAATCTGTGATTTATGTGCTGTGAGCGGCTGTGTGCAGACTCAACCCTTCCATTTGGAATTAAGATCGGCAGGGGACAGGGGCACATATTGAAGGACACCAGGGACTGGACGTTGAAGGAGAGCAGGACGAAATCAGGGAATCGGCAGACAGATTAGGACTCTTCAAATTGGTACAATGGCAAAAGTGTGAAAATATATAACTGCTGAGGTGGACGAGTCCACACCTGCCTGGGAAGGTTTCTAATGTGCCCTGGACCTCATGATGACAGGAAATTCCAGATCACACCTTATCTGCCGCTGGGATGGGCAGTGCTACAGTATTTGTTTTAGTCATACATATATCACTGTTCTGAATAGTCACGATTGGCAGGAACCAGCCAGGTCCCAAGGTTTGAAAAATGCCAAACAATACTGTACCCCTTAAACAAATAGGTAAAGAACAGACATTCAGGGCGAGGGTGTTGGTCACTATTAAGTGATGTCTCCAGCGATGTCACAGCCAATAAGTTACTTTCAAAGTGCGAAGTGACTGATATTTAGGCAAACAAAGCAACCAATTTTTCAGTGGGTTTGTGCCACAAACTGTAAATGAGCTAAATTGCCAGCTAATCTGTTTTATTGCTGTTAGTTGAAGGCGAGGGGTGTGTGGTGATATGCATCACTGTATATATATATACAAGGGGTTAATGTAAAAAATAGTCCAAATCAGACAGCGCAGTGATTTGACCATTTGAAAACCTCCTGATGACTTCTTGGTTCCTTAAGCACCGGGATACTGACGGCGTTCACAAGGACATGCCACCATCAACATCACCACTTCACCAACAAAATAAGAAAGCCACTCGACCGTATAAATTCATGAACTTTGGACTCATAAATATTATTTGGTATTGTATAATCATCACTGTCATCGTGACTTGTACATGTCATCACTTATCTACCTATTTTGTTCAATTTTCTTTAACAAAATACAGAAAATATGTAACACGAAAAAAGGGGGGATGTGGTGATATGTATCACTGTATATACACAAGCTGTTTATGTAAATACACTACAACTAAGTAACCGCTAGAGGGAGCACCAGAGATGTCATGACATGCAGACACTCAGCTAATGAACACATGGACTAGGACATGGCCAATGGGCAGTCAAGATACCCAGGGGTGGCATTACCACAAGGGGGCGCTCCACGACCCATATATAAAAGGACAGGGCACACATGCTCTGTTCTTTTCCACAGGCGACACTTATAGAGAAGGAAAGGGGCAGATCAGAAGCATCACACCCACCACGTGGCTTAGAGCAGACTGGTTAGTTAGACTGAGTTACTACAGGAAGATTAGTAGGAGAGTCAAACTCATAGAGAACTGTGCTAATGGTTCAATAAATCACATTGACTTACTTCAAAGTCTGGAGTATCTTTTGGTCAAAGCTGCATTGAGTTGCAGCCTGTGTTACCCAGAGTACATAACACATCAGGGGGAGGGGGGGGGGGGGGGGGATGGTGTCGAGCAAAGGACAGGGAGATCTCCCGTTCTCTCCAAACCTGGTAGATGCCGGGACAGTAAGTAAATTTAAGGAGAAGATAGACATATTTTTAATAATAATAATCTTTATTGGTGTCACTAGTAGGCTTACATTAACACTGCAATGATGTTACTGTGAAAATCCCCGGGTCACCACATTGCGCGCCTGTTCGAGTACAGAGAGGGAGAATTCAGACTGTCTTTCAGGACTTGTGGGAGGAAACTGGAGCACCCGGAGGGAACCCATGCAGACACGGGGAAAACCAACATTGGACACATTGGCACCCAAGCAGAAATATTGCCTGACATCACAGAGATTCAGGCCAGGTCAGTCGACCTGGAGAACTTAACCAGACTATTGCAGCATGGGGAACTGGTTGTGGGCTTGGGTAGGGTGCTCTTTCCACGAGCCAGTGCAGACTTGATGTGCCAAATGGCCTCCTTCTGCACTGTAAATTCTATGAAATAATCAATTGCATCTGTTAGTGCTACATTGACCAGATTATCCACCTAATCAAGGCAACTAATAATGTACATCAGAGTTTCAAAACCTTTTCAAGAAATGCAACAGTGTGACCTTAAACAGCGGCCTGCATTTCGCTCAATTTTCCATCGCTCCTTTCAAAATACATAGAATCCCTACATTGCAGGAGGCCATTCAGCCCGTCGAGTCTGCACCGATTCTACCAAGAACACCATACCAAGGCCCACTCCCCCTCCCTATCCCCATAACTCCACCTAACCTGCACATCTTTGCAGACACGGGGGGAACGCGCAATCTCCACGTAGACCAGATGGCCAGAATTGAACCCCGAATCCTGACGCAGCAGTGCTTAGCACTGGGCCTCCCCAGAATTGGCCTGAATTCTGGCAAAAACATTACACGTTTTAGTAATGGTATGAAGGGTTATGGAGAACGGGCAGGAAAGTGGAGTTGAGGCCAAGAGGAGATCAGGCATGATCGTGTTGAATGGCGGAGTGGGCTCGAGGGGCTGAATGGTCTACTCCTGCTCCTGGTTCCCCCCACCCCAAAATTCTCTAAGCATGGAGTGTCAGTGTAGCTCATCACCTGAAGCCCAGGAGTGCTGCACATACAAATAAAGTGGAAAGGAGGTGCCTGCACATGTTTGATTGTATAAATTCCCAACAACTAACGCACATTCTATGCAGGATTGGGACATTTAAGGCTGTTGAGGTAGAAGAGCCGTGAATATGTTTAGATTGCAGGTGAACTGTCTATAATTTGCAATTGAACACGTGAAAGCCTTCAAACTGAAACGCTTCCAGCTTTATTAGAGATTTAACACCATCCTTGGAATTAACTTCAATTTAATCCTATCTCACAACTGATTTCTCCTACACATGCTGGAGGCTTCAGGGAATCATCCAGAGCATGTCTCGTTGGAATGAACAACAGCCTGCATTAAAAATGTTACCACAGTACCATAAGCTGACCGGCCTTTGAGGGGGGAGAGCTGCCTGGTGGTGATTTACCCAGAGGATCACCACACCTCAGGGGAGGGGCAAGGTTGAGAGGGGGGGGGGCCTTCATGAATAACCTCAGCTGGTACGGGAATTGAACCTGCGCTGTTGGCGCCGCTCCACATTGCGAACCAGCTGCCCAGCTAACTGGGATTCCCTTCAATATATAATGTAATAAGCGGTGTTTCACAGGGGTTTTCTCAGAACATCTTAAAGAAGGTGAGAGGAAGAGAGGCAGAAAAGTCAAAGGGAGGAATGTCAGGCCTTGGAAGCGGCTGCACCAGCAGCAATGTTGGAACGATGAAAATCAGAGATACTCACAAGGGTGGAACTTGAAGAGGTAGAGATCTCAGAGGCTGGAGGGCTGATGGCGGTTACTGAGATAGGATGGGTCGAGGTTATGGAAGGATTTCAACACAAAGATATGAGAATTTAAAATTTGAAATGTTGTTGAATCAGGAGCTAGTGAACACGGGTGAACGGGACTAGGCACGTGTTGATGCGATTGTCGTGATATGCCTGTGTGCAGTTTTGTATATAGTTGTTCATCAATGTATATAGTTATTGATGCGGCCTCCAACCAGCTGGTGGCGATAGAGATCTACCATGTGACTCAAGAGATCCAGCAGTTGGTGGTAAGTCATACAAGAGGACAGTCACACTGAAAGTAGCTCCAGGAGAATTCACTGAATTCATTTATTTGTTACCGTTTGTATCATAGTCCGTCAGTTATCTTTCCACGGGTTCACCGTGTTAATAAATCATCTTACTGGTCAAAGAACTAGATGTTCTGTGTTGATCTTTACAACGGCAGAACATAACATTGATCACTCTGAGCTGGAGCATGCGCAGTGTAGATACTGGCTCGATGTTCAATCTTGAACCGGGGTATTAGAAGGAGAGGATTTGCAGACACAGAAATCAAACATCATTTGTGGATCTGACAAGGCTGCTCGATTTATCATAACCTGGCTGACAGAAATTTTAACACGGAGCCAAAAAGCACCATTCACAGGAGCGAGAAACCCAACATGTGTTCTGTGTGTGTGGTCGAGGCTTCAGCCACACCATGGGGGGAAACCGTGGAAATCTGGGGGCTGTGGGAAGGAATTCCATTACCCATCAGAGCTGGAAACTCATTGCCGCAATCGCACTGGAGTGAGGCCTCTCACATGATTCGTGTGTGGGAGTGGATTCACTGAATTATTCAACCCCCGAGTCACGCCAGCGGATTACACAGAAGAGAAGCCATTCAGCTGCACATTCTGTGGAGACAATTTCAGGCAGTCACCGGCAGTCATGTGCACCAGCGAGGTCAGACCAGGGACCGGCTGTTCACAAGCTCCCTGGGTGAGAAGGGATTCACTCAGTTAGCCAACCTGCTGATCCATGAGCGAATGCACAAGTGACTTTGGACCTCTCTGCCCCAGAAGGCAGTGGAAACAAGGTTGTTGAATATTGTTAAGGTGGAGGTACATAGATTCTTGTTGGGCAAGGGAATCAAAGGCATTCAGATAGGTGGGAATGTGCAACTCAACACAAACAGGCCAGCCATGATCTTATTGAAATGAGGAGCAAGTCTCGAGGGCCCGAATGGCCCACACCTGTTTCTTTTTAGCCTGTATCAGCAGACACCCTGGGCTAGATTCTCCGATTCTGGGGATATGTCCCCACGCCGGTGTGGGAACGGTTTTACGCCAGAACAAAATGGCGCAGGACGGCCATCGATTCCCCGTTTTGCTGGGAGCTAGAAGGATGGCAGCGTAGAGCACCCAGCTCGAGCTGCCGATATGCCCTGGAGAATTGCCGGGTCCGTGGCCGCGCATGAGCACGGTGGCGGCCTGCATTGGCCGCACCCTGCTACATGGCGGATGCAGCCCGTGGACCCGGCCTACAAAATAGCGCCCCCCCTTTGGCCAGCTCGCGCTCCCCGGTCCACCCCTCACAGTTCCCCCAGCCCCGAATAATGTCCCTCCTGCCCGTGGATCGGCCCGTGTGCCCGACTGTGGCGCCGCTGGACTGAGTCCGCAGCTGCCACACCGAGTTCCCGACGGGCGAGACCATGAGAGACCCACGCCTTCGGGAACTCGACCGGTCGGGGCTGGAGCATCACGGGGGGTGGGGGGGGGGCAATGTCCTGAGGCTGTCGATACGTGGAGCGGCGTACTCAGAGAGTACTCGGCGTCGACGAGCGGGGAATCCAGCCCCCTGTTTTCCACTTGAGTGATAATGGCTGTAACTGGGAAAGAATGGGACACAATTCTTTTTCTGGCTTGCTGTGTACTCTGCTACCGTGCAATTGGGGCATTGCTTTCCTATCAATTGTTTCTGATACATTCATTCGCACCACGCCCAAACAGGAAATACTTGTGGATGACCCAGGCTAAATTGTTCTGTGATATTGCCACCTTTGTGAGGTTAGGGATAAACTGCTTTGATCAACCGTGACCAATGTTTCCATTGAACTCCGTGAATTCCTTAGGCAGGCATGGTCAGAAATACCGTGAATTAATCATCTTATTTTTCTTTGTCCACAAGCAAAATATACTCCCTGCTCAAGAACAAAATGTCCCTATGGCAGGAATAGAGTGCCGAATGAATGGATCTGCAACAGTCATGCGCCAAGACTCTGTGCATGTTTCGGACCAAAGTGTTGTGAAGTCTAAATACTCTGAGTGGTCTTTGGTAGCTGCACTAAGTGACTCATCTCCCGATCTTCAGAGTGCTTCTATCAGCTACAGTCAGTGCCACAATTGGATTGGAGCAGCGTTAACCAATCTTGAGAAGCTTTAAACCAACATAAGGTGTGATTCCCCGAATGGACAGCACATACTAAATAATCCTGAGTGTTCAGAGAATTACGCTAACAACCAGTCCACCTCATTATGCGACTCACTTACACTAGAGGCTACACAGTTTCATACGTTGGGGCCCTGTACTCTGCAAACAGAAAGAATATGACCAGGCATTGACCCTTTATTCAAGTAAATAGAAGCATGCGTAATAACTGTTCCTTGGTGCATTCCCCATGACAACATCTCGACCAATCAGAGTCGACTTGGCTTTCTTGAATTTAAACAAAAGCTTTGGGAATAATTGTTCTCCGGTGTATTCTCCATGGCAAGGCTTCACCCACTCATGGACAAAGTCCAGTTGCCAAGCAACCATCACCCTGTTGTCATGCAGTATGTATTGTTCCCTTTGTAATTTGGTATTCTTGCATCAGTCCTGATGCATGCAAGACGAAGAGTTTCGACAACATGGTCTCTTGTTCTCAACGAAGCTTGGAACCATTCAGGGTGGAGTGGTACATGACCTCCATCACTGAGAAGGACAAGGGAGGTGAGGTCATGGGTGCATCGCCCCCATCACTTTCAAGTCGCCCTCCCCATCGGAACTTGGAAATATCCTGTTGATTTGTCATTTTTGCTGGGCTGGTCGCTGTAGAATCACACCTGGACAAAGAACACATACCACCCTCTCGTACTAGGGACAGGCAGCCAATACAGCCTTGCAACTACATCCCAAGAACAGGTTTTTGGAAGGAGGATGGACAATAGTAATAAAAGATTGCAGTTTCTATTGTAGCCACCTGGGTTGGCCACTTCCTCACACAAATTGGAAGAACGCAAAGGTTACAGGAAAAAATGGACATTGGCAAAGAAACAAGCAGTCTGCAGAATCCCCTGTATTCTACTGCGCATATTAAGTGAGCGATTCATGGTGGTTCCCAGGCACAATGGACACAACAGTTAAACATTCTATGGAAGGTCAGACATTCCGGTGCCAGTGGAGTCTAAGACAGAGGACACCAATAAGGTGTAAGGAACCGCCCGGTGATCGAGGAACGGCCCCGTTATTGGGAGAATTCAAATCAATCGATTGGGAAGAGACCCAATTGATTGCAGGTTTATAGAGGGTCCGCCCAGAAGGATGCGAAGCCCCTGGGACCTATAAAAGTCAGGTCCCAGGACTGATTCGCTCTCCTTGACCAGCCTCCCCGCGCTCTTCTTGACCAGCCGGCCCTCCCAGCAGAACACCTTTGCAGCAGAAGAACCTTGAGAAGGAGAGGCCTGGTCAGCAGCCGCCATCAGGTAAGTGTCATACAACGCACGCCTCAAGAGTAGACACTCCTGACCCCTTTAGTCCACACCAACTGGAAGTCTGCGGATCCAGGACAAAGCAAGAGGCCATTGTTCCCTCATCCGGCAGTTCCCTTATTCCAAATAAGTATTGGCCTGTTAGTGGTAGGAATAGCCTAGTCTTTTAGTTTTATATGCATAAGTAGTAGATAACTGTATTATGAAAATGAAATGAAATGAAAATCGCTTATTGTCACGAGTAGGCTTCAAATGAAGTTACTGTGAAAAGCCCCTAGTCGCCACATTCCGGCGCCTGTTCGGGGAGGCTGTTACGGGAATCGAACCGTGCTACTGGCCTGCTTGGTCTGCTTTCAAAGCCAGTGATTTAGCCCTGTGCTAAACAGCCCCTAAACGTGTCTTGTTTGAACTTACTAACTGGTGTATTGAGCTATTGGTCTGAACTTGAACTTGAATCTTGTGGCGGTATCTTAACGATACCTGGCGACTCTAGAGCTAAGGAATAAAACAGAGCCAAATTGAGTGTAAAGCACACTCACCCAGAACGAGCAACACTATGAGAATATTGAAGACCTGAGCTTGAGCATACAGAAATGATGAGCAGTGGGTGATGGAATAATAGGATATTTGGGCCGGAACCCTCCAGCTATTGGGGTTCCCTGGTCCCTCTCGCAGCGCATCCTCGCATGTGGATTTCCGGGTGGAATGGAGTGGCTTCAATGGGAAATCTCATTGACAATCAGCGGGAGTAGTGAATGATAGTTTCATGATCTAATTTTCAATTCCATATTTACTTGAATTTAAATTCCACAGCTTCCATGGTGGGACTTTAACTCATGTCTCCAGACCAATAGCCTGGGCCTCTGGATTACGCGTTCAATGACATTACCATGGTGCCACCACCCAGACAGGGAGCTTTTATTGCTCCTTATATTTTCAGGTGGTGCAGCTCATGGTGCTGCACAAGAGACAGAGGGTTGTAGCTGCCCACTTGGCATCCACTCCTTCACTTCCAGCGTTCTTCAATGGCTTTTCCATGTCTGGGTGTTGACGCCTGGATGTCCTTGAGACGATGAGCTTTAATTTGAGATGGATAACACTGAGTAGACATCAGAGACAGCCCGACAAAGGGGATGAGCTAGGGGACAGGGCAATGGATGGAGGAAGAGTATACCAGGTGAAGAGCCCCTTGCTATTTGTTTTAGTTTTGTGCAGTGTTCCTTTAAGACACTTCTCTTTTGATTCGTCATTCAGTTTATTCATTTAGTTTTATTGGCTCAACCCAAAAGAATACAAATTGACATTGACACAGGGATGGAGTGGAGTCAGGAGACGTGTACCTGCAATGCTTCACTCTGTGAATAAATGCATTCCGAGTAAAGACTGAGTTTGTTCCTTATCCTTCCTTTACCCAATTGGCGATTCGAAATATAATAGCCTAGTGAGAGAAGCAAAGGAAGCAAGATGTCATTCTGTTAGATATTGCTCTTGGGGTGGTATCGTTAAACAGGCCGAATAGAATCACTCATTTGTGATATTTCCCATCCAATATCCAGTTCCATTGGATGGAATTTAATCTGTGTGACAGGGGTCCCACCTCCCAGTTGGGGCGCCAGTGGGAATCCATGTCACTTCTCACTGGGATGTCGGACTCTATTTCCAGGCGAAAGTCACTTACCTGGACAGCATTGAGCCTTCTTTGCAACCAAGCCCCCAGTCGTGCAGAAATCTAGCCCCCCCCCCCCCCAGAGCTAACAGCCACTCAAAGCCAACAGCTCTCGTGTACCAGCAACACCATCAGGACTAGTGGCCACTGCCGGTACTACGCTCCGGCTTACTTTCAGCGGTATTGCTGGATCCCAAAATAGAGGTGAGAGGGAGCGGCGATTTCACCACCTCCTGCTGGTAAGGCCCAGAAGCCACCCTTGATTGGCTACTTCAGGCCTTTAATTGGCCACCAGACAGGAAAGCTGGCTTGCATATTTCTGTCCTCAGCTTGATCACGGCAAGGTGCAAGATGGCACTCCCACCCTCCCACCCAATGAAATGCAATGGGGTTAAAGATAGAAAAATCTTCTATCGATATAATGGGCTGAATTCTCCATTATTGAGACTATGGGTTGGATTCTCAGCCCCGCCGCGCCACATTCCTGCCTCACCATGCCGGCAGGATGCTCCGTCACGCCAGCCGGTCAGTGGGGTTTCCCATTGTGGGGCAGCCGGCAAAACGGAGCATCCCGCCGGCGGAGAATCCAGTCCCCACGCCGGCGTTTAAAACGGTGGAGTTTAACTCTTGAAATTCCTGCAAAAAAGTTAAATGAATTCACAGCCCAGCAGGGAGCTAGCAGGTACCCGGAGTGAATCTCGCAGCTTTTGCTGCAGATACGGGCCCCAGCACTTCCGGGTCAGAGGCCGCGCATGCGCACGGCAGCGACCTCCAGCCACCATGCCGTGCTCCATGGCGGACTCGGACTGCGGGGCCTGACCGAAGAAAGAGACCCCCCGAACGGCCGTGCGTCTGAGCCACGAACCCCGCGCATTTAATCCCTGCCCGCATCAAAAAAGCCCCCCCTAGGGCGGCCGCGGACTGAGTCAGTAACCGCACGCGAGCATCCCGACTGGCAATAGGTGGTTAGATCCACGCCGTCAGGAACTCGGCTGGTTTGGAGCAGAGGTTTGCTGAGCGGGTGTCTGGCAATGGTTCCCCAGCGGCACGGCGTACTGCACAGTAACGCCGATTTTCGGTGCCGAAGAATCACCGAACCGGCGTGGACCCAATTACGCCATTAAACTGGATTCTCCGCCCCGACGCCAGCCGCGGTTTTGCCGTGGGGCTGCGGAGAATCCAACCCAATGGCTTTCATGATTCAGGACTCCCCCAAAACCTTTCAGCCAATAAGGTGCTTTTAAATGTAGTCATTGCTGTTGGAATTGAGGGGATCTGATTCCAGTGATTTTGATTGGGTTATATATGTATTTATATATGGTAGTTATATATGTTAGTTATATATGTTATATATGTTATTTATATATGTTAGTTATATATGTTATTTATATATGTTATTTATATATGTTAGTTATATATGTTAGTTATATATGTTAGTTATATATGTTAGTTATATATGTTATATATGTTATTTATATATGGTAGTTATATATGTTATTTATATATGTTAGTTATATATGTTATATATGTTATTTATATATGGTAGTTATATATGTTATTTATATATGTTAGTTATATATGTTATTTATATATGTTATTTATATATGTTAGTTATATATGTTAGTTATATATGTTATATATGTTATTTATATATGGTAGTTATATATGTTATTTATATATGTTAGTTATATATGTTATTTATATATGTTATTTATATATGTTAGTTATATATGTTAGTTATATATGTATTTATATATGTTAGTTATATATGTTAGTTATATATGTTATATATGTTATTTATATATGGTAGTTATATATGTTATTTATATATGTTAGTTATATATGTTATTTATATATGTTATTTATATATGTTAGTTATATATGTTAGTTATATATGTATTTATATATGTTAGTTATATATGTTAGTTATATATGTATTTATATATGTTAGTTATATATGTTATTTATATATGTTATTTATATATGTTAGTTATATATGTTAGTTATATATGTATTTATATATGTTAGTTATATATGTTAGTTATATATGTATTTATATATGTTAGTTATATATGTATTTATATATGTTAGTTATATATGGTAGTTATATATGTATTTATATATGTTAGTTATATATGTATTATATATGTAGTTATATGTTAGTTATATATGTATTTATATATGTTAGTTATATATGGTTAGTTATATGTATTATATATGTAGTTATATAATTAGTTATGTATTTATATATGTTAGTTATATATGGTAGTTATATATGTATTTATATATGTTAGTTATATATGTTAGTTATATATGTATTTATATATGTTAGTTATATATGTATTTATATATGTTAGTTATATATGGTAGTTATATATGTATTTATATATGTTAGTTATATATGGTAGTTATATATGTTAGTTATATATGGTAGTTATATATGTTATTTATATATGTTAGTTATATATGTATTTATATATGTTAGTTATATATGTTATATATGTTATTTATATATGGTAGTTATATATGTTATTTATATATGTTATTTATATATGTTAGTTATATATGTATTTATATATGTTAGTTATATATGTTAGTTATATATGTATTTATATATGTTAGTTATATATGTATTTATATATGTTAGTTATATATGGTAGTTATATATGTATTTATATATGTTAGTTATATATGGTAGTTATATATGTTATTTATATATGTTAGTTATATATATATATTTATATATGTTAGTTATATATGGTAGTTATATATGTTATTTATATATGTTAGTTATATATGTTAGTTATATATGTATTTATATATGTTAGTTATATATGGTAGTTATATATGTTATTTATATATGTTAGTTATATATATATATTTATATATGTTAGTTATATATGGTAGTTATATATGTTATTTATATATGTTAGTTATATATGTTAGTTATATATGTTGCTGGGGAGGCAGTGGCGTACTGGTATTGTCACTGGCTGAATAATCCCGAGGCCGAGGGAAATGCTCTGGGTATCTGGGTTCGAATCCCACTGCGGCAGGTGGTGAAATTCGAATTCAATAAATATCTGGAATTAGAAGTCTAATGATGACCATGAAACAATTGCCGATTGCTGTAAAAACCCATCTGGTTCATTAATGTCTTTCAGGGAAGGAAATCTGCAGTCCTTACCTGGTCTGGCCTACATGTGACTCCAGACCCACAGCAATGTGTTTGACTCTTAATAATAATAATCGCTTATTGTCACAAGTAGTAGGCTTCAATGAAGTTACTGTGAAAAGCCCCTAGTCGTCACATTCCAGCGCCTGTTTGGGGAGGCTGGTACGGGGATTGAACCCACGTTGCTGGCATTATGCTGCATTACAAGCCAGTGTTTAGCCCACTGTGGTAAACTAGCCCTCAGGGAGGCCCTCAGGGATGGACAAAAAATGCTGGCCCAGCCAGCGACGCCCACATCCCATGAATAAATAAAGAATATAATTATATATATATATGTTATTTAGATATGTTTTGTTTGAGGGTTATATATGTTATTTAGCCTGCTTTGGAGTAGTACCATGGCCTCGTGAATGTTTACTGGTTGGCCTTGGCTGTGATTCTTCGTACAGTTGAATAGTCCACACGACATTCAGGTGGGTAGTCTTGTTTATCAGTGTTCCTGGTGGAGATCTTTGATCACTTATTGGAAATTTGGCAAACCCTGCTCCCAACGTTTCACTCTATGGAAAACATGGGAAGGACAACAATCTGAGGTCCCTATCTGCTTCAAGAATACGACCATCATCCCTGTACCAAAAAAAAAGCCAAGCAGCGTGCCTTAATGACTATCGTCCAGTGGCTCTGACATCTATCATCATGAAGTGCTTCGACAGATTAGTCATGGCACGAATCAACTCCAGCCTTCCGGATTGCCTTGATCCACTACAGTTTGCCTACCGCTGCAACAGGTCCACAGCAGACGCCATCTCCATGGCCCTGCACTCTACCCTGCTGTACCTAGATAACAAAGACACCTGTGTCAGTCTCCTACTTATCGACTACAGCTCAGCCTTCAACACCATAATTCCTACGAAAACCATCTCCAAACTCCGTGGCCTTGGCCTCGGCTCCTCCCTCTGCGACTGGATCCTGAACTTTCTAACCCACAGGCCACAATCAGTAAAGATAGGCAACAACACCTCCTCCATGATCATCCTCAACTCCGGTGCCCCACAAGGCTGTGTCCTCAGCCCCCTACTATACTCTTTGTACACCTATGACTGTGTGGCCAATTTCTCCTCCAACTCGATTTTCAAATTTGCTGATGACACCACAGTAGTGGGTCGGATTTCAAACAATGACGAGACAGAGTACAGGAATGAGACAGAGAATCTGGTGAACTGGTGCGACAACAATAATCTCTTCTTCAATGTCAACAAAACAAAGGAGATTGTCATCGACTTCAGGAACCGTAGTGGAGAACATGCCCCTGTCTACATCAATGGGAATGAAGTAGAAAGGGTCGAGAGCTTCAAGTTTTTAGGTGTCCAGATCACCAACAACCTGTCCTGGTCCCCCCATGCCGACACTATAGTTAAGAAAGCCCACCAACGACTTTACTGTCTCAGAAGGCTAAGGAATTTTGGCATGTCACCTATAACCCTCACCAACCTCTACAGATGCACCATAGAAAGCATTCTTACTGGTTCTATCACAGCTTGGTATGGAGCCTGCTCTGCCCAAGACCGCAGGAAATTACAAAAGGTCGTGAATGTCGCCCAATCCATCACGCAAACCAGCCTCCCAGCCATTGACTCTGTTTACAATTCCCGCTGCCTCGGAAAGGCAGCCAGCATAATTAAGGACCCCATGCACCCTGGACATACTCTCTTCCACCTCCTTCCGTCAGGAAAAATATACTAAAGTTTGAGGTCACGTCCCAACCGACTCAAGAACAGCCTCTTCCTTACTGCCAATTTTTGAATGGACCTACCTCGTATTAAGTTGATCTTTTCTCTACACCTTGCTATAACTGTAACATTATATTCTCCAGTCTCTCCTTCTTTCCTTATGTACAGTATGCATTGTTTGTACAGCATGCACGAAACAATACTTTTCACTGTATACTAATACATGTGACAATAATAAATCAAATCAAAAAAAGATAATTGTCTGCAGTACATGGTCATGTTCACAGAATCATAAAGTAGTACAGCGCAGAAGAAGCCCTTCGGCCCATCAAGTCTGCATGAAAAATACCTGACCTGCCTACCTGATCCCATTTGTCAGCACTTGGCCCATAGCCTGGAATGTTGTGATGTGCCAAGTGCTCATCCAGGTACTTTTCAAAGGATGTGAGGCAGCCCGCCTCTATCACCCTCCCAGGCTGTGCGTTCCAGACCATCACCGCCCTCTGGGTAAAAAGATTTTCCCTCAAATCCCCCTAAACTCCTGCCCCTGACCTTGAACTTGTGTCCCCTCGTGACTGACCCCTCAACTAAGGGGAACAGCTGTTCTCTATCCACCCTGTCCATGACCCTCATAATCTTGTACATCTCGATCAGGTCAACTCTCAGTCTTCTCTGCTCCAGCGAAAACAACCCAAGCCTATCCAAACTCTCTTCATACCTTAAAAGTTCCATCCCAGGCAACATTCAGGTGAAACGCCTCTGCACCCCCTCCAGCACAATCACATCCTTCCAATAATGTGGCGACCAGAATTGCACATAGTGCTCCAGCTGTGGCCTCACCAAAGTTCTATACAACTCCAAAATGACCTCCCTGCTTTTGTAATCTGTGCGTCGATTGATAAAGTCAAGTGTCCCATATGCCTTTTTCATCACCCTATTAACCTGCCCTTCTGCCTTCCGAGAGCTATGAACAAACACGCCAAGATCCCTTTGTTCTTGGGAACTTCCCAGTGTCAGGGCCATTCATTGAATACTTCCTTGTCAAATTGCTCCGTCCAAAGTGAATCGCCTCACACTTGTCAATGAATTCCATCTGCCACTTTTCTGCCCGTTTGACCACCCCGTCCGCATCTTCCTGTAACCCAAGACCCCAAACCTCACTGTTAACCACCTGGCCAACCTTTGCAATCAGTCAGCCGAAGGTCACAGCTGTCGGTGTGGGCATACCGAATCCATGCCCAGTGATTTCCAGTCTCAGCCTGTCAGGTGAGGTGTCAAAAGTAGATGGTTTGAATATTTCTCTGTGACATCTGACTGCTTCAATTGGAATTTTGCTTGGGGTAAATGCTCGCCTGGGCACTGCAAAACAATTTAATTATGCCCGTCCTGGAAAGTATTTTTATCTCCTGCCAGAGGGTCATAGCAACCGTTTACAGGAATATCTCAAAGCAATCTCAGCTCTGAGTCAGGATGTCGAGGGTTGAAGTCCACCCCACAGATTTCAGCATAAAAATCTACGTTGCCACTCCCAGTACAGTACTGAGGGAGTCCTGTACTGCTTTCCGTTGGATGAAACATCAAATTGAAGATCACTTTCTTCCATAGAATAGAATCCATGCAATCCCTACAGTGCAGAAGGAGATCTTCAGCCCATCGAGTCTGCACTGACCCTCCGAAAGAGCATCCTACCTCGGCCCACTCCCCTGCCCAATATCTGTGACCCTGTAACCCAAACTTGCATATCTTTGGACAAGGATCCCGTGGTGTTATTTCAGGGAGGAGCAGGTGACTTGTCCCCAGTGTTTTAGCCAATGTTTGACCCTGACATTAACATCACTCAAAACAGAGGTCATGCGGCCATTGCTGTCTGCGGGATCTTGCTGTGCACACCTTGGCTGCTACAAATCGGTTTCCTGCATTGCAACAGTGGCTACTTTTGGAAAGTGCTTCACTGTCTGTGAAACACTTTGGGATAGCCTGAGGTTATGAAAGGCGCTATATAAATGAAATAATTTATTTGTTTTGGTGGCATAGCTCCCAAAGTCAACAGTAACCGCGGAGCTACGTTTGGTGGAGCCTGCAGGTTTGTTTCATCACAGGGGCATAGACACAAGAGTAGGCCATACAGCCCCTCGAGCTTGGGCTCGCAGTTAACATTGGGGGCCACTGGTATGAATCATGCCATGGCCAAGAAACACTTCAAAATTAGGGAGCTTAAGAGGATGGAATTTAATTGGGGGTTCTGTCTGCGCGGAATTTCAGTCGGATCATGCGAACAAAAGCTGTGGACATCACGGATTAACCCCAGGCATGAGGAAACCGTTGGCGACCAAAGAATTTGTTTTCTTCAGATGATGGTGAATTTCTAACTCCAATCACACTGACCCGGGAATCTTCTACAATAAAGTTCAGGAGGGTAGAACCTATTTTTAAAACTCGACATTGACAGGACACCTGAATTAACAAGGACCCCCCTGGTTCCATGTAAACATTCATTCCACACAAAAGGAACTGTGTCGCCTTTTTATTAGGCTCCATCCAGGGCAGGATATCGTGCAGTGGAGCAAGTCCAGCTTTAGCCAGGGGTCCTTAAACAAGCTCCAGGACCCTCACTGACTCTCAAGGGAGCCCAGTGCTGATGTTGCACAAATTATTGAGTCCATATGCATCTTCTTCAGAGCTCAAGAGAGAGAGAAATGTGATGAGAAGTTTGATTTTGAGATCACGTGGGGTTGAGGGTAGAGCAGGTGGAAAAAATTAGTCAGTCAGGAATAGGTCAGAGGTCAGGAGAGATTAAATGACAAATGACAAAGACACACAAGACAAAGGGAGTTGTAACGATACTGTCATGGGAGTGTTCCTCTGAGAAATGTCTGTCTTCTCATATGGCTTCAGTCATGTCATTGTGTGGGTGGAGCTGGGCTGTGGCTCTGGCTTTTACTTTCATTTTCAGCTGGAAGCTGGCTGTGGCTCTGAATTTTACTTTCGGTTTACACTGTTGGAAGCTGGATTCAGACAAAGGAGGCTTCTCCTCTCTCTCTCTTTCTCTCTCTGCATGTTAAAAGGTGTCCAGATCACTTGATAATTGAAACGTAATAACTGTTTTCTGTAAACAATTCAAACCTACTGTTTTGGTAAAAGGGTTTGTCTGGTTTTATTGGATGTTGTTATCAAGTTGAAAAAGCAGAAAGGTAAGTTATTAAGGATATATATATATCGAGAACTGTAGCTGTGTGGGGAATTTATGTTTGTAGTTGATACAAAATGCTCACTGTGTGTGTTATAGAAATGCTAACTGAATTTGTAGAATAAACTTTGTTTTCTTTAAAAGTGCCTCAGGCCTCTGTAAAAATAACACCTGAAAGGTGGGCCCTTGTGCTCCACGCGACCAAAATCAATAAACAGTTGTAGGTCAGGTGAACTCCATGATATATTTTGGAGCTTTCTAATAGTATTAACAATAGTATTAAAGACTTAAGCAGCATGAAGATCATGCAAGTCTGAAAGCAAGATATCGGAATGTATCAATAGCAGAACAGAGGTCAGTGTATTCCTGAAGCAATAACATGAGGACAAGGTACAGGCGGCCATTGGTGAGAAGAAGAGGTGTGGGTGGAAAATAAATGAAAATAGAGGAGAGGATTCATGCCCTGAAGTAGTTGAATTGAATGTTGAGACCGGAAGGCTATAATGTGCTTGATCGGAGCATGAGGTGCTGCTCCTCCACTTTGCGTTAGGCAGCACGGTAGCACAGTGGTTAGCACTGTGGTTTCACAGCGCCAGGGTCCCAGGTTCGATTCCCGGCTTGGGTCACTGTCTGTGCGGAGTCTGGACAGTTCTCCCCGTGTCTGCACGAGTTTCCTCCGGGTGCTCCGGTTTCCTCCCACAGTCCAAAAATGTGCAGGTTAGGTGGATTGGCCATGATAAATTGCCCTTAGTGACCAAAAAGGTTAGGAGGGGTTCTTGGGTTACGGGGATAGGGTGGAAGTGAGGGCTTGAGTGGGTTGGTGCAGAATTGATGGGCCGAATAACCTCCTTTTGCACTGTATGTTCTATGTTCACTCAAACGTTGCAGCAGGTCAAGGAGGGAAAGGTGTGAATAAGAAGATGGTGAGTTGAAATGGCGAGCGAAAGGAAGGTCGGGGGTCATGCTTGTGGCCTGGGAGAAGGTGTTCCGCAAATCACCCAGTCTGCAATGGTGAGGAGATCGCGTTCGGAGCAGCTGGTGCAGCAGAATAAATTGACGGAGGCGCAAGTGAAACGTTGCTTAACCTGAAAGGAGTGTTCAGGACCTTGGACAGTGAGGAGGGAGGAGGTCAAGGAGCAGGGGTCGCACCTAGAACATAGAACATAGAACAGTACAGCACAGAACAGGCCCTTCGGCCCTCAATGTTGTGCCGAGCAATGATCACCCTACTCAACCCCACGTATCCACCCTATACCCGTAACCCAACAACCCCCCCCCCCCCTTAACCTTACTTTTCAGGACACTACGGGCAATTTAGCATGGCCAATCCACCTAACCTGCACATCTTTGGACTGTGGGAGGAAATCGGAGCACCCGGAGGAAACCCACGCACACACGGAGAGGACGTGCAGAATCCGCACAGACAGTGACCCAGCCGGGAACCGAACCTGGGACCCTGGAGCTGTGAAGCATTTATGCTAACCACCATGCTACCGTGCTGCACCTCTTGTGCGATTGCATGGGAAGGTGCAGTGGGAAGATGCTGAGGTGTTGGGAGTGATGGAGGGGTGGACCAGGGTGTCACAGAGGGGGACGGCCCCTAGAGAATGCTGACAGGGGGGTTGATGAGGGGAAGACGTGTTTGGCAGTGACATCATGCTGGAGTTGGTAGAAAAGGTGGATTGTGATCCTTTGAGTGCGAAGGCTGATTGGGGGAAAAGGTGAGGGGAAGTGAATCATACTATGGTTCTGGGAGGGAGGGGAAAGGGTGAGGGCAGAAGTGTGGGATATGGGTTGGATATGGTTGAGGGCCCTGACAACCATGGGGTGGGTGGGGTGGGTGGGGGGGGGGGGGGGGTTGACCTTGGCTGAGGATCAACGAAGACACATGTTAGAAGTGCAAGTATGGAAGGTAACAGAGTCAGAACAGATATAAGAACATAAGAACATAAGAGCTAGGAGCAGGAGTCGGCCATCTAGCCCCTCGAGCCTGCTCCACCATTCAATTAGGTCATGGCTGATCTTTTGTGGACTCAGCTCCACTTTCCGGCCCGAACACCATGACCCTTAATCCCTTTATTCTTCAAAAAACTATCGATCTTTATCTTAAATACATTTAATGAAGAAGCCTCAACTGCTTCACTGGGCAAGGAATTCCATAGATTCACAACCATTTGGGTGAAGAAGTTCCTCCTAAACTCAGTCCTAAATCTACTTCCCCTTATTTTGAGGCTATGCCCCCTAGTTCTGCTTTCACCCGCCAGTGGAAACAACCTGCCCGCATCGATCCAATCTATTCCCTTCATAATTTTATATGTTTCTATAAGATCCCCTCTCATCCTTCTAAATTCCAACGAGTACAGTCCCAGTCTACTCAACCTCTCCTCGTAATCCAACCCCTTCAGCTCTGGGATTAACCGAGTGAATCTCCTCTGCACACCTTCCAGTTCCAGTACGTCCTTTCTCAAGTAAGGAGACCAAAACTGAACACAATACTCCAGGTGTGGCCTAACTAGCACCTTATACAATTGCAGCATAACCTCCCTCGTCTTAAGCTCCATCCCTCTAGCAATGAAGGACAAAATTCCATTTGCCTTCTTAATCACCTGTTGCACCTGTAAACCAATTTTTTGCAACTCATGCACTAGCACACCCAGGTCTCTCTGCACAGCAGCATGTTTTAATATTTTATTATTTAAATAATAATCCCGTTTGCTGTT